>NC_088132.1:15583262-15894721 GCF_036370855.1 Dromaius novaehollandiae | reverse complement strand
AATATAATTACGATTACGAAAATGGATTTGCCATTGGTAATTACTGATTGTGTAGATTGTTAGCCATCCAGGCTTAATGTGGTTTAATTGCTTTTGTTCTGAAGTACTGCACTCTGTTGTGTGGAATATTTAAAGAAAAGAATTATAGAACTCTTAGTATAATAAGAAATTAAAAAATAAGTTTGATAACAGTATTATGAAACTGTTTATCTGTTTTTGATGCTGCTTCCTGTATAGCACATGTGTAGAGGAAAAGTTTACTGAGGTGCCTCATAATGGAGGCGAAAAAAACAGAAAACTCCAACACAGACCAGCTTGGTTAGCCTTCCAGAAAGGAACTTTTAAAAAACATACAGTTTCAAACCAATATACTCAAAAAGAACAATGGATGATTCTGGAGAGCATCAGGACAAAAGGGAACCCTAACCACATAAAGCTAAAAGAGCTTAAGTTTGCCCATTAGCTGTGAAATGACTTTCTGTATGCAGGGACAGTTTTTTTACAGGATTCAGACCATGGTTATATCCAAATGAAAGCTGTGCCACTCTTCATGATTGTTCCCACTTTGCTTTATGCCAAGTACATTGTCATTTTCAGCCCATTTTCAAGCCTGTTAGTGTCCATGTTGTACAGCTGTTGTGGTTGGCACCTCTGAGTCCTTTGAGGGTGCTTAGAGCAGAAAGACTAAGAACACATTAAAACAGAAAATGAACTTGCATCACCTATCTTGGTGGGAGGCATTTGGCAGAGCAACCTCAGTATGCTTACTTTGCCGCAGGGTTGTGGGTCTTGTGGGGGTTCATAATGGGATTACTTTGCTACAGCTTCCTTCTTATTCTCACCTTCCAGACATGTGTCACTGAGCTTGATGAGAGGACATTTGTTTGTAATCAAACACAGGGGACTGCAAATTCCAATTGTCCTCAGGTGAAGGGTGATTTTTAATGACAGCTGGAACTAATTTCAAAAGTCATCTAAAACAGTGAAAAGAGTGTTGATAAAAGGATATGTAGGGCTCTGTTCTCTTTTGGTTCATGTCAACTTCTTTTCAGAATAACCTTATTGCTTTTTCTGGAGCTTCCTGTGATTTACCTCAAGAAGGGTGAAGATCAGAACTCTCAGCTCATAAGAGACTAGTTTAGAAGATTAGTTATGGAATAATTACACAGTATTAACATCGGAGCTGTGGGGTTAAGTTACCTCAGTTTTGCTGTAAACTAAGGATAATCTAGATGACCATTTGCTAGTAATAGGCAGAATTCTTTTATACCTTCACATTTTCAAAAAAAAAAAAAAAAAAAAGCTAGATTAATGAAATAAACTGTGTGCCTCTAATTTCAGTCATTATGAAAAGACAGATTATGTACAGAAACAGATGTTTAAGCAAGACAAGCTAGTTGAATGCACACTGTAGATAATGACATCAGGACATTATACTGGAGGTGAATTTAACCCACTATGTGTGACAGTAAATGCCTGTCTGAGGGGCTGAATGTGTAAGGTGATGCTGCCATCCTCTGCTGAGAGGTCAGGCAGGTGCAACCCTTCCAAGAGGTATGAGAAAGAGGTGTAATGAATACGCATGGTATAAGCCATGCTAGCCAAAGTTAAGCAGGAAGAAGAAGAGAGAGCTGTATGGAATGCTTGTAGAAGATGGTACTGGCAGTAGACGGCCCATGTGAAGACTGAGCAGGAAGAGAACTGCTACTTTTATTGGAAATTTATTTTATAACTTTTACAGCAGTATTTTTTTAAGGCTTTGGCTAAAGACACAAGTTTCAGGAGCTCTAGGGTGTAAGTGAGACTTCACTGATCATCAGTCAGGCTTGTTTCCTCTTTCTTTCTGTGTGGAGCTGGTCAAATCTGTGGCCAAAATCCTGCTACAAGAGAGGATTTTCCAGCATGGTTCATTACCTTTTCTAAACCAGAATAAGTGATATCAGCATAAAGAATAGTGGAACTCTGCTTATAGGCAGGGGGTTGTAAAGAAAAGGAGAGTTACATTTTGGCTATCACCTTGTTATTATACCATTAAAACCTTTTTGCATGGGCAAAGCCAACACACATTGTCTTGAGCTTTGAATAGATCCCATTCTATAGGGGAGATATTTTAAAAATAAGTGTAAATATAATAGGCATAATTTTATACAAGATTATATTTCTCTCTCTCTCTCTCTCTCTCTCTCTCTCTCTCTCTCTCTTTTTTTTCTTTCCCTTCAATGCCTGGCAGGACCTGCCGGCTGGGGGGCAGCAAACCAGCTAGATTATTCCTATGGTGATTTCATTGATACAGTTCAAGAAGAAGACCTATCCAAGCATCTCTCTGCCTCAGTAAAGGCAGCACCCACTCGAGTCAAGAGGCATAAGAAGCTCAACATTCCAATGACTGACCACAAAATTAAATTAATATTTAACATCACAGGTGAGGGAAATCAAAATATCTGCCTTCTCCTATTGCTTTTTTTAAGTAAATATGTTTCTAATACATTCAGTAAAACTTTGTCTTCAGTTCACAAAGCCTGCTAGAGATGCAGATGACAGCTTTTTGGAAACATTCATAGCCCAATCTTCTCAGACTTTCTGCCTGGGGAAAACTCACAGCATGTTGTTCATGGAGAGCACTATGCATATGGCCTGCTTTCCACTTTGCACTGGCAAGCTTGAGTGTTGCACTCCCAGAGTACACCAAAAGTGCTGACTGTAAAATCTGTGTGCTTGTTGTGTGTTCTCTTTAAATCCCAGCTAGCGTGCCATTGCCTGATGAACGGAATGATACACTGGAACTGGAAAACCAGAAAAGGCTCCTTAAAACTCTAGAGACTATCACAAACAGGCTGAATAGGACTCTCAATAAGGAACCCATGTATTCTTTTCAGTTTGCATCCGAACTCATTGTAGCTGACAGCAACTCACTGGAGACCGAAAAGGCTTTTCTTTTCTGCAGGCCTGGCTCCGTGCTGAGAGGAAGAATGTGTGGTAAGCCAGATGACTTACTCCCTACATGTATTTAAAATCATTTTAAAAAGCACAGTTTTAGACAATGTTTGCAGAGGGTAAGGGATTGGCATAACCCACTGCTTGTGGTCTCCCAGAACAATAAACTCTCCAATGCTTTGCACAGTTTGACTTTCAGAGGATGTTTGTGTTCATAACCAAGGACTATGGAAAAAGGACGCTTTTATACCCAGGGTTCCACACCGTTGGAGAAATCAGGCATATCCATATACTTGATAATATTCAGGAAAACAGTGCTTTATGTGCAGTCTTTTAACTCTATTAGTCTTGTAGGTGATGTGTAGCTAAAATAGGGAGTTGGATTTCATTTCTCACACCTAGCGAAATCTTTAGAAGGTTCCAAAGAGACACCCAGTGCTGAGGAGCCGAGTCACATTGCACACAAACAGGGTTTGGTTAAGTGGGAGGTCTAGAGGCAAGGCAAGTATGCATGACTGTGTGTTCTGAGGGGCGCTTATGTCTCCAATGTTACAGTCAACTGCCCGTTGGGTACCTATTACTCTCTGGAGCATCGCGCCTGTGAAAGCTGCTGGACTGGATCCTACCAAGATGAAGAAGGGCAGCTGGAATGCAAAAGTTGTCCATCTGGTAGCTATACAGAGTACCTACACTCCAGAAGCATCTCTGAATGCAAAGGTGAGGACATCACCTTCTTTGGGCAGCTGACTGCCCCTTGATGCACATGCAAAGAGAAAACACAGGTTTCCCCACTGCCGTGGCATGCAGAATGCCGGTGCAAATGGTTTTAAGTGTACGGAGAACTGGTCTTTGCGGCTTTCTTTCAGTTTTGCCTTTGTGAGATTGTGAGCCTGCTCCCCTGACCGATGCGGTTACTTACACTTCTAACAATGCCTTTCTTCTCCTTACCAGCTATTCTCCATCCTGCAGTGATGGAAGATGAAATGCCTGTATTCCTCTGGCATTGAGCTTCTCAGCGCAGCTTTGTCTCTGCAACTTGTTTCTGAAAGAGAAGCTGCTAGTTTCATCTTCTGTTTATTGTCTTGTCATAGCCTTTGTTGGTTAAAAATGAGTAGCTGAGTTGCAATAAATCATCTGTGCAGTTATGTGGAAAAGAATTAACTGGTTAATAATTTACAAATGCACTGTCAGTTACTTACTACCTGCTGCACTTAAAGAATTCCATTTTTTAGCTCTTTGTACCCATGAAGCCCTTCAGAGTAA
The DNA here is from genome assembly GCF_036370855.1 of Dromaius novaehollandiae. Lineage (NCBI taxonomy): Eukaryota > Metazoa > Chordata > Aves > Casuariiformes > Dromaiidae > Dromaius > Dromaius novaehollandiae. The sequence goes on along the minus strand of NC_088132.1, from coordinate 15,890,524 downwards.
AGTAAAAAATGGTAGAAATAAACAGCCTCTGTGAGGCGTATTGTGGTTTCAGCATTATTTTTAGAGGTTAGCAATCACGTTTCCTGTTGGATACTGCTTAATCTTTATGAATTGCTCTGTGTTATAGCTCAGTGCAAGCAGGGAACCTATTCAGTAAATGGTCTTGAGACCTGCGAATCATGTCCACTTGGCACATATCAGCCAGCATTTGGATCCAGGAACTGCATTTCTTGCCCAGAAAAGACATCAACAGTAAAAAGAGGTGCTGTGGATATCTCAGCCTGTGGAGGTTTGTAACAAAAGGGGCTATGAAATTTCTAAAAATGAAGCAGTGTTTAAACAACAGCTAATGTAGTCCAATCCATGTGTCTGAGATTTAACTCAACCGACAGTTAAGTGTAGACCAGCAGAATTTCCCAGCACGATGACAGGCCATTTCCTATTACCCTGAATTTTTGAAACATCCTCCTGATTTCCAAGATGACTTCTTAACTAAAGATGAATAGAATGAGTCCTCTGATGAGTACCTGTGTGAAAATAAAGCCTTTTCCCATTCAGAAGAGGGAGGCGATGACAGTATGTTTCATCACCGTTATCTTGGGAACCACAGTTCCAGTTTCCACATCTGCTGTGCAAAACTTCTGGATTTTGGTTTAGTTTATACTATTTCCTTTTTCAAGAAACTGTCCTCAACTGTTCTTGGGAAAATTTTGCCAGAAAGATCCCCAAGGGAAACAGTCTGCAGGGAAAATGGTACAAAAAAAGACTTGTCTTTGATCCTTAGACCTTCTTTGGGGGGGATGGGGAGGCAAGGTGATGTGGGATGAAGGGGAAGTGAAATTGCAGTTGAAAGCTCTCCCCGCAGCAGTGAAGGGAATAGATAAAAATACTTCCCAGAAAATAAAATACTTCTGTGATTCATTGAGGTCCATGTGTCACCTAACAGCACAGTTTAAATAAGGATTTCTCAGAGTTGTGAATTCCTTGTGGGTTTCACCCAAATGCTGTAGGTCTGAGGAGAAACTGTGGTGGGAGGAAAGAAAATGACCAGAAAGGCGGCAAGTGATCACTGAAGAAAATGTCCTTTTGTTCTTGCAGTACCATGTCCTGCAGGAGAGTTTTCTCGCACAGGTTTGATACCTTGCTACCCTTGTCCCAGAGACTACTATCAGCCAGAGCCAGGAAAGTCCTACTGCTTGTCTTGTCCCTTTTATGGGACAACAACCATCACTGGTGCCAGATCCATCACAGATTGTTCAAGTAAGCCAAAATATCTCCCCAGAAGAATGTGAATACGGGGAGCATCTAAAGGTGTGCCCAGCAACTGCCTGAAGGGAAAACATACTATGCTCTCTCAGAACATATGTAGACTTCCCATTTCAACCAGTGCAGTTTGCACCTGTTTCTGCCTACTAATGTTGTCTCTGGGTTATGTGGAAGGAGTGACTGTGTGATATATACTAGGGCTCAATTACAACGTATGGATTTTTGACCCCACTGAACCTTGTAAAAATTTTCCTTCAAGCCCATAAAAACCACGGTAAATCTTTTTATATACATAAGTGTGTGTGTGTGGATATATACATATATAAAAACACACATATATGTATAGGTACCTATATAAAAATATGTGTATATTTTTATATGTACATACACATGCATGTATTTTAGAAATATGTATGTTTATAATATAGGACATACATTAAATACTATGTGGTTACTGTAAATTGTTATATTTATTCCCACAAATCCACTTCTATCAGCATTTAGATGCATTACTAAAATGCAATTATGATGCCCTCATGGAATAGTGATCTGGCTGTGGAGTGTTATTAACAGTACTTTCATCTCTTTCATTTTTAGGTTTTGGCTCTACTTTCTCAGCAGCTGAGGAAAGTGTTATGATGGTACCAGCCTCTCCAGAAAATATCAGCAAGAAGTACAAAGTCAGCAGTCAGGTAAGGACCAGATATATCTTCTAATGTTGACTCTAATGAAAGAAACAGTGTCTTATGCCAGCAGTAGACGAGTAATGCTTTCTTTAATGTAGTTGTTATGTTGACTATATCTCCTGAAGAGTGATGGTCATGAGAGCTACTTTATTTGATAGATACCATTAAAGCTAGGAGTTCTGGTACTGCCGATCTACATGTCAGTCTTACTTAACAGAATTCATAAGAGTTGCTCTTCGCTAGCCAGTGACAACATGCATAGATTCACAGCTCTTTCAGCTTTCAAATTCTCTTTGTGATTATAGAAATACTTCTGTTGAACAAAAGAAGCTGCATCAGTTATTGGCAATCTTAAATTTTGGAGCTTGAAACTTTCAACTTGATTTATGAAATACTTGTCACACTTTTTAAAGCAACATGAACTTCTTGGAAGAGGTTCAGTCAGTATCTAAAAAGTAGGTTGCTCATGCTCAGTCATTTGATGGTTTCTATATGCTGGATTCCAGAAGATGCTACCAGATTTCTAAGTCTCAGCTGTAAAATCTTTATTTTCACTCATTACAATTTAGGTATACTTGAGAAGAAAAAAGCAGAACTCCCTTCTGCTGTGAGTACCCTGCCTGAAATACAGGCAAGTTCTCATGTGATAGGAACTACTCCAGTGATATTTGCCACAGCCCCTAGCTGTGACTGTGACAAGGCTGCTTTCTATGAATCTCAAGCTGAGACGTTATGTTACAGGAGCAAAGCAGACTGATGATAAGTGTGGTCTGAACTGCTGGTTTAAAATATGGGCAGATGACAAACAGACCCTCCACGACTGTAGTTGACCATTTTCTCAAGGGCTCTGTTGAATTCAGGTTTGCTATCTGAGAATAAATAACCCTATACAGTGAAGTCCCCCACCAATTCACCTCTCTTTGTTACAAAAGACAACCAGCTGAGGGAAGTGAGGAAGCAGAGAGGAAAAGAAATGCTAGAGAACTATCATATGAAATATAGCATAGTGTAATATGTCTTTGGTCAGTCACAGCTAGGAAGGTTCTAGAGGAGCAGCTGCAGTGATCACTTTTTGCTAAATAAAAAAGACCATTTAAAAAACTTATTCAAATTCCTGGTAGTTTTCCCTAGAAATAAGAATGGTTGACACTCAGAGGAGACAAAGGGGAAGAGCTAAAAGTTAATCTCAGGGCTCTTTTCCAGTTTTTTAAAAATAACTGTAGAGTTTGCAGTTTAAAATTAGAATATTTCTTTCCAAATATATTTCCACATTTACTGTAATTACATCATTCTTGCCTATTGCAGGTCTTTCATGAGTGTTTCCTGGAACCGTGCCACAACAATGGGACATGCAAACAGCTGGGAAGTGGATATGTTTGCGTATGCCCACTTGGATATACAGGTAAAAATGTCAGAAGTGGGTGGAAGAATAAACATGGCTCCATACTCTTAATATGAGCAAGCATAAATGAGCAAAACCTTTCAGTGCAAAAGGCAAAAATATAGCCTAACAAATTGGATTGCCCATCACAGATTTACTACACTAAGTATTAAGAAAACAAATCATTCCCGTTGTTGCTGAATTATACAGTGTTTGGCAGAAAGGGAATTTGACTGGGCTTTCTTTTAATGGACTTAAACAAAGGTCTCACAGACTTCAGCTGGAGCAGAACTGGACAAAACTTTTCAGATTTGAAAATCCTATTGCTTAGCAATTATTTTTGATAAGCAAAAACTGGAAATTTGCACTATAAACAGCCAGTCCCACCACATCTTCCTCTTCTCCTGACCGTCAGTTTTGCAGTTGCTCCAAAGCAAATAGCTAATTTGTATTATTTAGCTAGTATCAAGAAATTAGTGATCTCAGTTATTTGTGATAGAATATTAAGTAGTACCATCTGGAGCTGATCAGACCATTGCTTGATCTACAATATACATTTCTAATAGCATTTTCTTACAGATCTCTGTTAAAACACAGTTGAAAGAAAAGATAATGAACCAAAATGTCTAGTAATCCAGGCAATTAATCAGTTTGATGTTTTCCTACGTTAAGTATTCATGACCTCTGTGTTTCTGAACAGTTTCATTTTTGTCTCTCTGTTCTCAGTTCTTTGTTTTGCATTTTAGGCTTGAAGTGTGAAACTGAAATTGACGAGTGTAAATCATCTCCTTGTCACCACAACGGGATGTGTAAAGACGGCATTGGGGCCTTTGTTTGCCATTGCCAACCAGGCTATTCAGGTGATTTAATTGCTTTGCAGCTCTTCTTCAGAGAGGCATTGTTTCTGTACTAAGTAGAAGAAACACAATGCAAGGGCTGTGCTTACTTCACTGTCATGAATAGAATTACAATAGAAAAGCAGTCCAGTCAACAGACTAGAGGAGAGTTCTAGTGTATGTGAATAGTTTTCAAAACAAACAGAAGAGCATTCAAGAAGAACAGCCTGTGTGAGTGTGTATGCATGCATGCTTGTGTTTTGTGACAATTCTGATCTGAAAAAAAAGGAAAGATGAGAGAATGCAGAAAATTCAGAGGGAAAAATTGTTATGAAATTGAATGTGACCTGATTAGACAAGGGTTTATGCAGATGCAGGCCTGTTAGTGAGTGAGTGTCTTTTTCATATCTTTGTTCTCAATCTTTTTAACTCTCACCTGCATGCATGTTCAGGGTATTGAAATCTTTGAAGCAACTGACATGCTTGAGTACTTTGCCAAAACAGCATCATAACTTCTAAATATTGAAGTAAACTTTTTGAGGAGATAATTCTGTGAGCAGGTATAAAAAAAAGGCCCAATATTTTCCACCAAAAATGATCTCCCTCATTTTTTACATTTATGGCTCTACATTTATGACAACAACACTTGCTGAATATTTTTAAAACTTTATAAAGACAAACCCTGGCCTTGGCATCTTTGCATCTCAACAGCTAAATAATACAGATGATCTCTGCAGATATTTGCAGTAATGCAGTCAAACATAGAGTTTTATCATTTGATCTTAGTAGCCTTTTATTGTAGAAGAACTACAGAGCTGCTCTGACTTCCAAATCCAGTCACTGCAGCATGCAGGCCTTGACTATGTGTTGGTATATCATGCCGTGTTACCCTTGCTATTTGAAGGTCTCTTGTGTGAAGAAGACATAAATGAATGTAGCTCCAGCCCATGTTTGAATGGAGCCCATTGTGTCGATGACAAGAACAGTTACCGCTGCACTTGTGCAGAAGGGTTCACAGGTACGCCATTTCTTGTTTAAGTCAGCCTTCACTCTTTGTGCCCAGAAAAATGCCTTTCTATCCTGACCAAAGTATTTCAATGTTATTGCTATATGTTGCATATATTGTGCATTGATTTGGATGCATTAGCCTTCCCTAGGTCCATGTGGTTTCCCATGGTGCCTCTAGTGCAACAGTGTGACTTCAGAAGGATCTCTTAGGTGATATGTTTTCTTTTCCTAGCTTTGCCATGAACTTACTCTGTGGCATAGCTTTGGACAAAGTTGTCTATATTAATACTACTCCCCATCCACATACTTAGCTTTATGCTATTTTCACATAAAATAGTTTTCTCCATATTTCTGTAACAGCCAGGCGTATCTGTTGACTTGTCAGACTGCCAAAGAGCTCTCCCATAAAATCACATGCAGTTTCTTCATTCTTCTGTTTGTAACATGGAGCCTCCTTCCCAGCAAAAATCCCAAAGTCCCATGAGTTTGGCTTTTACATTTCACTGTAGAATTAGGCTTCCAGCTTAATTTCTTTTGTGGCAGCTTCTCATTAGTTGCTCATTTCTCATGTGCTTTCCTGATTCAGCCTAAATGACTCACGTAATTGGCAATATCCATTTAGATTCACAACATCACACTGAGTGTTCATTTCTGCAACTGCAAAAATGATTCCTGCAACTCCTCTATGGCCACTTTACCTCAATTAATAGAGTAAATCCAGAACCTGCTTAGCTACCCTGATTATTGCCAGTTCCCATAAAATCATTTATTGGCAAGAGTCCTGAGAAACCAGGAATGCATTTGTAACTTTCTTCCTCAGATTAAAACAAGGTGGAGCTGTGAATTTGTTCTTCTCTTCTCAGGTGCTCATTGTGAAGTGGAGGTCAATGAATGCCTTTCAAACCCGTGTCTTAATAGGGCTGTTTGTGAGGATCACATTGGCAGTTTCTCCTGCAAGTGCCTTCCAGGTTTTACTGGTGTCTTGTGTGAAAGAAACATCGATGAGTGTCTCAGCAGACCCTGTAGGAATGGGGCTACATGCAGAGATGGTATCAACAGCTTCAGGTGAAAAGCAGATGATTGATATAATGCAGTATGAAAAGCCAGATATGTTGTGGTGCTTGGGCCTTCTTAGATTTCAGCAAAGGGCTCAACAGCCTGATCCAATAAACGGACCCCTTATGCACTCTGAAGCAGATCTTAAAAGAGAAGAAAAATCTGGGTGTCCTCACCTCTTAGAAGATGCTGAGATAGACAGCAAGGAGAATGTGCAGGGTTAGATGTGTGAGCATGGTAGGACGGCAAGACATGTACAGTGAGAGAGGTTTGGGTATCATTCTGCCAAAAGAAATCCACTTTCCCAAGCCATGAGGACTTGACTTGCTTTCCACAAGAACTGTCAGTGACGACAGATTGTGTACCTGGTAATATTACCTCTCTGGTGACTGCAAGACAGGGAGAGCTGTAGATATTGAGAATGCAGGGACTGAGCTATAAACATTGGTGGAATCTTCTGAAGATTTCTTTTTATTCTTTCACGGTACCTGGACTCAGATCAGAAGTTAGACATACTGACAGCTGTGTCCTATCCTGGATCACTGTAGAGAGATGAGCCAGGTGTTATACTCTAGGTTTAAGAACTCCCTCCTGCCCCAAGGCCCCAGAGGTTTTGATGCCTTTCTGATACCTTGGTTTTCCCTCATTATCTCTGTGTCTGTACTTGCCAAGTTGAATATCTCTGATCCATAGTTCTGTGGACTCCGGAAGGCCTGCTTCACTAATAGGAATCCAGTGGCCGTCTCCCCCAGTTTCATAGGAAGTAATGCAGATACTACGTTTAAATACTTTATTGTCCCTCTCAAGAAGAAAAACAGTGCAGCTCAGTCATACTTGAAAGGAGCATGCAAAATAAAACTCCGTAGTATCTGTTCTGCAGATTTTTCAACATATGCCATTCCCGTTGGTGGAACGGGCCTCGTGGCAAGGCTTTTTTGTCATCACAGCTGCCATGTTTGAAGTATGTTTCTCTTCTCCTTAGGTGTCTGTGTGTGACAGGATACACAGGACTGAACTGTGAAGTGAACATCAATGACTGTGACTCCAACCCCTGCTTAAACGAAGCCACCTGTGTGGATGCCTTGAACTCGTACGTTTGTAAATGTCCCCCTGGCTTTACAGGCAGCAGGTGTGAAACAGGTACACAGGACCAAAGTGTCAGAAAAAGGCAGCTTGATTAAGTGTCTGGGCAAGATTTGCACTGGCTGAATTGGTTTTATACAGCCTCCCCAGAAAGCAGCTACGTGCAGTGGGTCTCTGGGAATCTGAGTGGAGCCTGTGTGACTGCAGTGTGATTGTAATTGTAATTGCAAACAAGTAACAGCATGTGTGCTGCATCATATTTTTATTCCTTTCTCTTTTTGTAAAGGCACAGGTCTATCTTTTTAATACCAAGAAGGCTTATCAAGTTTAATTTGGATTTGCTCTGTATAACTCTGTTAATTAGCTCTTTGTGTTTCTTTTGTTTTGTTTAGAACTTTGCATCACAAGGTTAAAGATGAGGGCATGGTAGTCTCAGCTTCAAAAATACTGAGAAAATCAAGTTCCCTACGGTGGGGCAAAACAAGCCTTATACTCACCTGGTGCAACTCACTGGGTGCCTGTGGAGTTACACTGCACATCCGAGGGGCTCAACTCTATCTGTCTTTCAGCCAATCCATAAAAATTGTACTGTCTTGTACCTGTAGCTGATGGATCTTCAGATGGAAGCTGAGAAACCTGTGTTGGTTTCTACCGAGACAGTGGAGGACATATGAGTTGTTTAGATCAGATCTTCTGTTTAAGTTTAAATAGCACCCAGCTTTCAGGAGAGCTCCAGTTGGTGCATTTGCACGTAGTAGTCTTTGAACTTCACTGTAAAGCATGTCACTCTGCATGAAATGCGAGCACCACAGGAGTGCTGTTCCGTATCAGTGCAGTATATTTCAGTCATTTCAGAACAGAAAAAGTCTTTCTCTCTCTTTTTCTTTCTTTATTTTTTTTTAAATCTCAGCTCCTATGGATGAAATGAAAACAAATGATCATGCCCTTTTGGATTGATGGATGGGCAGATGGATTTATCCATTCATGGGCAGAGGATGGAAAGCATATCCAGTGCTATACAGGGTTCATATTTGTTTTCTGTTAGACTATCAGCTCCTTTTCCAGTTGTATTTTTTCAAATGCTGTGTGTTCTCTAGCTTTGGAAAGCTCTACAGTGCTGGCTGGCATCAGGCTGGTGTACATTCTTCATAGTTCTGACCAATTTAAAGTGAAATATTTTTATAGATGGGTTATGTTCCATTTTACTGCATTTGGTTAGATTGCATTTGATTTGTTTCTGTGTTTATAAGAATATAGCTCTAAAAACTCTTCTTCCTTGTTGCAGAACAGTCCTCTGGTTTCAATCTTGATTTTGAAGTCTCTGGTATCTATGGATATGTCATGCTTGATGGTGTTCTCCCATCTCTTGGTGACATCACCTGTACATTCTGGATGAAATCCACTGACACCACAAACTATGGGACTCCCATTTCTTATGCAGTGGAAAATGGAAGTGATAATGCATTTCTGCTGACAGATTACAATGGGTAAATCACAAATCTGCTTTTCTCTAGCTTGCACCTGTCTTTACTTGATAAAGAAAAAATCTGAATATCAGCTTTGCCAATTTTGGAGCAGGAGAATCTGGATCCGAAGTTTATAGCTGAAGTTGCCCCCTTGTGTTGTTTTCTCTGTTGCTTTCTGTCCTCCACTTTTTGCCAATACAAGAGTAACAGCAAGAAAGCAGTGTGAAGTTTAGAAAACAGGATATTTCCCTTTGGTTTATATTTACAGCATATTTTAAAAATGTATTGAATCAATGACGGGGTAAAACTGGAACTCAGCACTCAGAGTACTTGAAGTTGTGATTCTCAATGCAGAGATGGATCAAGGGACAAGTTTAAGAATCCTCTAGATGGTCATGACTTGAGTCTTCACAATTTGGTGCAGGACACATTATTTATATCACTGTACTTTGCATATGATAATGGTCACTTCCAAGTTCTCTCAAAGAGTACAGATATTTCAAGAGAGATTTTGTGTATGAGGTAGACAAAGTTACCCTGTTTAGCAAATGACATTTCTCTGAGTAGTGTGGGACAGGCTGTGTGCTTCAAGTTGCTGCAAACAACTGAGCATGCCTTCATCTTCCTTCTCCGTGCAGCTGGGTTCTTTATGTAAATGGGAAAGAGAGGATCACCGACTGTCCTTCAGTGAACGATGGTAACTGGCATCACATTGCAGTCACGTGGACATGCACGGATGGGGCTTGGAAAGTGTACATTGATGGAAAGCTGTCCGATGGAGGCAGTGGGCTCTCAGTCGGCTCAAAAATCCCTGGTATGCTTTGTTTACGTTACAGCAGATCTTCTTCCTCTTTCCTTTTTTTATTACAGAGTTTACTATGCCTGCAAGGATATGTTTATTTTGGTGTTTCTAGTGTGTTTTCAGGTTTTCAACATTTATACAGTGCTCATGTTTGCTCTTCTTGTTTATGAGGACAGTTCCCCTACTCAGCCTCAGTGAAGACGCAGTGACTATTTCTAGGGTAAAGTAGTAGGCCGCTTGCTTTAGGGATGACAGAGTTTAGTCTGTAAAGCAGCCTGTTCTGGACTGATTTCAGAATGGTTTTGTGGGAGCAACTAATGATTACTCCTGTTTGAGGATCACTTCCTAATATTTATGCTCACTCACCTCAGTCTAGAATAAGGCTTCCCAGAGGTTTGCTGGGAGAGTTTGTTGAAAGTGGCTAGTCTGCTGCCTTATAAAACCTCAGTAACATGAGCTAGAAAACTTTTTTAAAAATTCTTCTGTGGGGATCCCTGCTGTGAGGCTTTGTTTCCTATCCCTGTTCTGATTCCCTCTGAGTTTAGGTGGAGGTGCTCTTGTACTGGGACAAGAACAAGATCAGAAAGGAGAAGGATTCAACCCAGCTGAATCTTTTGTGGGCTCCATCAGTCAGCTCAACATTTGGGACCACGTCCTGTCTCCACAGCAGGTAAGTCCTTACCATAGTGTTTGAGAACAGGGCTCTGGGCATAGGATGAACATGTGAAAAAGTATTCCAAGTTAGCTTATTGGATAGACTTTGCTCAGTTCTCACAGAAGTCAGTGGGGACAAGGTGAAGCTTTGGCTTAGGGTAATAAGCTTACTGTAGTAAGAGTAGTAGCTTTAAGCAAGCCTAGGTATGGTAAAATCAACATTGAAGTCACCATCTTTTTTTACTGAGCCTTTCCATATTAAGTGGCTTTGAAAGAAAAATGAAGACACACAAAAGCTAGTAATCCTATTAGAAGAGGGAGAAAACCGTATGAAATGAGCTCAGGGCTTGCTTTACAAGTTTCAGTTCCCTCATGCTGCTGTGTGAAGGCATTGGTAAAACTTCAGGGGTGAGGTGTCAGAATTTCAGCCAATGCATTAGACAACATGTAAAATCTCTGAATTATATCGTCCAGGGAAAAGTGTGAATGATCAGCATCGACTGCTTTTTTTCAGGTACCAAAAATACAGGTTTGATGCTAAACTTTCACAGAATTACAAAATTACTGTGGATGGAAGGGACCATGGGAGGTCCCTAATCCAACCTCCTGCTTTAGCAGGGTGAACACTGAAATCAGACAGGGAACTCAGGGCTTTGTCTGGTCAGATCTCCAAGGACAGAGATCCCACAACATCTCTGGGAGACAGTTCCAGTGACTGATTGTCCTCCGAGTGGAAGTGGTCCAAATGGGACCTCCCACTTCGGTTTATGACAACTATCTCACTCTCCCACCACACATCGCTGTGAAGAGCCTGGCTCCATCACATTGATGTTCTACCTGCACCAGGAGGCTGCTGGCCCCTGAAGCCATATCTTCTCCAGGCTGAACAAGCCACAGTCTCTCTTCACTGGGAAAATTTTCCAATCCTTGACTTTCTTGGTGGCCTCCCTTGAACTTGCTCCAATTTATTGAAGTCTTTTTTGTACTGAGGAGCCCACAGTGGAATGCAATATGCCAGATGTCATCTAGTAAGTGCCAAGGACAGGGGATAAGCACTCCCTTTCTCTTCTAGCTGTGCCCCTGTTCACACAGCCTAGGATGTTGCTGGCCATTGTTGCTGCAAGGATGCACTGCTGGCCCGTGATCAGCTTGCTACCCGTCAGAGCCTCCAGGGCCTTTTCCACAGAGCTGCTTGCTAACCAGGTTGTCCCCAGCCTGTATTGTTGTAGGGGTTTTTCCTTCACATTTGTCACTGTTGAATTTCATGGGATTCCTGTTGGCCCATTCCTCCAGTGTGTTGAGGTCCCTCTGGATGGCAGCTGTGTCCTTGAGCATGCTCACTGGTCCCCCGGTTTGGGTCTGTAAACTTGATAAGGATAATAAACAGTGTTCCAATTCTGAAGGTCAGAAATGGTGAATCTGTTAGAAAAACCTAAACAGCAAGGCCTAATGTTCAAAGTCAGAGACATTTCTGGGGAGGAAAGGGGTTGTGATTAAAAGCTTTTGCTCTTCTCATGTATTTTTAAGGTTTTACTGCTATTTGCTTATTTATTACTATTCGTTATCCATGATCCAAATAAAAAAATAATAAAATTAACAGGAAATTGAAAAGAAGCTGAGCAGAATCTTTGCTTCTAGCATCCAAACATCTCCTCTGTTTCTCTCTTCCTTTCTTTGCATCTTTGGCTTCCTGCTATGTTCAGAAGAACTAGCAATCTGCTAGTATTCTGTGCCTCTTGGGCCACCGAGTGCTGCATTCACAAGTCAAATGTTTGGGTTTTCACGTACAAGAGCAATGCTGAGAAAAATTAGTACACATGATTTTACAGGACACACTGGTGAAGAATTTGAGTGGGATTTTCTAAGGCCACTTGGAAAATTTCTCTGTACTGGTCTGTCTTTAATGCTCTTGACAGGCTTGATAAAATCCCTATTGGCTTCAGCAGTAATACAGTTAGGGCAAGGAAGAATATCCATATTCTTAATCTGAAGAGAGATATGACAAAGGCAGGGAACTGAGCAAGTAAGCTTCCTATTAATTTTTTACTTCATTTGTTTTTAGAGCTTGGGGTAGTAAATCACTATCATTATCTCTGTTATTATCAGTTATGTTCTAGCCAGCTGCAACTATTCAGTAAGCCTTATTTTCCTGTTCTCAGCCATCAGGGAGACCGGGGCAAGAAAATATGTTGCCAAGTGAATAGTGTAAAAGCTAAAGCCACTCTTTAAAACCTTTCTGTGTATACTTTAGTTGCCCATGCACTTACACATTAATTTTGTATAGGTAAACCAACACTCTGGCTGTTTGTTGTTGAGTAGGGAGCAGTAGAAATACGAGTTGTCGTGAGGTCCTTTCCTGCCTCCAGCCCCCTCCATACTGCTCGGAAGGGCTGATTCCCACGCTTCCCTGGCCCATAGCAGGGCATTTTCCATGCAGATTGTTTGCAGCTCTTGGCCTAAGCAGTTCACATCAGCACAGATGGTTGAAGTGAGATCCGTGAAACTGCTACGGAATAAACAGGCCTGGTCACTGCCGTCTCCAGTTGAGCTGGCTCCGCACCCTGATCGGCCCCAGAGGAGCTCAGGACAGGGGAGGTGAGCATAATTCAGTGTGAGGTTCTTCCCTCCTCACAGAGACAGACAGTATAGCACAGTGGCTGAGTGCCTCCACCGGAGACTGGACAGCAGCCAGTCACCCTTCGGGGAAAGGCAGTTTCCCAGGTGTTCAGCATGGGCCTGGCACACCTGTGCTTTTTAACCAGCTAATTCTGCCTTGAAGCCCTGCTGCATGTACGACAGGGGCAAGCTGGCTGTGCTGAGATGTACACAGCTCATCTTTGCTCTTTTAGTTCATTCTTTCATGCAGCTAAAGAAAACATTCCTTTCTTCCTGCCAGGGAATTACTGCAGTGATCCTCCAGCACAGGACAGCCATGGAGTAGGAAGCAGGCTTGGTAGCCTAATTACTAACATGTTCTTTTAACTGAATAACCATCTTTTCTCCATAGTCACTTTGGGCTTTGGTGTATTAATAGAAGAGGAAATCCTTTTCCTTTTATTGCACCTTTGTCCTCCTCAGGGCATGTATATTATTTTAAGTAGTTCCATGGGTCAGATAATTGCTTCTTCCATGGTGGGGAGAAACGTAATAGAGAGTACTATGTCAGTATTACAAATTAGAAGGGTTTTTAAGCACTTCCTGGTACTATGTTCCCTTTCTGTTCTTGGAGTTACAATGAGCAAAGGTAGTGCAGAGTGATTCCAAACTCTTGGTTCTTTCATTTGCATTTTTTAAATGCCTTTATATAACAGAAGTTTCCCTGGGTATCCAATGGAACTAGTCAGCTGCCTTTTTTTTTCTTTTTTTTTTTTTTAGCCAGTGTCACAGTCAGGACATCTGAATTCTTCTCAGGGAACCATTATTTATGTGACTTCCCATCAATGTCTGCATATTCTAACTTCTGCCTAGGATTCACAGTTGGTGTCTGAATAGCTTAATAGTTCTGTGACAGGTGGATTTATGGTCCCCAAGTTCCTGTTATTGGTGGCCATACGGAAATATGATTACGTTACTATGTTTAATAGGTTGTCAGATTCACAACGAGGAAGTAGAAACATTTTAATCTTATTGGGAAAAAAATTGACATTAAAATAGGACATGGAAACAATTCAGAGTTTCCCATTGGCATTTCAGGGGTGTTTTTTCCTAGTAAAAATCCAAAAGAAACCTCTAGTAGTTCCATTAAAGGACTTATGTTTTAAATGGAAAACTTTTCCATCAAAGATGGTTGACCAGGTCTGTTCTTAAGATATTGACCTGCTGCTGACCTAAAAATGTGTTCCTTTCTTTCTCCTGTCCTCGGTTTGCCTATTCCCACTTCACATTCAATATATAGCCCTGTCCTGCCTCAGTTGAAGACAGTGCCAAAACCACCAGTAATATTGGTATAGATATGTCTTGCCTGCAGTGTTTTGAAGAACCACAGTATAGCCTGGTTTATTGAATTCACAAAACACTTGTCCTGAAAACAACAGACTGCTTCATTTAGTGCTCCTTTTTGTGTTTCTGGTCCTTAAATGTGGTGCTGCGGTAGCAGTGTTTGAGGAATGCCGCTCTTTAACTTTCAGTTCCTCTTGGCTCCCATTTGACATTTTTCTGCAAATACATACAGTCTTCTCTTCAGGTTGTGTCCTCATACCTGCCTTGTCTGTGACATAAATACGTTCTTCTTTCCCACTAGCAAGCACAACATTGTTTCAAGGATTACGTTTCATGTTTTGCTTGTATGACAAATATTCCTTTTGGTATTGCTTCAGTACATGCCTCTCTATAGCTATCTGGCTTGTAAATACAGAACAGCTACTAGTTTGACCAGAAAATTCTTGTGCTAGAAAGGAAAAGCATCGCTTTCTTAATGATCTGTTTCAGTGTTGCATGCAGGCATGGAAGAAATGTTTTCTGCATTCTTTTCCTATGAGGTCCTTAAACAGTGCCTAATCACCTGTTTTAAATCCATAGGTAAAATCTCTGGCTACATCCTGTCCAGAAGAACTCCAAAAAGGAAATGTACTAGCCTGGCCAGATTTCCTGCCAGGAGTTGTTGGAAGAGTGAAGATAGATTACAAGAGTATATTTTGTGCTGGTTAGAACTTTATTTCCTAGAACCCTCTTTGTTTTGAGCAATATTGTAAGAAAACTTTGTTGTAAGGTTAAATGTGCTGGCTTGCAGCTTTTACCCTACTAGCCTTGAATAAATTATTTTGATAATTTAACATTTGGAACATTCAGTCCTTCATTCCTCAAATTCCAGGGTTTTGTAACAAAAGTTCACTGGAATCTCAGACAGAGATTTATTGCTTCCTGAATTGAGATGTTGAAAGAATGAAGACACTGTTGGGTCAGAAAAAGGTTTTTCTTGTCCCTTATGCTAGAAGTAATTGGAGTGTCTTATAATACCTGCTGCCTCCTCACCACTTTGTTGGGGATTCCTTGTCTGATCTTCAATGTTGCTGATTCTCAAAACCCTTTGAATCTGAGCGAGGCATAGCAAAGCATAACATTTCCCCAAACTTTCTCTTGGATAAATTTATGCAGGATCAAACAGTCAGATAACAAATGTATTCCTTTCAGCACCACATCTCATACTCCATGCATGTATTTTGTCCACAGACTGCCCAGCCTTGCAAGGATCCATACCACATCTGCGGGCCTCTTCAACTGATTTAAAGCCAGGGTCAAAAGTGAGCCTTTCTTGTGACCCAGGTTTCCAGATAGTGGGCAACTCTGTTCAACACTGCCTTAACCTGGGACAGTGGACCCGGCCTCTTCCCCGCTGTGAAAGTGAGTTTTCTGAATGGATTGTCAGGATTAGGAAATCTCAACTTCCATTTAGATCCTACCAGTGTTCACAGCCTATTTATCCCTGCTACAGCAAAGCTTCTATGATGCACTTGAATCCATCCATGCTGCAGCATATACATAAATGCTTAAAACCCAACTTAACGTTTTAGTGAATGGAGCTACCTTGTTGTCTAGTTCTGCCCCCTTTTTCAGTCATATTCAAATGCATGTGGCAGAAATGATCTGTTTGGATCAGAGCTCACATGCTCTGATCTTTCCTCTCCAGTGATACCAGGAGGGTGGAAGATACACAGGAAATGCTAGAATATCTGTGTGATTTTTAAATATCACTTAGAATACCTGGTTTGAAATAAAAGCCTTGGCACTAGGTATGTTATAGAATAATTTCTCCAAAGTTGACAGATAATTCTGTCAGGGCTAAGAAGTGCTACAAGACTTTTATGAAACTGGGCAGCATACATTTAGGTTCACAAGTTTCATTGGTTCCTGCCTTCCTAACTCCTATTTTCTCCTTTCCTTTGTCCTGTTCTGTTGTGACTGCACAATAGAGCATGATAGACCTCTACATCTGATTGCACTTGTACATGCTGGAGCTGACTGTATTTCTCATTTCAGCACAGTAGTAAATTTGCTCTAGAAGCAGGCATTACGTGATCCCAAAACTCTTGAATTTGGAGAAAATTCATCGTATGGGTTAAAATCTTTTTTATAGTTTGAACTACATTTGATGTGGTTGTTCTTTCTTCCCCTTTATTCAGTTGCTCATAGCACAGATCTCCTCTTCTGCCTAAAGAATAACATGCATGTGAGGATTTACCCAAAAGTAAGCCCTCTTAGGCAGAGCCTAAATTCAGTGGCAGAGACAGCTTTGCTCCTTTTGGTGTTTTGGTGTTTATCCTTTTCTGATGTTTTGGTGTTTTATCAATGACAAGGCACCAAAATTCTGTTAGTGTTGCTGTCTGTTTTCTCTGCGTTGGGGCAGGCAATATTCCTTCTTGAGCACAGAGCTCGGAAAGAACAGGATTGATCTGCCACAAACGTGCTGAACAACCAAGGGTCAGACTTACTCACTGACCTTTCTCAGCCTGTTCCACAAGTTATCAATAAAAGTGGGACAAAAGTAGCTATTTCCTGCAGAAACAGCTGCAGCATTCGTAGTGGCAGATTTGATACAGGTCTGGTCAGAAAAAGTTCTCCTACTGACTAAATCAGGCCTGTAATGGTTGTAATGATTACCTTTACTCACCAGGATCCTTTTCCTCCTTCCAAAGTTCCCCAAATCTTCCTGTCCCCGTCCCCTGACAGCCTGTCCTTGCTACAGGCTCTTCAGCTTTATCCGCCTATAGCAGGTGCTTGGCCACCATTACAGTGGGCTCTGCACACAGTGTCGCTGTTCGATCTTTGCAAAGAGCTGAGGGGCAAGGAATGGCTACAATCCATGTAGTTACAGACATGGGCTGTGTAACCACTGGAGTAAGTTATTGCCGTTCTGATCGAAATGAGGATTCACAGGAGCAGCTCCGCTAGAACAGAAAGCAACCTCCAGGAGCCGGGTGCAGTGACACCTTGTGCCGGCAGAGCTGGGATCAGAAGACACAATTTACTATAGCTGAAGTGATTTGCCCGTGCATGCATGTGAGGTCAGTTCCAGTCTCTCCACCATTCATACACTCCCTGGTCTCAGATTTATACTGTTCTTCAGTTGCTTAGCAGTAACCTGTTAGCCAACTTTGCGGTGTTCACACACAGTAATACTGAACTTGTTTTTCAACAACAGGGAAGGGAAATAACAGGAGACTGCCTGAAAGCAAGTTTGTTTTTCTTTTTCCTTAAAACTCATTAAGGACCACTTGGTCATCGGGAAAGTTTCTTGTAAGTGAAGGGCATCTACTCAGACCTTACCGTTGCATCGCAGGCCTCTCCTCCAGGGCTAGCAGAATGCCAGGAGCTGAAGAGTCCTGCTCAGTCACTGTTTGACAAGTGTCCACAGAACAAGACCCTCCCCTGGAGCCAGAGTCAATTAGCTGCCTCAGAAAAGGTTTGGGCCCTCTTGTGGACACGATACCACAGCTGTTGCAGAGAATAAATATCTAGTGGTGGTTCTGGTGTGGAATTATTCATAAGTTAATCTTCCCGTGTCTGATCTGCTAATATCTGTGCACTCTTCCCATTCGTGTTTCAGGGATCAGCTGTGGAGTGCCTCCTCCTTTAGAAAATGGATTTTATTCAGCCGAGGACTTTTTCGCTGGCAGTACTGTTACCTATCAGTGCAATAATGGCTACTATCTGTTGGGGGACTCGAGGATGTTCTGCACAGACAATGGGAGCTGGAATGGCATTTCACCATCTTGCCTTGGTGAGATATGCCATACATGCGGCTGCATGAGCTGGTGATCCTGCGCTTCTCCTGTGCCTTTGGGTTTGGGTGGGATTTGGTTCTGGCATTGAGAAGGCTGCTCAGAATCTGAGGAATCGCGCTCCAAAATGTCCATGCTACTGAAATCTGGTGCTCAACATCTTGTCACCTTCCCCTCTCCGTCTGCTTATATGTCCCAAACTCTACGCTCCCTACTCAGTAAGTCTCAGTAAGTACAGGCTTGTACCCTCAGTCTGTATTTCCTCTCTCCTTCCAGGTTCTTTTAGCCCTAGAGACCTTGTATCCTCTGCTTCTAACCTGTGCATCTGCCTGTGCTTCAGCATGCCTGTCACCAAGCAGCTGCAGCATTGAGAAGTGTGGGAACACAGTTAGGTCCACAGTTCACATATTTGCCACACCATAACTTACTTCTTAGTCAGGGCTCTGACATACCAGCTGCAGGAGCTGAAAGGTGAGAGAGCCTGTAGCATTGTATTGCACACAGAGGACCAGGAAGGACAGGTCTTGTAGGACCATCTCTCTGAATGATCCCCACTGAAATCCATTAGCAAGCTAATTGGCTTGCTTCATAAGCTGCTGTTTTAATCATACCTAATGTGTGAGTTACAGGGTAACAGCTTGACATGATTTACATTTGATTTGGCTGGTTGCTCTGTCTAAACAAGTAGGTACAGCACATATTTTTTCAGTGCAAGATGGACAAAAGCAACGCCAACAGCCCTTTAGCTGTGCCAAAATTTCGCATGGAGCAGGATCCCTCTTCTTTCATCAGGACACCTTCAGGACCTCCAAACAGACAATGCAGGCTGTTGTCCTACTCTTTGTTTTTCTCCCCTGCACTTCATAGCACGGCATAAAGATGAGCAGGCTCAGAACAGATGCTGCAGGGCTGTCCACATAGTTGCACATTTGTGCAGTAGGGAGCATAAGTTGAGAAGGAAACACCCTGTGCCCCACCTTGCAGCTTGTCTTGACCTCATAAAGCAGAGTAGAGTGAGTGTAAAATGAAACCAAGAGTGGGTTTGGCAACCTGGCCCAGCCTTTGCCTTTCTGATTCATGCTCCAGGCAGGTGCCAGCAAAGCATGGTACACCTATTCCCTGGAGCATCCTTTTTGCTCCGATGTGGATCTGATTCATAGTGCCTATCCTCTCTTCTTCACCATATGAGACGTTACATGAGACATTGAAGAGCAGCTATTGCCGTTCTGCTAAGGTGGCACGTTGCATGCTCCTGATGCTTCTATAATAGACGGCTGGTTTGGTTCCAATAAGCACCTCTGGTCCTGCCTATCAGAGAAACACCCTTTCTCTTCACAGCATTGTTGGTTCTTTCATGCTGATCAGACTCATTCAGCAGTGAAGAATGATCTCACCGATGCCATAGACCAATTTTTAATCTATTTGCTCCATTTACTCTGCATTTTTTGCCTGGAAATGGTCTCTGCATTTTTTGCCTGGAAATGGACAAAGAACTCCAGCTATGTGTTTGCCTGTCATACCCAATTCAACATCTGTCCTGTAGCAGACCTTTTAAATGAAGAATTGTTCTGTTCTCTAAGACTCTGATTTGTATGAGGAGTAATCCCTGATGCTGGCATTTTTCAATGAGATGCTTCCAAATTGACCCCTTCACAATTTATGACTCATTGTTTACATACCAAGAACATTTCTGTACAGTCAGAGTTTGAAAGCTGATATGAAGTGACCTGGAGCCAGGAATCTGTTTTGCTGTACG
The DNA here is from genome assembly GCF_036370855.1 of Dromaius novaehollandiae. NCBI lineage: Eukaryota > Metazoa > Chordata > Aves > Casuariiformes > Dromaiidae > Dromaius > Dromaius novaehollandiae. Next base: position 15,870,812 of record NC_088132.1, on the reverse strand, counting down.
GTACCGAGCCACATGAAGCGTAAATCGTCAATTGGCATTTCTAGGCATTATTGTCACATAAATAATTAATCATAATAACTAAGCCATTTTGAAATCATTTTAACCTTTCTGGCAACTGCAGGTACTTCTCATTCTTAGTTTAGCAAAATTCTGTTCCACAAAGATTGGACTCTTCTTGTATTTTATGTTCAAAGTCGTTCCCCTCTTGCCTAAGTTTTCCTGCCTTAACGGTAGGAAGTTTGAGGCACAAAGAATTTCCTAGCAAAGCGTTTAATGCAAGAGTCCTCCTTCGTAGTGTCTGTCCAAACCAGCACATGAGTTGAGATGTCTGTTCATTTACTACTTGGAAACAAAATACTTTCTGTGGAAATACTGGCAAAAGGATAATAGAGGGGTATATGACTTTTCCACGGTTTATAGTAAATTTACCAGAATGCATAAATATTATGTCTTTCTACTAGTACATCAAAGATGTGATTGAATTAAGACTAAATCTTAATTATACTAATTTAAAAAATTCCTTCTGACAGTGAGACGGAAATTTGAAGCAGATGTTAATTACAGGTACCAACCAAGCGACATCCTTATTGTGTCTTTTTTTTTTTTTCCTGTAGATGTTGATGAATGCGCTGTTGGATCAGACTGTGATGAGCATGCATCTTGTCTTAACACAAATGGATCCTATGTTTGCACTTGCATTCCTCCATACACAGGAGATGGTAAAAAATGTGCAGGTATGGGAGAGAAAAACATCAGGCTACCCTTCTTAGGCTCTTTATGGGCCAGTATCCTGCCTGCCCCTGTGGAGGATGGCTGCCAGTGATGGATATCTAAGGAGGGACAGCGCAAGCGTGTCCTCTTCTCCAGATCACTTTGGCCTAAACCAGGCCATGATGAAGTGCCTCCTTTTGCTTCTTGAGAGCGCACCTGTCTCTACAGACAAAACTATCATTAGGACGTAGGGATGGCAGTTAGGAGACAGGATACAGGCAAAAACATTTTTCTGCTAAACGGAGCACATGTGCTTAAGACCTGGGAAGGCCACATGCCACAACTTATGTGTCACTTCTCAGAGCAGAGCTATGAAAAGAAGAAATATCTGAATATAAGCATCTGAGTAGGAACTGAGCTGCCTGTCGCTTGGAAACATTAAGCAAGGTAGCTTTGCCAGAAGATGCTAAGACAGTGGCAGAAGTTGGGATAGAAAGCAACTGAGCTGATTTCCAGCTTAAGGCTGGGTGTTTTGCAGTGGGCTGTCCCTCACGGAGGGAAAAATGACTGAGAGATGTGTTTGTTCTGATGATAAATGCAAACAGTCAGAGTGTTCAAGCTGTGAATGCAAACTCTTTTGCACTGAAATTAGTTTAGTAGCATCAGCCTTGAATGCCTCTCAGTTGCATATAGAACGGAGGAAATCTGGCAAACCTGGAGATTACTTATGGGTGTTTTGCACATGTTCTTCCTCCTTACTTTTCACGAAATTCCTGAGGACGTCTCCATCATCTGGTTTATAAGACCTGGTAGTTAGTGACGCTATTAGTCAGTTGTCTCTCTTCCTTCTCAGAACCAGTGAAATGCTATAATCCAGGAAACCCGGAGAATGGTCATTTATATGGGGACACTTACAGTGTTGGCAGTGAATTAACTTTTTCCTGTGAAGAAGGGTTTCAGCTGACAGGAATGACTAAACTTACATGCCTGGAGACTGGAGAGTGGAGCCACCCAATACCATATTGTGAAGGTATTGTTCTTGGGGAGAAGGTTTATTGTAATGTGCATTGTTAGAGAGATGGAAAGGGGAGAGAAGTAGTTTAGAGAGCAGAGGAGCTAATGAAACCATGGCCCGGGGGACTTTGGTCTCAGCGTTGAAATCTCTGTTGTCTAAAGAGATGAAAGCACCAGTTGAAGCTTTTCCAACAGTTGCCATATTCACAGTGTCACTCTCTTATGCAGAATCTCCAAAGTCTCAAAGAATGATATCATTGCCTTCCTTATTAGAGTAAGCATTAGAAGTGTCTTCCTTCTCCACCCAGCCCCCTGTTTTCAAGGAACTTGTGGGAGCTTAATATCTGAAGGATCATTAACTATGTTTCAGTGGAAAAGCAACCAGAGAGGACAGGCTGGAACATGTGCATATACATAGCATGACGGCGAAACTTGTTTCCCTAGAAAACCATGACTAATAAGGTGAAGCAACAGGGAAAAATGAAGCTGTGGGAAAGAACAAACCAAAGTAATTTTGAGGTGGATGTGGAGTGCTCCTGACAGTCAAGCCTGTAGAATGTGGAATGCTCTCACCTATCTATTTCCAGTTAGTCAAACTTCTCAGTAGGTTTGAAGACAGATCATGAGCCGAAAAATGTTAAATCAGTTATAACTTAGCCAAAAACCCAGTGTTGCTAAGGGCTTTAGATCTCTTCACACCCATTTAGTGAAAACACAGCAATCCTGATTTTCATTTCGCTTTGATTTGTGTTATATCAACTTCTCTTGTGATCCCATCTTTTAAAGCTATATCCTGTGGTGGTCCAGTTATTCCAGAGAACAGCGCCATTTTGGGCTCAAATTTTACATACCGCAGTAAGGTGATGTACAGGTAGGAATTCAGTATGTTTGGGATGCTACATTAATAATTCATTGAGAATCTGGCAACAGATGAGAAAGAGTATGGCTAAACTCAAAGAGTGATTGAAATAAACAGAGGGAGAGGAGCAAAGCGGGATAAAAATAATGGAAAGATATGAGGATAAAACTGTTGAAAACTAGCAGAGTTGAATGTTTAATCCAGTCCTAACTCTCTGTGGTCTACAGTGAAAGTTGGTGTATCAAGGTGTGAACATAGAAAGCAAAGGGGAGACTGGTGGCAATGTTGTGAATAAAAGGCTCTTTTTGATAGTAGTTCTTTTCTTCTGACATAGATGCAATGATGGGTACAACTTAGTGGGTGCAAAGGAAATTCTGTGCCTTGCTAGTGGCGTTTGGAATCATCCTCCCCCCTCCTGTGAAATAGTGACATGTCGTAGCCCAGAAGATGTCAGCAACGGAAAATACATGCTCACCGGCACGAGCTACCTTTCCTCTGTATCATACACCTGTGACAGTGGATACAGGTAAATGCAGGAACATTCCTAAGGCAGATACAAGCAACCTGCTTGTTGAATAAAAAGACTTGCTGGAATGTCTAACTTATGGCTGCAAAAGTCAAAGCTGGGATGATGGCTCACAAAGATAAAATAGTAAAATAAAATTTTAAAAGACTTTTTAATGTTTGAGGTACTTTCTGTATTGCATACAAATTGGAGCAGTTGCAAGGTCACTCAATATCTGCCATATTTATAATACGTAATGCTTTTACTTTACCATCAAGCTCAAAAACGTATTTTGAATACTCAGAAATTGGTTGTCGTTATGTTTGAAAGTTCTCATTCATTTTTAATGACTATCATATGCCTAATTATCTTTAGTGCACATGCAAAACTATTTTCATTGTTGTTTCACAATGCCCTTCACATGCTGGTCAAAGAACCTTCTGGAAGTTATTCATGTACTTCTTGAAAACTATATAATATTTATTTTAAGCTTTTTTCTGTTTTACATTCATAAATCAATTATGTTGTAAACGCATTTTTAATAGGCTGCAATTAAAAATGAATACATGAATGCTATATGCAAGGATTTAACTTTAATTATAAGCTACTGCTTGTCCTTGATACCTGCTTATCCCTCTAGCAGCTGTGCTGTGACATAAGTGGTCTTATATGGACCTATTTAGGTCTGATTTTCTTCTGCATTTTCCTGCTGCAGGCACCCACTTTTCCAGACGCAGGCAGGTAGATGAGATGTACTCATCTGGTGAATGTTTTAATTATGCTAATATGAATGGGTACCTGAGCCACAGCACAGTGTAACATTAGGTCATAGAGCCAAAGCGTGGGCTCAGTTGTACCCTGCAAAACTGAGTAAGTGCTTTTACTGATTTGAGTGAGTTTTTTGACTGTGGAGTCAGGACATCCGAGCAATAAATACCACATCAGTTGTGAGTCTTTACCTGTCTAGCCTAGGTTTGTCAGAGAAGTCCTCTGTCCTTTGGCCACTACTCAAGGGAAAGCCCTCCCGCACCATGTCCCTCTTACACGTTGTGTCTGGGCCTAAGGGTGCACTCAGTCTCTTCCCGCAGGCACTTTTATGTGCTTTTTGCTTTGGAGGCCAGAGCGATGCCCTAGGGCATCTCAGGGTGGTTTCAATGCCTGTTTTAGATGACTAAGTCCTACCTTGTGTACCCATGCATTGCTGTGTTTCCTTAGCTAAGGAGACCAAAGAATATCATTAACTCCAAATGTATGTGGCCATTCAATCAAGCAAAATCCTTTTTGTCCTGAAGGAACTGAATGCATTTCTGTAAACAAACCTGAACTGCAGAATTTCCTTCAGTGCTCTGAGTGAAGGTAGTGTTGGAGTCTTTGAGTAAATCAGGTCTCAGTTGTTTCAAGATGGGCATGGTGATGATGGCATAGAAATAAATCTTCAAGCTCAAATAAATACTTAAGCAGCCCATGACCTTCTCTTATAGCTCTAAATGGGCAAAACTACAGCAGAAGTTCTGTACATTTGCATGGTGTGTTCAGACCTCACATAAATTCTGTCAGTTTTCTCTTCAAAACAATCTGAAGACCAGCTCCAGTGATAGCATCAGCAGTGTTTTTTCATGAACAGAGGGCAAGACTATGATCGTTGTTGAAGTGACACCCCTTGGCTTCGCTGGGGCCAGGAAGTCCGTGAGGAGCAAGGTTCCTTTTTGCTCTCTGTTCCTCACTGACTGAAATGCTGGCCTTAATAATGATCTTTGTGTCTCAGCCTTCAGGGACCCTCGGTACTTGTCTGTGAATCTTCAGGGAGCTGGAACAGCACACCTCCAGCTTGCAGCATTGTCTCCTGTGGACCCCCTCCTGCCATCAAAGATGCAGTCATCAGTGGAAGTAACTTCACTTTTGGAAACACAGTCTCTTACACGTGTAAGGAAGGGTATGTAGACTAGCACTACTGGAGTAATACTTGGGACAAGTGAAACTGGTGCAGGTCACACAGACTTATCAACCAAACTGTGTCGTTTGCTGCTTCACGAGTCCTTTATAACTGCATGCTGATTCGATTTTACAGTTTCTCTTTTAATTCTCTGGAAATTAAAGGTGATGGATGGTTTTTGTGGGCTGGCAGGTTAGTATGGGTCACAAGCAGGTATTTCTTCAAGTGCTCAGCTTTGAGCCAGCTGAATACACTGGAATACAAGAGTGGAGAGGAGTCATGTAGCTGAATGCATGATAGAGCAGTACAATAGGAATCCCTTTACTTTGGAGGTACTACAGAACTAGTACTTATGTGGTAAACTCAGGCCCTGATCATAAGGAATTCTCCATTTGTCTTCACACCATATCAGGGGTATTTGGTGTGTTATGAGGACTGATCTAACTGTTCTGGTGTGGTAAATTCTGCTTTCTTAAAAGTATCACTTCTTGTTTATTGGGGCGCCTTATTCATCTCTGATTTCTGTCTACTCAGTGTAGTTTTTGTATTGCTTGTGAGCTTTACAAACTAAATTTCATCAGAGAAACGGTTCCATTCTGGTCATGTGTGGCATGAATGTAATGCTGGCTCTGATCCTGCAAGAACTTCTGCACATGCTTGTCTTTACAGCCTGTGAGCAGCCCCATTGAATTTCTTGAAGCTGTTTTGCCCAAAAGGCAGAGCAGATATACAGAGCTTTGCAAGGTCATACCCTAAATGACTGGAGGATTTTGTGTTCCTTCTTGATGAAAAAAGGTACATGAATATGCCAGCATTTTTCTTATGAACTGGCTTTACATTGTTATTTGAAATATAATTGAAACAAATCCTCCTTATTGTGTTTTCTTGACTGTATTAAGATTCAAAATGCTGATTTTCTTCCCTGTGCAAGTATTTTAAATGTGGTAGAGTAACAGCATTTAACAAGGACCACTGCTGCCTGTGTGCCAATGAACAGAGTGGATGTTAAACATTGGCATGTAGTAGGCTCTTTTTCTGCAGTCCAGTCATGAGGCTCTGGAAATAAATCCTGCAAACAAGACAAAGCACTTTTACAGATGTTGCCATTAAAAACTGACAATCAGTTTCCAGCCCACAGCTAAAAATAGTCACTGGGAACTTTGCAGTACGTATCGTTTCTTTGCTTTCTGTGGGAGCACACAACAGAGAATGTAAAACAAAGCAATAATAAAGCCACAGATAACACATTGCATGTTTAAACAGCTGGGATTTATGTGAGACAATTAGCAGCATGCAGTAACGCTTGTCAGTGCATCTCAGAGACAGGTTAGAGAAATACAACGACACTAACCATAACCATGTAGAAGAATTTCATTGTTAAAGATTATGGGGTTTTTTTTTTCTATTGAGTATTAGAAGCATGTGCTTTTACAGCAGTCTTAACAGTGAATTTTTAGGAAGAAGTTGTTACAAAACTACCATTTGCATTACCATCAACAGCATTTCTGGGTAACTAGCAAAGGATTTTGTCATTGTTTGCAAGTGTGAAAATAAACTGATATACCTGGAACAGGAACCCAAATGACCTATATGGACTTTTCATCTTTTTCTTCTCCATTCAGATCTGCTAAAGAGGAAGAAATTCTGGGTGGGGTAATTTCTTTCAGAAGCAGATAGACTATCAGAGTGCATTCCTGTGTTTGTTGTAGAAGAGAAGTTTGTACCAAAATGCAAGTTCAAGAATTGTAATCAGATGGGCAGACAAGCTGCCTCTCTGTCTAGAGAGAAGTAATATACACAAGGTGTTCTAGGATCTCCCTCACTGGGACACCTTATCGATGGACAAGCAGACTTTATGATTTGCCTCTTGAATTTGATAGAGTATTTTGTAAAGGATCCTATTCATCCATATTCCAGGGCGCTAGCAAGCTTGGTCTACGGGGACTTCAGGAAACAGTGGGTAGGGTTTGACAATGCTTGTCTTTTTGACTTCCTATGTGTTTTCCTTATCCACAGTTACACATTAGTTGGCCCTGCAACCATAGAGTGTTTAGCCAGCGGCGAGTGGAGCATGAGCCACCAGCAGTGCCTGGCAGTGTCCTGTGATGAACCACCGCACGTGGAAAATGCATCCCCAGAGAGTGGCCACCGCCTTTTTGGTGATATAGCTTACTACTTCTGCTCAGATGGCTACAGCCTGGCCGATAACTCTCAGCTTCTTTGCAATGCAGAAGGGAAGTGGGTGCCTCCGGAGGGCAGGGAGATGCCACACTGCATAGCCGATTTCTGTGAAAAGCCATCCACCGTCTCCTACAGCATCCTGGAGTCCATTAGTAAAGCCAGGTTTGCGGCCGGCTCCATCGTGAGCTTCAAGTGTATGGAAGGCTTTGTTCTGAACACTTCAGCCAAGATCGAGTGCCTTCGAGGTGGCCAGTGGAATCCTTCTCCTTTGAGTATCCAGTGCATCCCCGTGCGCTGCGGAGAACCTCCCCACATCGGCAATGGCTATGCCAGTGGGACCAACTACAGCTTCGGAGCAGTGGTGGCTTACAGCTGCAACAAGGGGTTCTACATCAAGGGGGAGAAGAAGAGGACCTGTGAGGCCACTGGCAACTGGAGTGGCAGTTTGCCCACATGCCATCCAGTGTCCTGTGGAGAACCACCCCAGCTTGAGAATGGCTTTATTAAGGTACAGAATGAGTTTTCTCAGCTGCCTGATCCTGTGGCAAATTGGATGGGTCTTCAGAATTGCCACTGTTGTATTTTCTTTCTTGCTTTCGTGCTAAAATTAAGGAAGGATGTGACTGGAATAAATAAGCAATGGAAAATGGGGTGCATTTGTAGCAGAATCAAGTGTCTTGATATGATTCAAAAATATGGGCAGTTTGATGGGATATCCTCTCTTCAAGTGGGTTTTCAGTTAGGAGACTCAAGAGGTGTCCTGTGACAACCAACTGATTTCCTTGATGTCTTACTCTTCATTTGTTCAGTTTGTGGGTCGCTTCCCATTGCCATTTGGAGACACATGAAGTACTATTGTCTGTCCACAAGCCATGCTCTTTTCACTGCTAAAAAAAAGAATCTGATTTGAGATAGATGAATCGCTTTGGGATAATTTCTCTCCTTTGGATGCAAGCACACTTCTTTATTGAAATCAGAACTTGTCCTTTCCCTGTGAAATTAAGCTGCAGTACATGTGAAGGTAAAGATCTTCTGGCAGCCAAAAGCTATAACAACTGCTTAATGTGTTGTGTTTTGATGCATAAGGGTAGTGTTGTGGTAAGGAAGATCCAAGAACACTATCGTAATGATTTAACTTTGATTTTTTTTAAGAATTTTTCTTCTGAACTTCCCCTCCTTCCATATATCTAGCCAGGAGGGACTCTACATTTGCTAAAAAAAGAGGTTTTTTGCATCCCAGTTCCTACATGAGCTTCCAGCATTAATAGAAACAGCTTGTGTTGAGATTCTCACACAAATACATCCTGTAATCGTATATCACTCTATGTTATCTTTCCTAGGCAGGGTCGTTCCTCCAGGTGCTCCAGTTAGAGATACTTTTTTAATACCTCAATCTCAGCTCAGCCTGCATATTCTGCAGGTTCCTCAGCTGCCTGCTCAAGACCCTGCAGCTACACGTATGGCACTTGTAAAAGTCTCTTAGCAGTAGTACACCTGAAGGCTCCAGCCTGCAAGCTAACCTGTCCACCTGTAAGCTAAAGAGTCATAAAAGCAATAAGCCATTTCCTGTCAGCTTCTCCTGACTCATTTCTTTTCTGTCTTCCTGTTCTTTTGGCCTCAAGGTTGAAGAAAAGGGAATAGAGAGGAATATTTTCTAGCTCTTACCTTTTAAACTTTGCATTTCCGTTTCCTTTTGGTGGTACCCTCAGTTTCAGCAGAGTACATCATTCGAGGCAAGATGTGCTGTGTCATTTCCAGTTATGTATGTTTGTTTCTTTGAAGACAGTCCTTGCTGCCTTCAGCTAGAAATTAGATGGAGAACGCACAAGTAGTAAAATCAACCTCGCACTGCCCTAATAATGAATCTTCCTTTCAGACATATCCCTGTCTTATCTGTTTTACAGGAAACAACTGGACGCTTCTTTGAGAATCAGGTGAATTATCAGTGCGAGTCTGGCTACCAGCTGGTTGGGAGCTCAGTATTTATCTGCCAAGCCAATCGGCAATGGTACAGTGAATCACTTCCCCAGTGTGTTCCCCTCAGCTGTGGAAAACCTCCACCTATCCAGCATGGCTACGCCAAGGGAGAAAGCTTTGATATGGGCTCCAAAGTTGAGTTTTTCTGTGATGAAGGCTATGAGTTGATTGGAGATGCCTCATGGACATGTCAGAAGTCTGGGAAATGGAGCAAAAAGCAAAGCCCAAAGTGTGTGCCAACAAAATGTCCAGAACCACCCTTGGCTGAAAACCAGCTGGTGTTGAAGGAGGTGACTTACCAAGTGGGTGTTGTACAGTTCTCCTGCAAGGAGGGTTATGTTTTGCATGGCTCCTCTGTGCTGAAATGCCTGCCCTCCCAACAGTGGAATGATTCCTTTCCTTTCTGCAAGGTTGTACAGTGTCATGCACCTCCATATATCCCCTTCGGTGACCCTTTGACTTCATCTCTTCATTTTGGTAGCACAGTGAGGTACATCTGCGTGGATGGGTTTTTACTGAAGGGCGAGTCTACAATCAGATGCCAGGCTGACGGGTCATGGAGTTTGCCTTTGCCAGAATGTATTCCTGTGGAGTGCCCCCAGCCAGAAGAAATTCAGAATGGCATCGTTGATGTGCAGGGCCTCACCTTCCTTAGCACAGCCCTCTATACGTGTAAGCCGGGGTTTGAACTGATGGGGAACACCACTATCCTCTGTGGAGAAGATGGCCAGTGGCTAGGAGGAAAGCCAGTCTGCAAACCTATTGAATGCCCAAGACCTAAGAAGATTCTCAATGGCAAATACTCGTACACAAACTTCCATTATGGGCAGACCGTAAGGTATTCCTGCGACAGAGGTTTCCAGCTCCAAGGGGAGGAAACTCTAAGTTGCCTCGAAACCGGACAGTGGAATACAGAGGTTCCCTCCTGCAAAGCCATAAATTGCCAGCCCCCTCAGCCCATTGAGAATGGCTTTGTGGAAGGTGCAGACTACAGCTATGGGGCCATGGTTATTTACAGCTGTGTACCAGGCTTCCAGCTTTCTGGCCTCGCCATGCAGACCTGTGAAGAAGCAGGCTGGTCTAGCTCCACTCCAGCCTGCCTCCCAACAGACTGTGGCCTGCCTCCTCACATTGACTTTGGGGAGTATGTGCAGGTGAGACACTGGGAAAGACATTCGGACCAGGAGAGTGTTACAGAGAGTCCCTCCCTTTCCCACATACTACTAGCTGACAACTTGAAAGATTTCAAAAGTTCTTTGAAGGGGAACAGTGCGATGCAGCTGACCAGTTTCTTGTTTGGAACTACCATTTTATACACGTGTTACTCTGGTTATGAGCTCTTGGGAAATGCTGTGATAGCTTGCCAAGAAGATGGGGCCTGGAATGGCACTGCCCCTGCCTGTGTTTCAATAGAGTGTACCTTGTTGTCACCTCCAGAGCATGGCTTTTTGCATTTTACTGAGAACACACTTGGTAGTGTGGTGCAATACTCCTGTAAGCCAGGGTTCACACTTGTTGGCTCCGACACACGGCTGTGTTTGCCAGATCGGCAGTGGAGTAACACTGCTCCATACTGCAAGATGATAGCATGCAACTCCCCCACCCAGCTCATGAATGGAAACATAAAAGGGGGAAACTACACTTACGGGAGTGTTATCTACTATGAGTGTGATCCTGGATACCAGTTAAATGGCCCCACGCAGAGGACATGCCAAGAGAACCAGAAATGGGATGGCAGTGAACCGATTTGCATTCCTGTTTCCTGCAGCCCACCACCAGTTTTAGAGAATGGTCAAGTGACTGGAGAGGAATACACCTTCCAGAGACGTACAGAGTACAGCTGCAAAGAAGGTTTCCTGTTAGATGGGGACAAGAGTAGAGTCTGCCTTGCAAACGGGAGCTGGAGTGGGATCGCTCCAGTTTGCAAAGCTGTGATCTGCCCTGTGCCACTGCCTCTCCTTAACGGGAAAATCAGTGGCTCAGATTTTGGCTTTAAGAAGAAAGTGCAGTATCACTGCAATGAAGGATATAGCCTGCAAGGAGGGTCTACACTTACCTGTCAGAATGACGGTACTTGGGATTCAGAAGCTCCACATTGTGATCCAGTCATTTGTGGACCTCCTGAAGACATCTCCCATGGCTTTCTGAATGGCTCAGGCTTTACCTACGGGGAATTTGCCCAGTACGAGTGCTTCCCTGGTTATGAGCTCCATGGTAATCCATTACGGCAGTGTTTGTCCAATGGTTCCTGGAGTGGAAGCCTTCCATCTTGCCGTCCCTGTGAGTGCCCTGTGCCACAGATTCAGAACGGGGTCATTCTTGGTCAAGATTTCAGCTGTGGTAAAAGTGCCCAGTTTCAATGCCTAGAGGGCTTTAAACTACTAGGGCCTTCTGAAATCTCTTGTGAGGCAGCAGGCAAGTGGAGTTCTGGGTTTCCTCGCTGTGGACAGATTTCTTGTGGCTCCCCGCCTGTGATCCCCAACACGTTTATCAATGGGAGCAGCTCTGCAGATGAGAACACCATCATCTATAACTGCATGACAGGTTTTGTCATGCAGGGGAGTCCAGAGCTGACTTGTGCTGAGACAGGTGTCTGGAAGAAACCATACCCAAGCTGTGAGCTGCTAAGCTGTGGCCCACCACCTTCTGTCCCAAATGCAGAAGTTATTGGGAATACTCACACATATGGGAGCAAGGTCCAGTACAGGTAAGAAGGTTGCTGGCATTCTGTTTCCATAAAATCTGTTAAGGGATGAAGATGGGAGGTTTAAGCACCCTTAATTAGTGCAAGATTTTAAGACCTGGAAGAAAAGCTGTGCCTTATTACATGCTCAGATTGACAAATCCCACGCTGCCATGCACAAACAGAGTACTATTGTGAAATTCACTGTCAGAACTCCAGCAAGGTATTTTGGCACCTGGGGCTGCGCTCCTCCCCTGCCTTTAGTTTCCCATTGCTCTTTATCTTCCTCCTCACCCCCTTTGAAACATTTCTCTGGACATTCAGCTTTTCTTAGCAAGTGGCAGCAACAGTCAGCACTGTGTCCCCGTTTGGCACTCCATTTACCTCTTCCTGCTGCTTCAGCTGCTTATTATAATACAAAAGTATTGATCTTCCTCTTGTCCCATTTTTTGCACTACCACACTGCAGCGTCCGCAACTGTTGTTGATACGCAGTTAGTCCTTTCTCAGAGACAAGAGAGGGGTTGGTACTAGTTCCCTGGAATGTGCACACTGCAGATCCCTTTCTCTAAGGGGAGAAATTCCCGTGTTAGAAGGGTAGATACTTTTTTGTCAGTAAAGGCAATTAGTAGTCATAGACAGGGAGAGGACACATGGAGGAATTTAATGGAATCAGTCATTTCCCCGCATTGTAACAAGGTGGAGGGGAGTGACTGCATCTACCTGCTTACAAGTGAACCCACTGATGGCCAGATTCTGCAACCCAGTTGGGTTGCACTTCACGATGCATTGTGTGGAACAGAGCAAATCAGCCTTAATCTTCAAAGCAAACAACTCAGGACCAGCCTGAAGCTTGGTTTGTTCATGGAAGAAAATGAGTGTGTCTTTGGAACTGCTCATGGTTACAAACAGGGCATTCAAAGACTAGGAATCAAGAAGCTGTAAGAGCACTTGGTGCTCACATGCTCTTTACCTAACTGAAAATCCTCCTCACAAAGAGAATGACAGTGCAGCAACTGCACTAGTACTGGGATTCTCCTAAAGCAGTCAGGATCTTCCAAGCACTAAAGCAACCAACTCACTTTCTAAGATGGTACTGCAGCAGCATGAAGCAGCTGGAGATGAGGTCTAAAACTTCCAGCTCTTGCCACAGAATAAACCCAGCCCAGACATGCTTCTTACAAGATTACCTTGAAATAATAGAGAAATCTCTAGGCATGCTTATAGAAAACTATGCTGGAAAATGACTGCCTGATTTGTAACTTGTGGACTAGCTTGTCTCTAGATGTATGTCTGTGGTCAGATGTTCATGTTCTGTTGCAGATGCCTGGAAGGTTACACAATGATGACAGAAGTGGATATATGCACTTGTCAAGAAGATGGTCAGTGGTCTCCTCAAAGTATTTCCTGTTGCCCCAGAAAGTGTCCTCTCCCAACAAATATCACCCATGTAATTGTACTTGGGGACAACTTCACTGTGAATACAAACGTCACTCTGTCATGTGTAGAAGGCTATACTCTGGTGGGAACAAGCACATCAACATGCAAGGTATGGTGTAATCTGCACAGTTTATTTTGCAGGAGAGTTCTCCCCATGCTGTGATCTGCAGTTAGCTCTTGGCCCTTAATTGCACTCAACACATTAAAAATGTAAAGCATGTCCTGCAAAATATAGGTATCCTTGTTCCACAATAAGAATGAGTATTAGTTTTCCATGTATAGATTTCAGAACTAGAAATTAATGATTTCTTCTTCCACCTAAAAATAATGCTGTCCTGTAGAAAAGCATTCCTTTTAATACATTTCCACTTAATTTCAGAGGAACATTTCAGACAATAAATCATATCTGAGATTTTCAGAAATGATGTCTGAGATTTCCAATATATGTTTAGGATCACATGCACAGCTTTTTCTTTTCTTCAGAATAACAGATAACACACATTTTATTCCACTGAGCAAGCTGTAGAAACTTCAAGTGCCTGTATGTTAAAGAACAAATGAGTTTATCAGTTCTGCTAGTAACCTCTTCTTGCATCTTAAGATGCAAGCTTGCATCTGTTACTCACCTTGCAAATAAACTTTGAAGTCATATGAGTAAAGCTCATATGAGTAAAGCTAAGCATGTATGGTTTTGCAAGGTCAGCGCTTAATATGGAAAGGATCTCTCGTCACAGATCTGTGGAAACAGGAGTAGCTGTTTTTGTTTTGCTGCTACTTGCAAGTCAGCACAGACCATAAGAAAATTAATTCTACTCCCATATTTTCACTGATTGCCTCTGCAGGTATCAGACTTCTCTTGCAGTTCCAGGAGGGCAGATGAAGAACTTAGTCATATTATTAGAAATGCACCCAGGACTGAAGTGCAGAGCATGGCGCTTCAGGCAGCTATAATTTTGGGTTTTTTCCTGCTATGTTCACTGCGCTATCATGTGACATTGTACAAGTGACCTTACTTTTCCAAGCCTCCATTTCCCCGTTTACATTTTGTTCCTTCTGTCTTATACATCAAAGCTGAACATTTCTGCCACAGCTGAGTCCCAGCCTAGGTTGTCTTAAAGTGTTGCTTGAATTAGTGAGTGTTACTAAAGATTGCACAAATAATGTCACAGTAACCACAACTGAACAACCATTGGATGTTTCTACTATGACTTTCCTAACTTTTTCATTTAAATGTGAATTTCTCATATGAGATGATGCATTCCTGCTTTTTTTTTAATCCTATCTCCTTTTCAGGAGAGTGGCGTTTGGGTGCCACTGTTTTCTGATGACATCTGCATTCCTGTGTCCTGTGGGACCCCAGAAGCTCCAGAGCATGGATTTGTGGTTGGCACTAAATACAATTATGAAGATGTGATTCTTTATAAATGTGATTCTGGCTATGAATTGCAAGTAAGGAAGCTGAATCCCTATCACACTAAGCTTTCATTGTCATTTCTGGTTCTGATATGATGACTGTGGGAATGTGTTTTGCATGTTCCCCTATCAGAAAGTGACACTGGATATCTGCTTTTGTTGTTGATGTCTATAGAATGCCACAGGCATGTCTGGGATCTTTCTTGAATGACTTAAAGTATAATTGAGGCAAATATAAGCATCCTGGCCAAGGATGCATATTCAACAGATACCTTTCAGTGTTTGGGGGGTTTTTTTAAGTGCATGCTGTTTCAACCCTCTGAAAAGACAACTTTCCCATTAAATCAGTGACCACTGTTATATGCTTGCAAACGTAAACCATTCAGGAGTTAATTTCTCACCTGTTGCTCTTTTTAGCTGGACCTCCAGCCTCAGTTAGGCTGCTTTCCTCCTTCAGTTTCGTAATATCCCAAGGACTATGTCTGCTACTTAGTGCCTGTCAGACTCAAAGCTCCTGATAAACTCTGCTGCCCTCAGTTCTGTGATATTGCTAGGAAGTATGGAAGTGATATCTCTTGTTTTAATAAGGCAGAGAGACTGCAGCTTGTTCAGTGGCAGCTTTATTCCCTGATAGAGATGGAAACAAAGCCCTCTCCTTCTGGGTCTATCCATTGTTTTCCGTATCAGCACTGGGCGATTAGCCCCGTCTGAGCTCTGAGGCGCCACTGTGGCTTGTTATCAGGACCCGTGCTAGCCTCAGGTGTGCTGTCACAAGCTACAGAGAACTGGAAAAGAAAAATATGTTGCCAAGGCACAGTGTGGCCTCCCACGTCCCCAGGTGATGGGCGAATAGGGAACAGCCCCGTCCAGAGGCACCAGTTAGCAAGATACCTGCCGGTCAGGGGCTGTCTCCTAGTGCTGTGTTTTGTGGGCACGTAGCAGAACGCACGGTCGCATCCCTTGGGGCTGTGGTGGCACCAACCGTAAATACACATTTCATGCACGTGAATTCATCCAGCCAGGAGTGGGACCAGCAGAGCCCTGAGCATCTCTCTGTTGGTTCTGCAGTAGGGTAGTCCCGTGGAGTATAGCCAAAAACGTGGGTGTTCCTCCTGACAGAAGCTCTAGGAAGTGCACGCATAGGCCACAAGACACGAGACAGAAGGGAGAAGGAGACGGGGTGAAAAGTGAGTTGGAGCACTTCCGTAATATGGGAGGCATGTTTTATGCTAGCAGCTAGATCTGACAGCATTTGGAATTAAAATTAGAAGAGCTGCTTTCTCTACTAGAGAGAAGAGACCATTGTCAAATTCAAATATAAAAATCAGAGTTTAGAGAATGCTCAGCTAATAATGAAGTTAATTTGTAATATGTATGTTACATATATACTATCCCCGGGGGCTGGAGGGATGGCTTGGTAATTAGACAGGTAGAATTGCTGTTTAGTGTGGGTTTTGATGGTGATAAGCCAGTGCATTCTTGTATTAAAAACTGCTGCCAAGTTTTGCATTCCGGCTTCGCCACCTAGTGTCGATCTTGCCTCCCTGCTGTTTTGGCTGGGTGTAATGCCATGTGCACACACTCACTGCAAATAGCTGCCCTTGTCGATGGGTTTGCTTTGTAATGAAAGCACATTACTTTAAGAGACGAATTTAGATGTTTTTCTTCATGTCCTGGAATGAAGTAAGGAATTAATCTTGGGGCATTAGACTGGCTGTAAAATGGGTACATAAGAAAGAAACAAAATACTTTATTAGCAAATTTAAAGAATGAACATTTGGGTTATGGTCAAAATTAGTACAGTATGTTTACAAAACACAGGTTTGTACTGTTCTTGAAAAAAAATGCTAGTCAGATTTTCATTAAGCAAGTACTGGAAGAAGAAAATTTATCATCATAGCACATTCCTGGAAACAAGAATGGTGCAACTGGCAAGAAAGATGATATTCCATGGAGAAAGACAAGAGAGCAGCCTAACTGGCCCACAGACTATGTCAACAATACCCTGCAATTTTCAGGAAGGAGTTCTGCTGAAAGTATCCTAGCAGGGTTAGTCTCTAGCATTTGACCTTCTCTTTGTGTGGGTTGCCTGTGGGGGCAAAATGCACTGGCCTTGCTGAATCCTAGGGCTGAAGGGAGAGAAGAGGTCACTGAGTAAAGTTGTTCTTTGAGCTTTTTCTTTTGTTTCGTAGGGTGATACAGAACGGACTTGCCAAGGAGACAAGCTCTGGAGTGGCACAGCACCAGTGTGCAGAAGTAGGTTCCACCTGAGTTTGTTGTTTGGTGAATTTGGTCAGTGGTGGTTTTACTCAACAGAAAATGCTAATGCTTATTTTGCTTGCTTTATAACTCAGACTGTCTGCATATCTAAAATTTTCAGTAAGTACTGTTGATATATCCCGGAGGACTTGCAAAATTGCAGGTGTATACAGGTAACAGTAAATCACTACACTTCCCTCCTCTTCTCCCCAGCTCCCAAGAAAGCTGGGCAAACAGCTCCCAAAGTGACTCGTGCAGTTGAATACTTCCATTTCTGGATCCTTTCCTTCAGACATTAGATAGGGCTGGTTGCACAATCAGGCCTTTGAGGCATTCTTTCTGCTGTTTTAGTTTTGTACTTCTTTAGATACTTTTTGGAAAATCATTAATGATGTGAAGAAGTTTAAACTTTTTATGTTAACTTCACTTTTAAATAAGATGAGAGCAGTATAGAGCCTTCTCCAAAAACTTAAATATATAAAAAGCAGCAGTGACAACTAGGGAAGCTGGTGCTCTTGCTGCAACAGATTACTATCAACCTCTGAAGGGTTGTATTTGAAGTTTAATCAATTCTGGCACTTGAGGTGATGATTTCTAGGGCTACTGAGGACCTCTGAACACCAGAGTTACCAGGATTCACAGGTGTTCAACACCCTGAAATTTAACCCTATGGGCACATATGTTCTAAGGTACTACACTTTTGTGAGATGTCTATTTCCCACTGATTGCAGTGCTGAAATAGGGGTTGGCTACACAAATACTTACGTGGTTTTCAGCTATTGACTGTAAGCGGCAACACTGGAATTTCCCAAGGCTTCCTGCCAAAACCACCACAATGCATTTTGTCTTTTAGCAGTAACTGGCAGCATCAAGCATGATTACTCTACCGTATCTTTGCTCTGCTTAGGAGCAAATACCTGGGAATGCCTGTGGAAACAACATAATCTTCCCTGTTTCACAGAGTAAAAACTGTGGAGGAGGTGGGAGCAGGACAGGCTGTTTGCATTATGTCTGATTGGAACATATTCTGTATGTTATAGGGATATCGTGTGGGCCCCCAGAGGTGATAGAGAATGGATCCGTTCGGGGAGAGGAGTTCCTGTTTGGCAGCGAGGCTCTTTACAGCTGCGACCCTGGCTTTGAACTACAGGGACCGAGCCGAAGGATTTGCCACGTTGATAAAAAATGGACCCCCTCCGCCCCTTCATGTGCAAGTAAGTAGTGAGTAGAGCAAAATGGTGGCAGTTTTCCAGGAGGCCTGGGAAGCAAACTGTGAGAGAGCTTTTGCTGGCTTCCTCCTGGTTTCTCCCTCCAGCCGGAGGGCTGTAACAGGAGAAGCCAAGGGAAAAGCCGGCTGAGCAGTTCTCATTGGCAGTTCCTCTTTGATCTGAAGGGAGCCCCTTTTGGCACATTAAAATGGCACAAGCGTGGAGCTGTGTTCAGGTCACTAGGGGAGGGACGTGGCCTGCTGTGTTTGATTTGCTCTGCACTTTGCAATGCCAAGGCCAGTATATCGTGGCCACTTTGTGTGTCTGGAGCTCGAGGTTCTGCTCCCTAGGATCAAGTCTTGGCTCGCTGGTAACCTCGCAGCAGAAGGCAATTAGTTGCAGGAGCATGGGGATAAGGATTTATGACTTATTTCATACAGCTTATAAATAAAATACCAAGCTTTCGTAGCCTTTACCAATAAATTATCTCTCATCTTCTTGTGGTGATATCACATTCCTACCCCCTTGCATTCTTCTCTCTCAGAATTAACCGATTTGTCTGGTCTCCATAGGAAGGGTGGGGCGGGGGACAAGATCTTTCTTAACTACCGCCATTTTTCTTGAGGCCATCTTCCACTGTACAGGGAGCAAAGGAGCCTGCAAATGCAGCCTCTGGTCTGGTCAGAGGAAATACCCTGGATCACTCTCTGTTTGACTGAAGGCACCTCATAGCTTACTATACCATCAAATACACTTGAGCAGGTTCTCTCTCAGGTGTCTGCAGCCTGAACACCAGGAAAGAGGGCAGATAGAGTGCTGCGTAACCCTACTCCATATAATACTTATACAGCTTCTTTCTTCTCCTGATCTTTCCATTGATTTCAGTGTGTGAAATGGGATGTCAAACCATGTGCAGCAGATAGATACAGTGAGCCTTGTTATCTGTATAAAACCAAAAAGTTTTCTCCTCTTCTAGGAATTACTTGTGGGCTACATCCCTCAGTAGAAAAAGCAGAGGCCATGTCTACAGGAAGCACATACAGAAGTAACGTAACCTTTGTGTGCAACTCTGGATACCATCTTGTTGGGCCCCAGAATATCACATGTCTCGCCAATGGGAGCTGGAGTAAACCCTTGCCTTTGTGTGAAGGTAACTGCTTGGTTTCATGGCCCCAGCACATTCTGATGTGGGATAAAGAACAGTGCTCCCCTTATGCATGCATACCATATGATCCAGGAATTGAACTGCTTCTGGAAATGGTTCTGTAATGTGCATTAATGGCTGAGATGAGATGATGCCTGAGAGATGCTTGAGATGATATCTGAGATGGTGCCTGAGAGATTAAATGTTTCACAGGGAGCAATTACTAAAGCAGAAGGGGTCTTAGACATGATTTTTCTTAATCTGCAGTTTTACAGCCCTAATGAGAGATGAGGCTGCCTGTCATCTCAGAGAATCAAATCCTTAACTGAAGATGATGGACTGGGAGGACAAATGACTTTTCTCCCAGCAGTCTTCTAAAGTCACTTCTTAGGTTGACTTTTTTTTCTTAATTTTTGGCTTCAAATCCAGCAGCAGGGTTGTCTTGAGAACTGTCTTGACAGCTCAGCCTTTCACTACCACACTCCTCACATGAAAACGCACCATGAATGTATGATGTTTACCATTCTGGAAATAACTGCTTTGAAATGCTCCCTCAGTAGGTCCTGTTGTTCTTGCCACAAAGCAGAATAAGTGCCAAGCAAGAACTGTCTGTGTCATGTGGACTGGGAAGGGGTAGGTGGAAACATGGCCGTTGTTCACAGAAAAAACAGCACAAAATCTTGAGATCCCAAGTATGAACCCAGTATTGTTGGATGGCTATTCAAAATGTAAAGCATATGGAAGCTTAATAAATTCCATTATACTTTATACATTATAAACCTTTAAGTGCGAGTGTTCCCCTTTCCCAATCTCTTTGCCATAAAAAGGCAAAGTCTGGGCTTTCTGTGTGCTTCCCACCTTTCCTTTTCTCTCAGAAACACACTAGTTCATTTCTTGCCCATCACACTTCCTCTAAGGCTGTTCTTGTCCCTGCTGCTCACACTCCTGGTCTCCCATGCTAGACTTTAGACCCAGCGTCCTGCTTGTCTTCCTTAGTTGCCCCTGACATTCTCACATGAAGCTGGTATGTTGATTTCTCCACACCCAGCTCCTCACACAGATTCCGAGGGGACCAGGTACTCTGACAGCTCCACCCGAGTAAGACAGGTAATTATCTTCCACTCAAGGTATGTGTTAGGTTCCTGTCGCCAGCGCTGCAGAAACAGCATGGAGGCAGGCCAGCTGTAACCTTCTTTGTGATGGAGACAGTCTTGGGTAATAGATGCAAATGCCCAAATGATCCCTTAGGCAGGACCGTTCCTCATAGAAGATACAATCAGATTCTGTGTGGGTGGCCACACAGTACACAGCTCGCTGTGCACCTTGTAGTGCACAGTGCTTTGCAGCCCATCTAGCAGCAATCTGCAAAGTCGACTGTTATCATCCACATTGGAGAGAAGGTCTCGAGTACCTATCCAGGCATCTAAGAAAAGTTATAGGCTAGCAGTTTGAAATAAGGCATAAATCAAGAAGACCATCTTGAACAAGGTCAGGCACAGGCCCTTCAGGAACAGGGTAGCTGTTACATCCTTAAAATAGTCTCTTCCAGCTGCCTGGCAGTTTTTGCCTCAGTCTTTGGTAGCTTACTCTTCAGTCATCCTGCTATTATGCAGATCCCAGAGAAGTCATATGCAAAACGGGACGAAGAACAGAGTCTCCTCTCTGGTTGTGGTAACCCTGCTTGGGCTGTCTGCCTGTTGGCTTCCAAAACAGAGCTGAAAGTCCTGAGTGGAGCAATTAGTATATAAGTGTCAGCATCTCATGGCAACCCATCCCGCATCTTGTCTGGTATTTCCAGTCTGGTGAAAAGGAAGGCACAAAGGGCTGCAAGTTTCTGATTTCTGTCTCAGTGGTGAGAAGGAGCTGCTCATGTTCTGCCCTATTAACCCCAGCAGGAAGTCATAAACGTGTCCTCTCCTCACCAACACTGCGAGATTCTTCTGACCTGAAAAACAGGAGGCTGTGGCTTTTCTCCATCACAGGGAGGAGCTCCTTCCCCAGCATGGCTGCATTTCCTTCCCAGTGAACTGAACTCTCCCATAATATTCCTTATAATTTATTAGTCTGTGGTTGCTACATTAAATGTATTGTGTGAAAAAGTCAGGAATTGTTGGAATCCCGTCTAATTTCAAGCTGAATTAATGAGAGCTCTTCCTTTGCAGAGACCAGATGCAAAGTTCCAGTTTCCTTGCTGAACGGGAAGGTGATCTATGAAAACAATACAGTTGGCAGTACTATAGAGTATTTCTGCAAGAGGGGATACAGCTTGGAAGGGGAGCCTGCAGCAGAGTGCACAAAGGATGGAAGATGGAGTAATCCCTTCCCTCTCTGTAAACGTGTGTGTTTGCTTTGTAACAAAAAAGTGGTCTCAATTTGTTATCGTTAAAGTCCAAACTGCTCTTCATTTAAAGGGGTAGTAATTAAGAGCAGCTTCTGCAGATCTTCATGGAGATGGACTGTAATTTTCTTTTGGAGTGGCCAAGAACAGAATTTGTTACTCATAGCTGAAAAGATTGGTTTGGCCTTCATTGGGAGATTGCCTCTTGGGGCACATCCCATGTTTATGGGGGATCAAAGGGAGCAGTTACTAAGCCATGTTAAAGCAGAAGCTTGTCTGAGTATGTTTTTGTGATAGTGAAAGAATGAACTGTGCTCTGCATTGATCCCTTTAGTTGGAAAACTGGCTTAAATTGGAGTCAAATGGAGTCAAGCACTTGATATATGAGGAGAGGGTAAGAGAACTAGATTTGTTCAGCCTTGTGAAGGGAAAACAAAGAGGAAACCTTACTGCTGTCTATACCTGACTGTTGGTAGGGTGTAAAGGAAACTTCACAAGAGAACAGACTTCTCACAGGTGCACAGTGATCGGATGAGACACAATGGACACAAAGGGCAACACAGGAAATTCCAAGTAAATATTAGAAGAAACTGTCCACCATGGCAGCAGTCAAACATTGGAACAGGGGCCCAGAGAGGATGTGGAGTCTCCGTCCTTGGAGATACTCAAAGCTCAACTGGACAAAACCCTGAGCAACCTCTCGTAGTTGGCCCTGCTTTGAGAAGGAGGTTGGAAGTTGTATAAATGACTTCGCCAAGTATTCTATGAAATACCGCCTTACACACATGCGCTGCACACATCCACAGTAGCGTTCCTTGTTGCCATATCTGTCTGTAACTAATCTTAATGTCTAGTCTCAGGATAGCAGTTGAGACATTTAATTGTTGCATAACAAAGGACATGTATGGTTTTAGCTTTAGGAAACTGGCATCAATCTCTGCTGTATTTAGAGTTCAGCCTTTCTCATATTCACGACGACAGATCAGCAGACTATTCAGAAAAGGCTCGGCAAGCCTACAGCCAGCAATAAATAAGACTATCAGAGAAATTCTACATTTTAGAGAATGTTACTGAAGGTTTCTGTACAAATACCTGGATTTTCTGCTGCTTTATATTGCTCCAGGCCCTCTAAATAGCTAAATACAATAGCTCTGAATCATTTTACACTAATGTTTTGGTAAAGGGGCAGACCAAGGGAGAGTGGTTTGATGTAAAATATTCTCCATTTAAATCTTCAATACCTCTTCCACTGATGTCTGTACAGTATGGTAACAAGCAACAGCAGAGAGTCAAGCCTTTTGTCATTTTTTTGTAAGTCCAAATCTCATAACTTCACATCAAATTACAAATACGGCTTGTGAGCAGATTGTTCTTTGTATGACTTGATTTTGAAATTTGGATATTTTCTTCTAAAGTACTCTCTTTCTTCTTTCCTTCTCTCTCTTTCTTTCCTTTCCCTCACACCCTTTCTTTGAACAGCAAACCCTTGCCCTGTGCCTTTCATAATCCCAGAAAATGCCTTGCTCTCTGAAGTGGATTTTTATGTCGGGCAGAACGTATCCATCAGGTGCAGGGAAGGCTACCAGCTGAAAGGGCAGTCTGTGATCACCTGCAATGCTGATGAAACTTGGACTCCAACAACAGCTAAGTGTGAAAGTAAGTACAGGAATTGCAGTCCTGCTTGGTCCTTTCTAGAGGGCTGGCGACAACAGCTCTGTCATAACCAGAGCCTGACAGCACAGATGTGTAAGCAGAACGCTCCATCTAAATGCAGTTATTGTGGATGAAGAGAGCTTTTGTCTGCAGCTGTCACATGGAAAGCTGTGTCACTCCACTGACAGGGGAGCTTCTGAAGGTGTGAACCGGGTCTCTGCTGGAGGCCCTGGCACATAAAGGTGACCTAGGAAGCTCTACGAAAGAGGTGTTACAAGAATGTGTCTGTGTGGGCTGATGCCCTGAGAGCACTCCTGCCCTACTATCATTTTCTTTTCAATTTACCTTTTGTAAGTACTGCTGCTGGGATTGTATGATTTAAAATCGTATCATTTAGGCTTTGCAGCTGACAACGCCTCTGGGTGATCTGTTTTCTTTAGAGATATCCTGTGGGCCCCCAGCTCACGCGGAGAATGCTCTGATCCGTGGCAGCTTCTATCAGTATGGAGACATGGTTACCTACTCCTGCTACAGCGGGTACATGCTGGAAGGGCCCCTGCGGAGCATTTGCTTAGAGAATGGAACATGGACAACGCCACCCGCCTGCAAAGGTATGAGTATTTTTTGTTAACAGGCACATTTCTGATCTCGCCATAAGCACAGAGATATCATCCTAGCTGCAGTAAAATGAAAGCCAAATTCTCACTGGTTTCAGTGCAGCCATGATTTTACCCAGGGCATTTTAAGTACAGGGTATTGCTTTATTTCCAAGTAAGAGAAGGCTTACACAAACCTTATCTCCATTCTTGGCTAATGCTATAATTTCTTTTGCAACAGTGCCATTTCCCACACCCTAAGATGCTCTCTCCCAAATCTCTTTTGAGGAAGTGAGGGAACAAATCATCATGCTGGTCGGTTGAGCTGTTTCAGACAGGGACTGACAGTCAGTAACTGTTCTTTACCAGCCAGAATGTACCTATCTTTTCCCAGCTGAAGATCAAGCACTGCAGAAAATGAAAGTGGGAGATCAGATGGGTACTTAGCCTCGCACTGTGTTTAGAGCCTGACAAACCCCAAAACTCTTTTGCAATAGAATACTTAAGGATAGGTTGATACAGCTCACTGAAATAATGCAGACTAAGAGCTAAGCAAAATTCATGATTTCAACAAAATAGAGAAGGCAAAGTCTGCCCTTTTACACCACTGGCATACCTGAAGGAAACTGCCACTGTTTGGTTTGCTGGGCTTTAAATACATGTCCCTGTTTAAATTACAAAATTAATTCCTCTACACACACCACTCAGATAATCAGTTTGATACAGAAAGTGGGAGAGGGCCACACAAAACATAGAAGTGGTAATAAACTAAACAGTTAAAAAATAGATACAAATAAAAGCAACTTCAAGCACTAACTTAAAACCAAAAATGATGCATAGCAGAGGAGTTTCAAAGCATGGGCTTTGAAACTTGCCTTCTGCCATTTCCACATCAGGAGCTTGACTGGCCCTGCGGCTCTCAGCTAGCCATACAGCAGGGTAACTTAGCAGCTCGCTGGCATCCTGAAGTCTGTCTCAGGTGGTATGACTCTTACCATGCTGCAGACTGTGCCTTAGCTATGTTATTTAGAAATGAGAGTGCTGAAAGCAAAAATTGGTGAATATCACTGGTCAGTCACACACAGTCCCATTCTCAAAGCTCGCAAACTCCCCTAGAAAAGGAAATATGCCAGAAGACTGATCTGGGAACATCACAGTCATGATTAAAGTTGTCAGGTCCACCTCTCTTTCTGCAAGTGTCTCAGCTCCCCATGTCTAAAATAAAAACAATAATACTTCCTTCCTTGCCCTTTTTCTGTTTAGATCAAGAGCCCCTTGGAGACAGGCTTCTATACAGTGCTTAACCTAACTAATTAGGATTCCCATGTAAATTCTTCTGTATGAATTCTGCCACCAAAACATTGTCAGTGTCTTAACCTAGTCAAGTTAAATTGTCCTACTGGGCAAAAGCTGTGTTTGAAGCAGGCTCTCTGTTAATTCCAGGCATGATATTTATATTGCCAGACCTAGAAGTCACAGATTAGTAGATTATTTTGAGAAGATCCAAAGCCAGAGAAATGGGTTTGCAACTCCTAAACATTTCAGGAATAGAGAAGCTGCTGTGGAAAACCATTTTTTTTTCCTGGTGATGTGACCCTGGTTTGGCATTGCAATGGAGAATCAGTTCATCCAGCAGCCAAATAGAGAAGATTCATAATAAAGGCATCTGAGCTATTTGAGATGCCAAGACGTATCCAGAAGTCCCATTGAAGACATACACTCCCAAGCCACCAAGCCCTTTCTGAAAAGTTTGCCTAGTATCTCACTGTTGCTTTCTAAACTGTGATGGCTACAGAATTCAACAGATTCCTGCATAATACGTACCCTAACATAAGCTAGATATTCATTAGGAAAATTAATTGGATATTATCTCCTCATGTCTTAATGCTTTGGATTCTTCAACTGTCTCTTTAATATCACTGATTACTACTTTTGATTCTAATTCATATTTTTTATTTATACAGAACCCTACCTTATGCCAATGGCTGTAGTTTTCTGCTAAGACAGGTTACTGCCACAGGTTGCTAACAACCTGGGAGGGCTAATCTGCAAAGAACTGTCAAACATGTATCCCATTTCTGACACCACTGAATCCACTGGGACTGTGGATTCAGTACTAGGGATTAAGTACTAGGGATAACAACTTCCAAAAACAGAGAAAATGATGAGGTAGACAGATGAATGAGGCATAGGACAAGAAAGCAAGGTGGAATAACCTGCCTTTTGCTGTACTAAGGCAGGGGAATAAAAATTACCCCTTTCTTTCCATCTAAAAGGGGAAGCTAAAAGGGACCAAAGGTGTTTCTGAGAGGATAGACATGTTTTCATGACACACATCAAAATAATCTTTTAGAGCTGCTTTATAATTCATGGGAGAGATTTGCCTAACAAAAGGCCTACAGGATTCAGGCCTTTGTGGTCTACATCAGAAGCGACATGAAAGTGGTTTTTGTAATGACTCACACAGCTTTTCTTGTTTTTGGCACTGTGAGTTGATTATGAATGTGTCCTAAGCCTGCTTTAAATGCTCTGGCCCAGTTGAACGGGTTAGTTAACGTAAATATTATAATTAGAAAGCAGATTTGTTCGTTTCTTTGGGAGAGCTCTAACCACAGCTGCACTTGCCTGAATCACTAGTAGTTAAAGGTTGCAGGCCAGGTCCTGATCCGAGTTTCAGGGGCGAGAAGGGTTACCCTGGCTCTGCTGCTCATAAACACCTGTGGGACTCGGCAGTCTGCATGAATTCACCCAGCTTCTCTAACTCCACTTCAGTCTTTCCTCTCTAAAGTCTGTGCCATGTATTTGCCCTCTGCCTGCATCTCGCTGCCTGGGAATGATCTTCTGGTATGGAAGTGCAAGGCAAGAAGTCCTTACCTGGTCAGCAAAAAAGAGTATTTTGAGGGGCCAGCTCTGAGACATGGGGAAAATTGTTCGCTTGGTACCACATGCGAGCTTTGTGGCAGAGCAGAGAACAGATGTCAAGAGCCTTTTTTTACCTCCTTACCCATGTTAGTGTTACACCAGTGTCACTTCTGTGTTCTGTGGAGATGATTATCAGGCATGGATTTACAAGATCTCAAAAGCTTTAACATTGATAGCTGGGATATGAGATCTGCTACAGTAATGCAGTTGCAATTAATGGTTCCCAGTCTGTCCCCACTAGATCAGGACTGCATCTGCCCTGCTTGTTTTCATGCTATCCTGAGAGGAGAATGAAATCCTGACAACTCCCCGCCATAAGCCTTTCTCTAGTCTTGTTTGCTGAGTGAATAATAATCCCCACAGCTACAGACACAGAGTCTCTCTCTTCCTAAATCAGAGTATAACAAGTGCACACGTAGAGATTATGCTGTCTTACTCATTCAGAGTTTCACAACTAGGGCTTGGGCATAAACCCAGGAAAAGATCTCTGCCTGAGATCCTGAAATGCTGAGTATGGTTGGAGTTGCATCCCAAGTGACTTCTAAAACACCTGAAACATCAGCTTCTCCACTGACAGAACCAGACAGAACAGGTTTCAGAGACCATTTTTCTTGGGCTGTGGATTCAACCTGGGATACCATTTATATGTCAGCCTTATCCCCACCATCCTGTTTTAAATTCACAGAATATCATTTGAGTGGTGTGGATTACACAAAGCTTTAAATGTTTTTGTATTGAACTTTCATAATGTTTCATAGCACAGAGAAAATCTAGTCTGCACATTGTTCTGCTTTAGTGGACACACAGAGACAAGCCATCTGTGATATCGTAGACATCTCTGTAACGAAACCGTGCAAAGTATCTGTATATTGCAATTTCTGTGAACCTCTCAGGGCCTAAGATCTCTTCCTAAATTCAGTATCAGTTGACGTTTAATGTAAGGGCTCTGAGTTTGAAAAATAAAAAGGCAAAAGCTTTGGCCTTATTTCAAGTGACTCCAAGCTGTAGCTTGCAGTTTGGCATGGCTTAGCTGAAAATGTCACTCAAGTTTGGCTCCATCAGTGGGAGATGTGCATTCCTACCAACAGGTCTGAACAGTGCTTCGGTGTGCTAAACCACTGCTTGTATTTAATACTAAAATTGAACAAGATCTGAAACACTTTCAAAGCCTAAACCCGTATTTTGCTCCTCTAATAAGTAATTAAAGGTAGGATGCAATTAACAGTTCAGACTGGGTTTCCTGAGGTTACGCTGTGTTCATAACTACCACTAATTAGAACTTAGTCTGATTACTTACTTGTTCTGTAGTATCATCTAGAAGCCATAGCTTTTGATCTTGTGTGTGTAGTATGCACACCAATATGAGACGGTTCCTGCTTGCTCCAGTGATTTTCAGTCTAACATGTTTGTAGTTAGCTTGACACCCATTTTGTAAAGTAGGCCTGGTTTCCCTGGAGGTATTAGCCGAGGTACAGTGCAATGCAGATGCATGATGATAAAGTCCAAAGTCTGTCTCAAGCCCAGGCAACTTATTAAGCTAGCATGACAGAGGCCACTTTAAATTCCCCACTTTTATGACCAGGTACTTGCTAAGAGCTGTGTTGGTCAAGGAGCAGCAGTCAGCATGAATGGTGAGTGAGGTTTGTAATCGCACTTTGGGTTCCATAAGAAACCACTTCACTGTGCCACGACTGCACCCTTGCAGAGCACTGCTTATTACTCTGGATGATAGTGCAACAAAAATTGTTATGTGCTGCTGCAGTGTTTTATCATATTTTATTGACAAACTTTGTATTTTACCAGACAGCATTGTCTTTGTGTTTCATACCAACTTTAGAAGAAAGCTTGATTTTATTTTGGATTTAATTTAGAAGAAACAAAATAGGAAATGGCTTTTATTTTGTTTTACAAAACTGAGTAGGAAAAAGAAAAAGCACAGAATCAGCCTTGAAACATTGTCCAGATAACTTACCAGGCTATGCTAAAAACTACTAATGTTTCCTTCTTCCAGTGGTACAGAGACAATTCCTGGTAATCTTAATGATTCACTGTAAATAAAGAGGATAGTATTACATATGCTCCCTCCCACCTTCTCTCATTCACAGCACCTAGCCACATGCACACAGCCAGAAAATGATGTTGCCCTTAAAATCAAAGCCAAATTGCTTCTGAGCTTCACTACATTTATTTATCCTACATTAAACCTTACAAATCCAAAAATCTCTGCAAGATGCTGAACAGCTGCTAATTAACCTTCTGGAGTCTGACATGACAACTCTACTGTTTTCCAGCTGTCTGTCGGTTCCCGTGTCAGAATGGTGGAGTATGTGAGCGACCGAACGCGTGCTCATGTCCAGATGGCTGGATGGGCCGTCTCTGTGAAGAGCGTATGTATATCTTCTCTAAGTGTAATTTTAAGGGTGTTTTAAATAAGACAGGTGAATTTACTATAGTGAACCTGGTGGGAAAATTAAAGGCATAAGAAACCAAAAGCTTAAAAATCATAACTTTTCTGCTTGACAAATCAGAAAGAACAGAAAGGACTGACTAATGGATTGCTTATTTCTAGGTAAATGACCATCCCCTGACATCTCCAAGCCAAAACAAACACTTCTTTAATTGAGGAGATTTCCCTTGTGGCGGTTCTTTCACTCTCTTTGAAGAAAAGCTTGCTTCAGTTCCCCAAAACCTATTTCTAATGACAAGACATGGTAATCTGGGGGAAAGAATTGAGATTAGAGCAGGAAGAGATGTGAGGGTGCTGCCAGTGGCTGTGTTTTTTTCTTGGCTTCCTTTTTATCAGTCTGTAATTATAAACCTGATCAATTCATGCTCAAATAATACAGCTGTGGCAGCTTTTCCATCCTGTCCCTCCTGATCTGTGTAGCTGTACCCCATAAATGATGGGCTGGCTTTAGTTTTCTTTATCTGTGTAGTTAGAGAACTGAATCTATTCTGGTTGAAAAGAGCCAAATTTGACCTTCGGGTCTGCAGAGATTCCCTGAGTGGCATCAGAGGCCAGTTTGCGCCATATTTCCCATTTCTCCAGTTGTGATCTTATCAGAAGGGATTGGTAAGGATTATGTGTTTCAGGTTGGCAGTACTCCTGCACAAGAGACCTTGTGACTGTACAGGTATTTAGGCACGGGTCTAGATGAATAGAAAAGACAGTGCTCTTCTTGGATTTAGTACTCGGTATGGCCCTGACCCAAAGTTTTAGAGTGCCCAAGGACACCTGTAGCTGGGATGATGTCACTCACCCTGGTTTTGAGTGTAGATGGAGACATACGGAAAGGAGTGACAGCTCTTCCTGTAGCGAATGGAAAGAAATGTGATTCAAGCATTTTGCTAGGCAGATGCATCACATCTTAAAATTATCCTCTAAATCTACCTCTGCAGGCTCTTTCGAGCCTGCTCTAGAGCAGTGCCCTTTCAGTGTGGCACAGACCTAGCTATAGTTGCAGAAGAAGGAGAAGAGGTTTAGCGAGCTGATATTTTGGCCGCCTTCTGTTGTACGAACTCCAACTGCGTGGTGCCTTCGCACGACTGCCGTTTCACTTTTCCTGTGTCTGTCCATTCCACCATAGCCAAACATGCAAGCTCCGTCCTTTAAGTTTCACAGGTTCAGCAGGAGGAAGGTGAGCCCTGTGTCTGGCAGAACTGTGCCTGGTATGCCACAGTTGATTTCCTTGCCTTACCGTTAGTAATGTTAGCAAAGAAGCATTCTTCAGGACCAGAGGACAAATTGTATGCCCTCAGTCATTTTGATCTGCCACCCCACTTCAGACCTTGTCTTTCTATATGAGAAAAGGAACAGACAGCTGACGAGTCTGATTACACTTCATACTGATACAGGCACAATCTCTCCGTATTTTCTTTCATTTGGCATAGGCAGTAAGGAGAGGGGAAAGGGCTTCACAGAGCTAGTTAGCCCCACCTCCTTTTGTAGTGTTGTTTGTCAAGCAAGATGCACCAGTGAACAGAAGAGATAGGTCCAGCTTTCCTTGGTGCTGAGTGTCTGCTCTGGAAGCCAAACGGATTTTTGAGTGCCAGCACTGAGCACTGATCTCTCAGGGTCTCACCACAGGTGAAGCCACAGAGCTCTGACAGGATTCAGTTACCTGATAGTTCATGGTACATTTTGCAGAAAACAAGAGAGCCTCAGCTTCCTAAGAAAGGCCTGGCCACTTTTAAAAATGTGCAGAACTCCATGAATTTAATGATACAGACAATAGTAATTGTTGGTGATATGAATTAGTCCTGCAAAATCCTGCAAGGTAACAATCCTCTCTTATCTAAGCTGGCTGCAATTGCTCAACTTGATCTTGGCAGTGCAGTGGAAGAGGAAGAATGTCTGCACCAATCCTCTGCAGTTCCCATCCACCCTCCCAGAATGCAACTCCAGTGGAAGTGCCACTCAAGGGTCCAAATTTGAGACCCAGCTGAACTCATCTTTCTACTAGCGCATGCTCACATAAGCACACCATTCAGTTACTGTATTGAAAGGAATAATTTTGAGGAGTTACTCAGGAAGCCATGAACAACTATTTGCAAATTGGACCTTTTTTGCAGACATGGTAGCAGTAGCAGCATAGGTCAATTGTGCCGAGCCTAGAGCCCATCAGCTGCTTGGTATCAGGCAGCATCTCTCTGCTTTGTTTGTTTTCCAAAGCTTCCAGCCACAGTCAACCTGTTGCACCTGAAATGCCTTGCATTGCTGCAGCTGACTTTCACTGGAAGGCTTGTAATGTCACCTGTCTTAGCACATTTTCACCGGCACAGAAAAAGTGATTTTCTAAGGGTATTGCATAATATCCTTGTTTTGAATGTTACATTGAGAGAATTCTGTTAAGTTCGTGATGGTTCTCTCACAGAAGTAAACATTATTTATAGATACTGCATATGAGAAACAAGCAAGCAGGCTTTGCTCCTCCCTGGATGAGCATAGAGCCTTCGATCCTCTAAAGGACTCATGCAATTTGACTGCCCATTTGTTTGTTCTCGTTCTTCCTCCTTTCTGGCCCATGGTAGTCACAGCTTATGCCCTGTGGGGAGTTCCTGCTCAGCTCTGCTGACACTGCATACAAACACTTGTGGGGGCAGGGGCTGGAGTTTCTCATTAAACAAAAGTGCCGTTCTCGCTTGAACATTTTGTTCTTTGCTTTCACAGGTGATAATTCTTTTCATTGCTTTTCTTCTCCTCTCCTTAGCAATATGCATTCTGCCATGTCTCAACGGAGGTCGCTGTGTGGCCCCTTACCAGTGTGACTGCCCCCCTGGATGGACTGGATCACGCTGCCATACTGGTAAAACTCCTTTCACCTGCCTCTTTCCTAACCTTTTGTGACGATCATCAATACCTAGCACAGTTCACCAAGGGCTCTGCAGTAAATACTGAGCCTCTCACAGGAAACCCTAGCCCTGCAATAACATTCCTAGAGGATTTGCTGTCCCCAGCTGCACACTCTTTTCAGAATATTCTTGCTCATGATGAGTCTTAACGATCCTGAGAACAGCTTGCTCCTAGAAAGGACAATCAGCATTAACTAGAGAGCTTTCCACGAAATGCAGTGCTGAGGAGAGATTTCCAAGGAGAAAAATAAAACAGGACTCCCAAGAAGGATTAGAATTTCTCTCATTTCCAGCTTCAGCATATGCAGTTCACCATTAAACTGGTAAGGGAG
Organism: Dromaius novaehollandiae; assembly: GCF_036370855.1. Classification (NCBI taxonomy): domain Eukaryota; kingdom Metazoa; phylum Chordata; class Aves; order Casuariiformes; family Dromaiidae; genus Dromaius; species Dromaius novaehollandiae. The sequence continues at coordinate 15,838,293 of NC_088132.1, read as the reverse complement.
CTGCAGGTACTTCAGAGGTCATTCACCACATAGCTGTCTGGTATGGGGAATTTCTGCAAAGGATTGCCCAGCTCAGTCCTGAGTCCTGAGCCAGGTAAGAGGGCAGAGCAAAGCAAAGCAGTGTTTAAAGATGGTTGAATTAAATGGCTTAATCTGACCTCTCTGAACCAACTTAATGCAAACTGCATTTTAACAGACCTCTTACTTCCACCTAACTGAGGTTTAAAGGCATGTAACACAGCAAGGTAGTGGTGAGGAGTGATCCAGGGCTTCAGACATGTGCCCTGGCAAGCCAGTTTGTGTTAGGTGAAGCTAATTTGAAACTGGGATAATATTTGAACCCATATATGACATGCTTAGTTCCATATCAAGACTGAGCACAAGTCAGTTTTTGGAAGGCCTTGTCTCCTTGTAAAGACATTATGCAGAGTTTGTCTTCACTGGTGTCTCTAGGTCCATCCTCTAGATAGGGCATTATCTTCTTAAGAGACTTCATGTTTTTCAGCTGTCCTGTTCTATAAATGTCTACATCAATGGAGCTTATTAAGTGAGTCTCCAAATCTGTTCTGTAAATCTCATGGTGGTTTATCTCTCAGTTTCAAAATTGTTAGGGAAGACTTGAAGATTTGTTTTTTTCTGTTTAGTTGCCTAATATCTTTGGGGTTGGCTGTTGCACACAAACATGTGCAACCATTTCACAACTTCCCCTGTACTTTCCAATAAGGCAGGCTAGTGTTTATTCTCCAACTCAGATGCCCTATACACTAATCATACTTCTCAAGGCTATGTAGTGTCTTTCAGGGACTTGCTATAATTGTCTGCTTTCCTTTCCTTGCTTCCACCCATACAGGTGCCACTGTGTGAAGCCTCACACCTTGTCTGCTGTTGATCTGTAAATGCTTTTTGATTTTGATTTTGTAAATGCTGTAAAGGTTTTTTGGCCCTTAACTTTGTTCTGCCTCTTTCTAGACTTCTTACCACATCTGGTTTCTGCTTCTCTGAACTCAGTTCTGGCCATTATTTAGGTGTCACATTTCTTTCAAATAAACATTGGTATTTTTTCTCTGGAAATGAGGCCTATTCTCCTGCTGATCTTCTGACTCTTCTCTTCCTTCTGCTTCTGTTTGCATTCCTTCTTCTGCCTCAGCCTGGAGCAAAAAAAGCCAGCATTTGTAAGGCAACATCAGATAATACAGCAGAAGTAATAGCGGAGGTTGAATCACTTTCAGCAGAGATGTGTGTCTAAGGCTTTCCAGAGCAAACCATCTTTTACAACAGACTCACAGTTTGTGTTTATGTGGTAGTTTTGAGAGTGCCTAATTCTTAACAGAGTACCACAGGCTGGATTCTCAGAGCCCTTTTCCTTAATCAGCTTGGAGTGGATGCGGTCATTAATACAACTGTGTGTATTTGCATGCAGCTGTTTGCCAGTCACCTTGCCTGAATGGTGGGAAGTGCATACGGCCAAATCGATGCTATTGTCCCTCATCATGGACTGGACATGACTGCTCTAGGTGAGTGTTGTTGGGTGCTCTCCCACGGCACCCTACTGAACTGTAATTCTGAAAAAGGTGCAATTAATTTTGCAGAAGAGCATCTCTAGATCCTCTTAATCAGTGATCACTGAACTGGCCATGATTTATGGGCAATCTGGAAGACCTCAGAGACTGCTCTGCAAAATGATTGCCAAACAGATGGAAGTTCCTCCAAATGCTGCACTTGCATGTGAGCAAGCACGCAAACCTGCAAGGTTTAGCCTTATTTTTAATGATGAAAATGAAAGTGCTTGTTGTGATATAGTATGGGATATTCTGAAAATCTGGATGGCCTACTGAGTACAAACAGTGTTCATTTTGGACTGTATGTACCTCAGGTGGGTCCAGGTTTTCAAGAGAAGGGCCATACAACAGGTATTATAAATTTATAGCAACAGTTCTACTTGTACCTACTGTTAAGTGGTGTCAGTATTTCAAAAGTACAATACAGTGCCTCCAAGTCAAGTCCAGTTCAGTCACTTGATGGTGCAGTCCCTGTATCAAGAGCCCCAAGAACTGGGCTTGCCTCTCGTTCATGCGTGCCCTTTCTTACTGGGTTTTACCAGTATTTGTGTTTTGGTTGGCTTATTCATTTCGAACAAGGCCAGCAGAGGAGATGGAGTGAAGGAGACAAACCAAGTCCCATCGCAATATGCAGTACCATTTAAAAGTTGTTCCTTCCTTTTAGTTTTGGTTTTTTTAAGATGACTTGTGAAGTTTGAGTGTGTGGCTTCCAGGGGAGCCAGAACAGGCCCCAGTCCCTTTGGAGAGCTGTTTTGTTTCATGCCGCCATTAGGAGCAATTCACAGCCCCGAAGAAGGAAGACAGGTGGAACTGTAATGATGTTGTTGTGGTCAGGAATCAAATATCATAAGAAAACATGCAGAATGAGTTCCCCTGCTCACCTCAGTGAAGTGGTAATGAAACCCACAGGTACCAAAAAATATTAACACTTCAACCCACGCAGACTCCTACTGAACATATTGGCCACTCTCCTGGAGAGCTAAATAAGTAACAGCAGAACATTAATGTTTTTCTCCAAGATATATACAAATTAAATGCCAGTGAACACTTTTTATTCCTCTTTCTGGACAAATCGGGGAAAAGGAGGATGGAAAAAAGCAGTGAGATTTGTTCTGTATTTTGTTAAACTTTGGCCTCGCTCCCTTGTGGCTCTTTATGGGGTCCAATACCATACTGAGAGCCCCAACACAATACAGGCAGAGCAGGAGTTACTGGGAGTGATTTATGATGGGAAATTCAAGGGGCCAAAGCCTCCAGGACTAGACTAGCTCCAAACCACTCTGATGAATCATGATTTCCATTACATGCAAGATATCTATCTCTCTCTCTCTCTCTCTCTCCCCCTCTCTCTCCCCCCGCCCCCAATATGCTGTCATGTGTTGTGGGACTATAATCCTTGGTCTGCTTTCAGACAGCTTCCCCACATGCCTCACTCTTCATCTTGCTCTGTGTGTTCAGTGAGCACTAATTTTATTTTGTTTGTTTGTTGACACAGGAAACGGAAGGCTGGATTCTATCCCTTTTAACATCAGAGCAACGGTTTCGCATTCAGAAAGCTTTCTTCAGCCTAGGCACCAGGGCTTGGAATTTAATGCATTGTAAATCAAATTCATTTCTTCCGTTCCCCACAAGCTCCATTGTTTTGTATTTTATTTTGTGATATATTTTTCCTGTACCTTTCCCTTTTTAAAGAAATCCTGTGTATTTTTCATCTACAAAAGTATATCAAATATATGCTGCTACGCACACACCATACACACATACACCATACAAATGTAAAAATTCCTACTGACCACTGAGGAAATAGCTGTGTACAGTGAAGTCCTTCCCATTTCTTACATACAGTCAGTTGATTGAAACACACTATATTGCCGATCGTGATCAAACAGAAGGTGGCAGTTCTGCTTACCATCTGCCAAAGCACACTGCAGTCCAGCACTCTGACAGTAAAGAATAGTTGCTCAAGACTAACTGAGCAGCTAAACCTTGCACAGGGCCTCTTTGTGAACTCATGTTGATCTAAAGTAAGAAGTACATCTGATAAAGTCCATTGCGTAACCGTAGTTTCAGACAGACATAAAAAGAAGAAGAATCAGTAACGTTTACTATGTGATACTAATTAATTGGAAGGTGACTTAATGAAAGGCATTGGCAAGAATTTTACCTGAGGTTTATTGGTAAAATACCCAAAAATGTGAAAGAAATAAGACAACACCGTGTCATTCAGAGAAGGACAGACCAAGTGTAGCCAACAGCGGCCGTGAGGCTTTTTGACTCACGAGCAATTTGGATTTAGCTCTGTTGCTGGGTTATCCAGGAGCCAGCAGTGGAAAACAGTCAGACCACTGAAACTGATGCTTCCCAGTTACCATGTGACTAACTACCACCCGCCCATAACCAGCATCCCTTCCCGGTGTAGGGTAGGGGATACATGTCTAGCAGCTGTCTGACATTTGAATGCTTTAATGCATGCGTTTGGGGTCCCAAAGATTGACTGGCCCTGAAATAGGGGCAGAAGGCACCAGTTATGTTTACAGGTGAAACTTTGCTATTTCTTTACAGAGCAGTGGTATTTATATTGTGCAGAGCCCTCAGAGAGCCGGAAAAGGCGTCTCTGGAGTGTGCAGACAGGCACAAATGCCCTGCTGAGCAAGGACAGCTGAGAGCACATGCAGCAGTCAGATTTCTCTTTCTCACAGTGTTGATCCAGATTGCATCTGAGAATAACACAGACCTGAGTGCCATCATCGAGTCATGCACTAATGAGCTGAGGTGCTAAGATTTACCTGCAGTTAAGCAAAAATTAGAGGGTGGAAATCACATGCCTTTGTTGAGGACAAGTGTTTGGTAATTAGCACCAGTTAGCAAAGTCTGATCTGTGAGAGTTGTTAGACTGAGAACCTGAGAGGCATCCGTCAGAAGCTCCATTCTACCCGGCAGTAATAGAAAAGCATGACTGGTAACTCAGCATTAGGAAAGAAGAAGGAAAAAAAAATATCTTCTCCAACCTTGCTGCTTACTTACCCTTCAGATTCTGAGTGAACACACGGTGCCCTCGCCCTTATAAATTTACCTTCCTTGTATAAGTGCATGAACTTAGAGAACTGTGGTGTGACACAAAGAGGAGCTAGTAGTTATGAGACTAGGACACCAGTAAATATTGACACATAACTGATGGCTGTTAATGCAAGACCAAAAATGGGGAAAAAAGAAACAGGTGAAGTTGTGAGCCAGTGAGAGCTTTCAGTCAACAGACAATTCAAAAAAAAAAAAAAAAAAAAGTATAGATCAAGAGAACGCAGACCCCTTCCTTTTGAGAGCTGCAACAAGCTGAAAAGAGTTGTCATTACAGCTCTCACAAACTGCCTTTTCCTAGACGAAGCTAGCACGTAGCAACCATCTTCTGACTCCCAGCTCCACAGCCGTTGATGTTTACAGCTTTGGCTAAAGTGTTCAGTAAATAGTATCCATGTTTCAACCCCATAGTCACCACCGCCTGTAGGCACTTTGTTCCTTGAACTCCTTGCTGCCATAGGCAGCATATGGATGGAAACTGCAGTGAGCAACATGGGAGTCCCCAAGCGAAAGAGTGCAGTGGTGGCAGAAGTAGATCTTTATTTATATGTCACTCTCATGTTCTAAAAAGTAAATGGTCCCTTTTCTAGTGTACTTAATCTGGTGCGTGCATTGCGTTGCCCTGACTCTGCTCTGGTGTCCCCCAGAGCAGAACAGCATTAGTTAGGAAAGTGCTTCGAGCTGGCAGGACATTTTTGGAGAGGAGTGTTTTGGGGCTCAGGGCTGGCTTTTAGCACTCCAGCTTCACACCAGTAAACTCATATAATACATGGAGTCCCAGGATCAACGCAGTCATCATGTTGCATAACCAGATGTGGTGGTAGGACAGAGTAGGTGAAATTAGAGGCTGTTATATTAAGGCTGTTGATGTTTTGATACTTGCAGGAACATTTCCCCTCCCCTCCCAATACCGTATTGTCATTTATGTCACTGCTTGTTGTGTGTTTTAAACAACTTCTGTGTGATGCACTTTACACTGTAAATAAAGTTGCACCCTGTTTAGTATGCATAGAGGCAACAGTGCACTCTTTTTCCTAATGCCTAGGAACAAATTCTCACCTCTGCCTACCGTTTGCGACCTGCTGGTAAGTCTGGGTATTAGAAAAGTGGAGCTCCAGTCAAAGGGAAAGGTAAAATAATTAACAATCACCTTAGAAGGATATGCCAGATTACTACAAGTAGTGTAGTTTACCAAGTAGTAGTGTACCAAGTTTGGTAAAAACGCAGTTAACATATAGTTTTTCAAATTCCCTCTGCTGATGAGGTATATATTAAAACCTTTATGGACCAAATTTATCACTGGCATAAACAGATACATTAAAGCCAGCTTCACTCAGTGCTTATGCCAGATGGAGATGTGGCTTGTTTTATTCCGCACTAACAGTGGAATTTTTAAAGCTATAGAGAGTCCCATGTTCAGAGGGAATGGGCTGAAAGATGTACTATAACAGAAGGAAAATTTCATAACCCAAACCCTACCCCTGGAAACAAGGAAAATATATGACATAGCAGTCAAATGATTTGGGGAGCGGGGGGCGGGGGGAGGGTGCCAGGTAATGTTAGTAACCCTTTCAATATTTTGATAGTAGGCCAAAGGGTAGTACTGCTGTTGACCACTACTCCTGTTCCTGTCCGTGCTCTGTATAGGACTATCTGGTACAAGCAGTTGCATGGAAATCAGTCGGAGCACTGCCAAGAATGGGATTATTTTTATTAAGCCCTCAGCACCACTACTGTAATCCTGCAGCTGTCAGGATGGGGGACAGTGTCATTGGCTTCAGTAGGAGCACTGACAAATCTCCAGTTGCAATTGGATTTCTCGCTGCAAGTGGACATTTATGAGCGTGAGAGGCAGTATATGTTTCTAAACTTTCCCCTACTCCACCAGCCGAAAGGAGACATGAAATTAAAGCCAGTGCTATCAGCAAAGTCCTGAAATTTGATGTGCACCTGATAGAAAAGATGCAAATGTGCATCTAACAATAATCCTCCCAATACTGCTAGTAATCCCGAGAGGGAAGAGTTGGGCTGCCATAGCACATGGGCTCTCATTTTCTGCGTGCTGCAGAAATATAGGGTACTGCCTTCTTTAAACGAGTTGTGGTTAAAATGGGCTTTTTTCCTTGGCCCAATCCTCTTTGCCATAAAAATCAAACAAGCTAAAGTGTTGAAGGGAGTCTTTGTTGACACCTGTGTCTTTCTGCTCTTGGAAACACAGTGGGAAAGGTACCAGTGTCATCTCCGATCTCGCAGAGTCACCGGACAGGGTTAGTGCATGCCAGCAGTTACTATTGTAAAGAGTTACCTTTTCTCCTCAAGGCCAGTCTGTGCAGTGAGCTCTTTTGTAACTCATGCAGGAACAGCGTGCGTCTCAGACTGGTCTTTGAGTGGATCGGATCCTCACTGTAGGAAGGATCCCTGCTGTTTTTACTGCACTGCAGATGGTTTCTGGGAGAACATACCCTGACCACGCATTTCCAGCAATGAGAGAAAGGCATTGCAGTACCCACTGGCAGGCTAAATGAAATATACAGTAGTATTATTGATTTATTTCTCTCCATTTATCCACTCATGCACATGAAGCAGAGCATTTCTTCGCGTATCTATCCAATTTACCACAAGCTCCTCTCCCAGGACCAGGCTGGATTTCCATTACCCTGGCTTTCTAAACTGACACATTCCCATTCCCTGCCAATATGCAGGTCATGTGTGCTTGCCAACTTTTCCAGCGGAGCTCAAAGCAATATAAAAGCTGATGGTCTTCACCTGCTCTTTGGCGCAGGTTGGTCCGTTCTGCTAGACCCTGCTCATAAGGAACCAGTGCAAGCACCCTGCTTGTGCAGACAGACCCTACAGGAGACACCGCTGTGGACAGGACACTGAGCTTCCCCCTGCTAGTGGGAGGCTGTGTCACCACAAGCACATCAGTTCAAGTTTTCCCACTTTACAGAAAAGACGAGCCCTTCCTTTTCCATCAAAGTGTTACAGATGAAAGAAGACAGATGAGAATTAAGCATTATTACCACCATTACTAATGGTAGCCCTACATGAGGAACATGAAAGCCTTCAGAGAAGGAACATTTTCAAATGGGAAGTAAAAGGTCATTTTTCAGCTGTAGACTTGATAGTGAGATTGTGTCCTTCGTGACTGGATGAAAGCATGGGGGAAAGGAAAGAACTCTATTACCTGAGCTTCTCACCACAAAGCTTCGGGGCAGAAGGGACACAATAACCTTAGAGCAGCTTGTGTTTATATGTCGTACATATACCTCATTACTATTCCAGTGTACTGGTACTAACCTTAATCTTCCCAGTCTAACTTCTTCGCAGTGAATCTTCTTCCTCCTCTGCACTGCAGTTTGCTAGCAAGAGCTGCTGAGCAGATCATCCTGCAACCTCAGGTCTCCTCTTTGTCTCCAGAAACTTTGAGGCTGTGACAACAGGAGCCACCCCAGACCGACACCATTTACCATCTAATCCAGATGCTGTACACATGGCAAGGGCCAAAACTGGACTCTGTAAGGGAAGAAAGAGTGGCACCATGACACAGAGCTCTTTGGCAGAAAATGAGGAATATTACTTCCTCTTTGTAGGTGAGGAAGCTGAGGCACAGAGCAGTGGAGCAATGTTTTTCCCCCATCATCTAGTAGGCCAGTAGCTTGGTGAGGACTGATATTCAGACATCTTGCATTCCTGCCCAGTCTTTTTCTCTCCTAAGTCACACTTACACTGTGCTTCATCCCAGCAGCCTCAGGTAAAATTAGCTATTCCCAGTGTGCAACCCGTGCAGAAGAGAACAGGCAGGTCTGATCTGCCCTGGCCCTGAGCTATGAGCCAGTCCCTGCCCCTCGGCAGCTTCTGTTCAAAAGAAAGGGACAGAGCGAGCACGTGTGGCACCCTTGGAGAGGAGAGGAGTGCCCAGCTCACAGCCACCAAAGCTGAGAAGCAGGCAGGTGGGAAAGGGCACTCTGAACGGCAGCAGTCGTGATCCCTGAGGGCAGAGGTTTGCAGCTGGTGAGTTCTCCCAGTGCTCCCTCTCCTTTTGCCCGGTAAGCAGCAGCTTCTTTACTTTGGGGAAACATGCCATGAGTGGCAAAGAGGACGGTGTCACCCAGTCCCTGCTAGTCCATGCTCTCTTGTTCTGCAAACACAATCCAGGGCCTTCCTGCTCTTAGTCTTGCCTTCACGTACATTTCCCCTCCTAGCTGTCTCCTCAGTGTAATGTCTTTTGGTTAGTTTTTATTATGCTGGCCATAGTACCTCCTAGCACTGTCAGAAAAGGGCATCGTGCTTTCTGCGGATAACTCAGAAGCAGGCAAATTCATTCGACAATAAAACCAGCAGCCAGAGTCTCACTGGTAACAATTCTCAGAAAAGCAGAGAAGTCAAACTGGGAATCGTGATTAAGCTGTAACAGTAAGTACGTGTCTGCTCATGAGGAAACCACTTGCAGCCTCTGCAAAGCATAATTGCAGCCCGGTGGCATTTAGCACTCCTCTGGTTGCTGTTATTTCACAGTTTCTTCCTCTTGACCTGATCAGCCATACCTCATTTTACAAACTTGGGTTATTAATGCAGTCACTTGAGCGGAGTTTGGCTCTTGCATTGTCTGGCAGACCTCTAAAGCACGGAGCAGAGGCACATCAGCTTCTGATAGGTAGGCAAGGCGCGCTGCTCCCTTCTTCTCCCTCCGCTGCAGTCCAAAATCTCCATTTTCCCTCACACTGAGTTTTCTGGTGTGTTTCGCACTTTCACACGCATGTGTTGCTGCAGCTGTGAGCACTGGTAAGCATGGTCATGAGCTAGATCCTGAGCTGATGCAAGTGGACACAGGAATGCAGGGATGTGCAGAGACCCCACCTGCCTCACCTGCAGCGCTGAAAGAGCATGCCTAGAAGACAGGTCCCAAATGTTGCTAATTGGCAAGGGGATTATAAATGGAATTACTGCTCTTCATTATTTTTACAGAGCTACAGCGTAGACTTGGAGCTTCCAAGCCACAGAGTACTAAAGAGTTTATCTGCACCTCCGCTGCAAAGGTGTCAGGAGCGGAAAAAGCCCTGTGAGAAACCAGTTGAGGCCATCAGTGGCAGTGCAGGCACTGGGAAGCGGGGAGGAGGAGGTGAGCCTGCCTGCGACCACAGCTTCCCAGCGGCGCAGAGGGAATTCAGACCAAGCCCTTTCCAGTGCTGAGGGCGGAAACGGGCTTGCACAGGATTGCGTTTCTGGGCTTTCCTGATGTCAGCTGAGATGCCAAGCTCTGCTCCTCCAAACAGGCCATCCCTTCTCCCAAAGCGCCTTGCCGAAGTCTCAGTGCTCTCTGGGGGAAGCCAGGCTGCACAGCTGTCTCCCCGACAGACAGACTGTCTCTGCCACTCAGAAAGTACTTGAGTATGTGGTAATGTCACAGAACAATTAAGGGTACTTAAGTGAATCTCTACGGTTAAAAACGAGCTTAAGCATTTTTCTGGGCTGGCGCCTTAGTCATTACGGGATGGTAATACACAGAAGGAATAGTGCCTGCCATGCAAGCACTGGTGAGGGAGCTGCTAAGTGCCTGGCACTGGCTGATTTGCTTTCAGTGAATGCAGAAGGTTGGTAAAAGACTCAGCTGGCCAGTCACATATTGCTAGGCTAGATGATCTGGTCCGATCTTATTAAATAGCTTGGATAATGACCTGGTATAAGGGGTAAAAAGCCGATTAATTAATCCTTCTGTTAATAAACAGGGAGGTGCTGCAAGCACCCATGGGAGTAAATTGTACAAAGGAAGGTTAATCATATTAAGAGGAAATGACCTGAAATTAAAGTTAGAAATGACAAGTCAGTGCTTCCTGAGCAAAAAAAAAACAAAAGCAAATGTGCCCCTGGGGAGGGAGGGAGGTGTGAAGGTATGCTGGTGTCCTGACTATACTCACTCAAATGGGGTGTGGGTTTCCTGCTTGGGAAGAAGTAACATTGGCAGAGTCCTAGGTGTGAGAGAAGAGAGCAAAATGAAGAACAGTTTGCAGTGCAGCAATGATGCAATAAAAGCCTGTGTGTGTTTTGGTTCATCCATGTGTTTTGGTTCCAGCAAGGCTTTGGGTTCCCTCTGGCCGGAATGAGATAATCTTCCTTCCATTCCTCTGTGTGTGCTGGTATATGAAATAAGTAACTTATGGCAAGGTGATTTCAAAATGGAATGAGAAATGTCTAGAGGGCTGGACATGTGGATCTCTGAAGTGGCAGATATAAAAGGAAAGATAAATATAGCCAGGAATTCTGCAGGGGAAAATAGGACATGGTCATGCCGCTAAGGATTGCACTGCACACAGGCACAACCTAGAAAGTCAGATCCTATTGGGAACCTTAATGCTAGCATTTCCCATCTAACCAGAGCATGATTTTGCAACCTAAATGTTCTTCAAGTACAAGGAGCTCCTGATTTCCCCCCTCACTGGTCAACAAAAGCCATGGAAAAATAGTTGCATAGAAATACAACGTCTGAGCACTCTCAAGAGAGCAACCACTGAGTGTGGCTCCAGGGAGCTATAAAAAAATAGGACTGAAAATAAGCAGAGCAGATTTCCCAGATACAGCACAGCATATGTGCTTTCTAAGAGACGTGTGGGCTAGACTCCCTCAGAAAATCCTGGACATCATCAGCTTGGTTAGTGTAAAACTCGATATGTTAAAGCATGATAAAAACTCTGTATTGTAAGGTCAGCAGGGCTCACTCCAGCAGGTTTCTCATGTCTCAATCGTCAAGAAGCTACTGGTATTTCTTGAGTTTTTCCAGTAATGAAAAGATGTTGTAAAAGCAATGAAGAATAGGAATGCAGACAGTTTGCCTGGGGATACATGACTCAGGTTACACTAAGCACTGCCACTTCAGGAAGCATCATGCATTTAAACACAGATGATTAGAAGTAGGAGCCATGTGCCTCCACCTACATTTCCAAGGAAACCCATCACTGGGGAAAAGGGTGATAGAGATAAAAGCTAAACAGCGAAAGTGAAGGTGCAGGTTTACTAACAGCGCTCCTGCCTCAGACTCCCAGTCTGACCTAAAAGAGGCTCAGGTCCTCATTGCATCTGAGAAGTGGTCAGGCTTGGGGGTTTCCCTCAGCCCTGTTCTCATGACTGTTTCATTTAGACCCAAAATGAGATGCAAATATTCCCCATGATCAAGTGTTCAGAGTTAGACAATGGCCTTTCTCTGGAGTTTAATGAACTTCAAATCAAGTTGAGGATAAGGATCTATCTGAGGCATTAGTGGGCTAGAACAGGAAATAACAGCACGTATGAACAGTCAAAGGACTACAAAGAGAGCAACTGGATTTTCCACACTGTCCAACACCCAAAAAATTTCCATCAGGCTTGGGTGTCACTCACTTAAGAAAATCTCTGTCACAGAGAATAAGGAGACCTTCGTTGCTGATGTTCCGTGACTGCAGAATAGTACTGCTGTTTGGGACTGAAATGGGCCATGAATCCTCAGCACATGAGCTATTTTTAAACCTCTCTTGTGCACACACATATGTGCAGAGGCACACTATCTGCTGTGCATGAGTAAACAGCATCTGCAGTCATCCCGGGCTCTGCTGCTCCCAGCTGCGTACTGAGGCATAAATACAGCTGAGGGCTGAAGGGGCCGAGTTCAGACCAGCTGCCCATGGTAAAAGTAACTTCCCTTTACTTAAAAACAGCGGAAGCCTGTCTCACAGACACTGCATGAGAGTTAGTTATTTCCCAGTTGTGCAGCTCTGGCGGGGCAGTTTGGCACCCGCAGGGCTGCGGAGGCACAAAGTCAGACTTGCTCCTGGCAGTGCCCTGGGCTCCCTGCTGGGACACCAGCCAGGCCTGCGGCAGGGGCACCGCCGCGCTGCACCACAGTTGTGTGCAGCAGCAATACCAAATGCAGTGTCTGGGCTGCTTCAGAGGATCCGGCTCTGTGTGAATAGATGGTGCCTCTCACGCACCATAGTGTTTGCAGGCAACAACTATCCCCCGGGAAAGGCAGTCTTGAGCCTAAAGCTGGTACAACTTCATCCTGGAGTGTTCACCCTGTGGGGACGAAGGCAAGCAGGACACCATGGCAGAGACCTTGAAGGGTAAAAGCCACAAGCCCTCCCAGAGTGTCAAAGCTTCTTTCCCTCTGCATACTCCCTGGGAGTTGCATTTTCCCATATCTCTTGAATTAGTAGACGCTTGTCAAGATAAAATGTGGGCTCAGCCTCCAGAAGCAATGCCATGTCCTGTGTGACGTCCTATCATGACTACGGAATTCCTTGGTCTCACCACACCTGAAGGCACAGCCAATTCCAGGGGTAGCAATTCACGGCATTTATCCAGGGATGCCACCAGCTCCTGGTCCACCACCATACTCTACCCAGATGTGGTGGGTGGATGGGCTAGATGCTGCTGCCACTCTCCTATTATTATCCACACAAATGCACTACTGCGGTTTGGTTGGTTTGATGTTCTTCTGTTGCCAGCACTAAGCGTGGATGGAGCTCACCGCAGTACCAGATCACTGCACGCAGTATTATGGGTCAGATCCTCAGTAGATGGGCCTAAGCTTGGCCTAGTTGCAGACCTCAGCCATATATAATTAATTTCCATAGCAACCCTTGCAGGTAGTGATGTTATCTACAAAGATAGGGAAACCAAAGCACAGACACTGCATAATCAGCCCAGCCATGCACTGGAGATAGGGAGATGCAGTACAGTCCGGGCTAGAGCTGGGACTTTCTGACTCCTTTCTCAGGCAGTACTGCTGCCTGGGGATGACTTCCTAATAGTGTCACAGGGTAGGATGAGCTGCTAAAAGCCTAAGCCTCAGCTCCCCTGGTACCTCATTATCTGCCTTGTTAGTGATGGGTGCAACCATTATAATTCAAGGGCAAGGTCCCACTGCTAGACAGGGAAGGAAGGAAACTTGGCCTAAACTTTGAGACTGATGGGGTGAGAGATGCCCTCTCCTTACACCCACTAGCTGCTGAGGCTCTCGGAGATGAGACGGTGTGTGTGAGGATGCAGGCCAAAAGTCCCAACATGTCACCACTGCCAGGATACTGCAAAGCACGCCACGGAGGAACGTAGGAAACTTTTGAAGAACCAGATACCAAATCATGTAGATGTCACCATGAGCATGGAAGCAGCAAATAGCTGACGGGGGGGGGGGGGGGGGGGGAGGGTTGCGGTGCGGGGGGGTGTTACAAAGAGGCTTTGACTTAGCTGTAATAGGCAAAAATTGTAGCCCTATGATGCAGTGAGTCTGGGATTTTGGCTTTACTGTCCTCTTTTCTCAAGTCCATGCAGGGCCTCTCCTGGTGCAGCTCTGTTCATGCTGCAGAGCTCTACTGATTCACAGGTAGTCAGTGCTGTCTTTGGGTTGTTTGGTCCTTGCAAAGATCTTTTAGGAAGTCACAGGATTTCAGGCTCCCTCCTGCTAGTTAGTCACTGTATCTGCAACAGCGTCTGCCAGACCGGTTTGTGAGATTGATGCAACCAGACTGGAAGTATTACAACTGAGTGTCCACCACTGAGGCAGACGCCTATTGGGGGTGGGGGGGAAAGAAAAAAAAAGGAAGCCAGCTCTCTTCAGAAGTTTGTTTAGTCATGTTCGTGTTCCAGTTTGTCTGGAAAGATCGAGGTCAGATCAAGCCTATTTCCTCTGCTTCAAAGCAGGTATGGCCACAGAAAAGGCTGCTCAGACAGCACAGCCCTCACTCCAGACCTGAAACAGTAACCAGGGCTGAGAAAGGCTTTTTAACCGTTACCATTTCCTATAGCCATATAGCTGTGTATCAGTCTACTGGAAATTCAGGTAGTCAGTGCTTTGCCTATTAGATTCCTTTTTCACCTTGGATAAATACGCCACTCATTTTAGGTGTCCAAAGCAAGGAGTCAGCTGCCTGACTTCAGTTCGTCTGGCCTCTGTTAGTAGAAACAGACTGTTTTCCCTGCCTTCCTCAAGTTTCATCCCCTTTTTTCATCCCTATTTTTCTTCTTGTTAGCAAATAGCAGAGGTCAAATCTTACAGGAGTAGCTGCTGCTGCTGGTGTCCACCATCGTGACAGGGTCTCCATAGGAAGCAGCCCTCTGGGTGCCAGCACCGTGGGATGCATCTTCCTGCCACCCCAGGCGTGGACGCCGCCCTCTTCCCGGGTCACCTCTTCCCCCTCCCCAGTGGCCAAGGGGCCGGTGGTGCAAGGTGGGAGCTGCGCGACCACAGTGCCCTTTGGTGGCTGTTTGGATGACGCCTGGGTGTGATCTTTGTGTTGGTGCAAGCGAGGCTGGGATTTAACCTCACTGGTGAAGCTGGAGGAGGGAGGGAGCGGTCCAGTGCCAGACAGGGGTTCACTGAGGGCCATGCATGTCCCTACCCACCGCTGACCTGGCGATGTGCAGGGGCACACCGCTGCTCGCATGGTTCACCTCCCTCCCCAGGACAGACGAGAGAGCACAGTTATTGCTCACAGGCTGCTGCCATGTATTTTGGACGGTAAAGCTGTGGAAAAACTTAGTCCAGCTCCTGACCAAGGACAGCTGTCCAGGGGACCTCCTCTGCCCACCTTGCTTACCACCACCCAGGATGAGAGACAGTTCAGCTGCGCTGCTGCTCCCTGCCCGTGGTGGTTTTTGGTGCAGGGCAGTCATACCCCAAACCTCAGACTTGCAAGAGGGCAGCCTGCTCCTGAGCGAGCCCCTGCTGGTGCAGAGGGGCCCTGCTGGTGCTGCCTAACGGGAAGTTCCTCTGCCTTCACCCGAAAGCAGTGTTTGCATTTAGCTGCGGTTTACAAACTGGTTCCCATGGGAGCTGCTTGGCTGGAGTTGCACTTGCTTGCATCAGCCCGCAGGTGTGAGCCGGTCACCTGCACGGGCACCAGCAAAGGGGAGTCCCTGGAGCAACCCAGGCTGCACAAATATCCCCTACCTGCAGGGCCAGCAGCTGCCCCCTGGGAGGCCAAATGGGGACACAGAGGAGGAGCTGGGTCCTCTCTGGGCCGAGGTTGCTGGATGGATTTGCTTGGTAAAGAAGACTTTCAAGGGCCCTATCCTGATCTCTCAGGGAGTTTGTCTCTGGCCTCACTGCAAATGGTCTCACATTCAATTGCTTCTTTATTTCCTAGAATAGGTTGATCTTCAACCACCTTCTCCCTCCAGCGCCCTTCCTTCAAACATCTTCCAGGACAAATAAGTGGACAGAGTGCCTGCTTTTCTGCTATGAAAAAATACAAGTGCATACTGGACCAGCTTGGCCAGACAAGTTCCCTACCAACCCTATGACATTTTGGCCAGTAGATGATGAGGTCTGACTGATTTGTCCAGAAAAAATCCACCCATGAGCTGGTCATATTGATATAGGACTGCTGCCTTCAGTTCCACAGCTGGACAGCGTGCAAACAGCGACTCTCCTGGGGGCCAAAATATGCTGTCTGCTCCCCTCCAGCCTTTGCAGCAGCCCCTTCCTCATCCTGATTCTTTAGTCCTTCTGTACCTAAATTGCCACTGCAATAGAGGACCACAGACCAGAGGCACAGGTTAGCTTTCTCTATGCTGCATGTGGCTGCAGCAGTACAGGGAAATACCACCTCTGTGTTACAAGACAAACACGCTGCAGCAACAAGGCAGCCTGAAGCTCCCATGTCCCACCGCACAACCAGCCTCTCCAGACCGGAGCAGCTGCCCATCAGCCGGGTGCCATCAGTCCCTCAGCTCCAGAGAGTCATGTCCGAGGCAGCCGTGTCCTCACCGCCTGGCTGCTTTTGCAGGCACGTCTCCCTGGGGAGCGCAGCTGCTGCGTGCAAGCCAGAGGCTCCAGCCTACCCGTGTGCAGGCGGGCAGCGGTGACACAGACTAGTTTGTTCTTTAAAACATGAAATTACTGTGTTGTCACCCTTCCAGCTTGTTTTTAATAACTAAATTTCATTGTCATTCCATTTGTCCTTGTTTCTGTAACATTTCGTGTAGTGTTTTTTTCCCTTCCCCTTTTCCTGCTTCTTGCTCTTCTTTCCCCATAAGATGCAGGAACTATGTCCAGCTGGAGCTTTTCTATATCAGCAGCTGTGGGTGCCTATTAAGCACTTTAGCAGCTCCTATTCAGTGCAGTAATGCAGCCCAACAAGCTGGGCCAGGACTCAGGTGGCTCCTGACAACTCTGGTACAGGCTGGCAAAGTCCAGGCTGCTCCACCACCCTTCCTCCCCCGCCGGCTTCGATAAGGATGTGCCTTATTGACCTGCCTTTGCCAGACACCCACGCACAGACCCATGGTGGAGGTAGAGGGCTGTCGTGCCCATGTATGCATGCGTCCTGCTCCGTCCCCCGTCCCTGTGATGCCCACCCACCCCAGCACCTCCTTTGCGTGGGGGAAAAGCCCAGCTGCCCCTCTTGTCTGCCGGCAGCAGGGCAGCAGCTGGAGGGTACGTCCCAAGTCGTGCTCCCAGTCTGTGGCCCCATCCCTCCTGCCTTCCCAGCCACAGGCGGCAGCTTTTGGGTCCCACTGCTGTACCCAGATCGCACAAGCCTGGTTGGGACAGCTAGTCCAGTCCTTAATAACAATTACTTATATTTACTTAAAAGCACTTTTCCACTTCAATCCTGTATTTTTTTCTCCAGTACCCCAGAGGCTTTTATGCTTAAAAGCCGAGGGCCTTAGTGCCCTGGCGCAGCACAGCTCTGCAGTTCAGCAAACAGCAGAGCAGGAAAGCAGGGAGCACTTCTTCTGACTTGCTTTTTTTCTTTTTCAGCTCCCAGAATAAGGTAACATAAAGAGCAGCTTGAATCTGGAGGCAGCAAAAACAGCTCCCATGCTGTCTGTTGAAATTGTATTAATGGAAAAGCATCTGGGTAGGGAACGACTCACAGCCTGCGGAGAGGTGGGAGGTCTCTGGCAGAAGTGGCATGGATGGGGGACATTTTCTACATGGCTGAGGAGAGACTGTAAAGAGCCCTGCTCACCCGATGGCACACGTGGACAGCACACTTACACAGGTAGCATGCACTCCGGGCATACGGGGCTGGCTCGTTTCATCCGCCAGAGTCAGCGCCTCCTTTCCGGGGCCAGTGGGAAAAGCCTCCGAACACACCTTCTCCCCCCACCGCTTTGGTCCCTGCCAGGAGGAGGAAGGCCTTGGGCTCCCACATCTTCCTGGCATCTCACTGCAACGTTACACACCCTGCCTCTACTTTAATGGTGAGCAAAATCTGCTTCCAGAGTGATATGAGAAACAGTGACTCAGGGAGTCACAAAATGTCCTTAGGAGAGCCTGGGAGGTCCCTCAGAGTATCGCACTTTCCCTTCCCGAGGCAGAACTGGCTGCAGCTGGACTGTGCCCGTGGTGTCCATCCAACCCCAGGTGCACATCCTCAGCCAGGCAGCCTGTCCCAGCGCTCCAATGTCCCTGCTGTAGGTATGAAAAAAAGCCTTCCTAACCACAGACTTTTTCATTGCAATGCAAGCACGGCACTTCTTGAGATGGCTGATCTGCCCTTCGCACAGAAGCTGCCTTGGGCCCTGACCTGAAAGTATGCGCAGGGTGGAGAATATAAGGATGAAATGTGATATGTTTGCTCTTTACTGGGCATCTGCTCATAGTCCCTGTGGCATTTTTGTTGCTGTTTGTTTTATTTATAGAGGAAAGGAAGGAAAAGAAAGAACTAGGTGGAGAGAAGAGTAGCATCCCTGCTCTTCCCTGCTCCTCAGGGCTCATCCCAGAGCACAGGGAGCAGGGAAAGTCTAGGGTGCCCCAAGCCACCTCTCTGGGGTGGGATGGGCCAGCACCCTAGCACCCAAGACCTCAACATTGCTAAGGGGTAGGAGAGGATGGTCCTGTCCACGTGCTGATGGCATCAGCAGTACCTACAACACGGATGAGGGCAGTGGAGGTAAGATACCATCTGTGGCTGTGGCGAGGATACTGGGCTTCCTGACCAGTGTGGGCTGAGCCAGAGCAGTCGGTCCTATGGTCTGTCCACCAGGGATGTGGGGAAGAGATAGTCAGCCCTTCACATGCTTCAAGGTGCTTTTTGTATTTTCCCTTTTCAAGGCCAAACACTCCTAATCAGCACCCTCGTCCGCTCAGGCCTCACTGTCCAGATCACCAAGCCTTCTCCGCTCTCTCCTCTGAGCTGTCTCCAGCTGGTACAAGCCTGTCCCCAGCTTCGGTGTCCCAAACCGAATGCATTGCTGCCACAGACGCCCTTCCCACACAGAGCAGAGTGGAATAATGAGGTCGCGTCACAAGGGCTAGGCTTCTGTTTAGGAGAGTTATTTACCTTGTTTTGCTAAATTATGGTATTGCTTGCTCACATTCAGCTTACGATGCACTGCAAATCTTAACAATCCTTCTCTGAAGAAGAGATACCATTTTTTTCATATACTGTACTAATGAGGGGGATTTTTTTCTTTTGCTTTTTTTTAAATTTCAGGAATAGGTTGGCATCCATCAGAAGGGAAAGAAACTTCCAAGACACTATGCAGGGATGTACAAACACATGTTTATGCTTGTCCTTTTCCAGCATAACCTCTTTTATTTTCCAAATCACTTTTCCAGTTTGTCAAGATCATTTTGAGTTCTACTCCTGTCCTCCAGGGCACGACTCCCAGCTTCATGTCATCTCCCAGCTTCACATCATCTGCCCAGGTCAAAAGCACATGCCACAGTCCAGCATCCAGGTCGTTAATAAAAATAGCGACTGGAACCAGACTGAGGAAAAAAAAAAAAACTCCTAAGCCTTGCTTGAAGCATCTCTTTAACATGACCATAAACCATTGACACTGGATACAATCACCCAACAAAATCCGCACCCACCTTCTGGTCATGTCATTTAAGCCACACTTTGGAGCATCTCACAGTGGACATGTCAAAAGCCTGGCAATGTCACACTATATCGCATGTACTGCTCCTTCCATATCAGCAGCACCTGTTACCTTGTCACAGGAGAAAATTGAGCTGGTTTCGTACGGTCTGTTCTTGGCAAATCTATCTTGATTGTTGTGCAGGTGCTATGATTGCATTTTTCAAGTCTTTCAGTACATTGTCTGCCTCAAGTTCTGAGACTGATTGAACCAATTCTTACAGTGTTCGACGATGAGCTTAACAGGCTATGACAATTTGTAAACATCTAACAGCTCTTCTTTTCTGCTTCTTGGCTGAGATGTTCCTTGACATTGTTGTTTATTATAATGCCTTGCTAAACAATGCAGCCTTCACCTCTGAACGAAGACTAATGCAAATACAGCATTAACAAGTTTGGCCTTTCCAGTATCAACAGTTGGTACCTTTCTTTCTGCTTTGAGTCTCACAGGAAGGCTGCAGCTGTATTCAATGGGGACAGTATTGGATCTGCTTGGGCTGTGAGATTGAAATTATGCGTGACTTATTAAAAAAAAGAAAGAAAGAAAGAAACAGAAAAAGCTTTCCAATGAAAGCATGCAGCAAACGATTTGCTTTTCTTCTCTAGCAGTGCTATTTCCAAGGTGCTCTCTGAATAACTTATGAGTCTGTAGTGCAGGCAACAGTTCCATTCCAGGATATATTTTTGTCTAATAGAAATGATGGTAAGGACTTTAGCCATGTTTTACTGTTGGTTCAAGTGACATCCCATAAAATGATTGGAAACTGTGTTTCTAATGGGTCACAATAAAACTTGTCTTTTCTTGCCATTGGCATGATCCCCTAAATAGCACAGGAAGCACAAAATAAAGTTTTTGGTCTGCCCAAGCCATTGTACAATGAAATAACCTCAAAAGAGTAATCCCACTTGCCCGTTCGTATTACATTTTGCTATAGAAAGCTTGTGAAATTTGTTTGTATATAGGCGCAAACCGTAAACTCCAGACACGTTACAGTTGCATCTTCCCCACGTTTCCATCCATCTGCCTCCCACCCGATAAAATAGCCCCCTGCAAACACAGTAGTGTAGTGGGAAGTTCAGCTGCTTGGTTCATTTATGTAAGTGGTTCATCTTTCATCTTACATTGACAATACTGTAAGAATAGGATACTGGGAAATGCAGGCCTTAATCTTACTCTACCAACAAAGTGTGTTTAAGAAGAGGCTGCAATTCACAGCTGCTCCTCTGTTCCATGATTGTAATGCAAATATTTTTTCCCCCAGTCGATTTGCAAATATGGTCTTTGTTAGCAGTTCTGCACTGGTGCTCACAAAATTACCAACACAAGCAAGGTCAGACCATAACCACTCTACAGCCAAATTTTTGGAGAAGAAGATGTTGTCACTGCATAGTCTAGAAATACTCTGCAAAATGCTAGTAACAGCCCACACGGGATGTGAAAGGCAAGCTCAGTGGATTACTCTGCTATTTATAAGACATGTTAAAGCATTTTGAATGCACGGTACCATCAAAATGCATGATACTTCCCTGGGAAGGATAGGTAAGACATATGCGTAATTGCCTTTTTGCAGGCTAATGCCACTGCTATATTTAACCAACTCTTCCCTAGGCAGAGGGAAAGGAAAGTTTCATATATTCTTCAGCCTTTCAGCCTGTGAAGTAATATCCTCCATTTTTCCCTGAATATGCTTTAATTTGCTAAGGAACAAGAGTTGCCCCTAGCTGTGTGTGCTGACTGAGAGACCACTGGTGGCCACCTTCAATTCCCAACTTGGACCTCCTTAAAGAGAACCTGGTTTTCCAAGAGTGCTGCTCCTCAGCTGCCTGGAAAAGAGATTTCTCTCTAATGCCTTGAAACGAGCTTCTAGAAATGGAGAAATCACTGACCTGCTGTTCCTGGTGTCACTGTCACCGCTGTCACACCTGTGACCGCTGTAATAGTCCCTGCTGATTGAAATATATTTAATTAATTCCTCTCTTCCTTATTCCAGCCAATATGTTTTTATTTTCTTACCGGCAGGTGCTGTGACAAGGTGCATGGAAAGGAGCCAGTGGTGGGGCCAGGGCCAGCGAGGTTGTGCCGTCTCCATCCCTGGAGGTTTTGAACCCGCTCAGCCTCCCTCCTCAGGGGCCAAAGGAGGACGGTCTTTCCCCACCTGACGGCAACGCTGTGTCACAGCTTCTCTGATGAGCGACTGCAGAGTACTTTGTCCTGGCACAGGAGAAATACCACGCCTGCAGGCTGGATCCTCTTTTTTAGCTTTCAGAAATACATTTATTATTTTTTGTAAAGCTTCCCC
The DNA here is from genome assembly GCF_036370855.1 of Dromaius novaehollandiae. Classification (NCBI taxonomy): domain Eukaryota; kingdom Metazoa; phylum Chordata; class Aves; order Casuariiformes; family Dromaiidae; genus Dromaius; species Dromaius novaehollandiae. Next base: position 15,816,513 of record NC_088132.1, on the reverse strand, counting down.
TTTTAAAAACAGGAAAGCAAGCTTCTTCCCAGAAGCATCTATTAGAGATATGTCTGCAAGCACTTTCCACGCCCATTGTACAAAAAGCAGCTGCAGGAGGAGAGTTCCCCTATATTGCCCATATGTCACAGATGTCCATCAGCGCTGAGGCCCCTTTTCCAAAGGGTTATAGTGTGATGCCTTGACTTATCCAATGAGTGTAATTAACCTAATCAATTTGTAGCAGATTTATTTAAAAAAAATTGAAATTTTTGTGGTTCTTGAGCTCTGGAAAACAACTGCCTGGGCAGGATGGCAACTGTTACAGCTCCGACAGACTTGGAAGAGGTACAACTATTTTAATAACTAAATTCATCTGTGCAAAATTGTCTGTTTCACTGTACTGCCATTGCACACCTGACTCTCGTTTTGCTTACAGGGTTGTCTCCACAGCACAGATACCAGAAAGTTTCTGTAAATTACCAAACCTAAGTTAAAGCTTCCTTTAGTGTTCTGCAACAGCCTGTGTATTTTGGGGGAGTACACTAAATACTGAAAATTATGTCTTGCTCCTTAGTATCAATTAGTACTTTTTTTGTTTGTTAACCTAAAGGCCTCAGTAATAGCAAAGAAAAAAATATCAGAGATCACCTTGGTCTATGTGTCACCATATAAAAACTAAAATACTTGGAAATACTCCAGAGGTTGTTTGCACTGGGGGAAGGTAGGAGACTGTAAAGGTCCATTTACCAACTCTGTCAGTTTATTTTCTCTAGTTGGTGTCACATGTAAGGTGAATAGAGATCAGCCTTTTATTGACAGATATTAGCCTTTCACACAGAAAAATCCATGGCTTTGAAAAATTTATGTTTATATTTCACAAGTCCTTTTTCATTGTCTTGTAGCAAGGTGATGTAGCAAGGGATGAAACCAGAAACCTGTCCAAGCATTAATAACCTCAGTAAAAAAAAAAAAAAGAAAGAAAAAAAAAAGAAAAAAAAAAGAAAAAAAAAAGAAAGAAAAAAAGTATCTCCAAAAAAGCTACACTTCCCAGTTTTAAAGACTGACAGACTTGGCAGTTCTGGTAAGTGTTTGAAGTGTTGGTATAAAACTTCATTCTCTCTATTTTCTTAAGCAGGCGTGGTTACCCTCCCTAAAAAATAACCAATAGCCTCCAAAGTGCTGGGATGCATCCTGATGAATGCAATGCTGGTCCATTTCAGGGGTCTTTGGTACTGTTCCTCCTTCCAGTGGAAAGTTTGTCAGTGCTCTTTATAAACATGAGTAATCTGTCAAAGCAGCAGAAGATCTGCTGGCTGCAAAATAGCTCTGTGTGTAAAACAGCCCTTAAAGTCCTTTTGAAGTATTCTGTTAACTGAGTTTCTGCCTTTGTTGAGAGTAACAAAGTGGTGAATAGGAGGTATTTAAAAAATAGCTCAGTGCCTCCTTTAAAAACTCTTTATTCCCATCAGGATGCATTTTTCAGCCACTTATGCTTCAGAAGAAACGATTTTAAAAGCTAGGGAAAATTCACCTCCTGCTTTTCCTGGGGCTCTGATATAAGAGCACTCATTGGGTGGACCATCAGCCCCTGCTAAGATCTACCTGCAACAGCTGTGGTATTTGGGGAACTGCCACACAGTCAAGCCAACCTGCCCTGCGCACCCGTCTTGGCACAAAAACTTTGTTTGTTCCAAAACTGGCTGAACCTCCCCTCCGATTGCCCAGCTGCTCTGCTCCGCGCAAAGCTTTGAACATCGTCTTAAAAAACAGCACTCGCCCTTCTGAAGCTGCCTCAGCCCCACTCACAGGCTGGCCCGTGGCCCTGGAAAGCAGCACCCCATCCGGGGGCACGTGCAGCTTTGGGGAGCCGTGGGTGCCCCGGGACTCCAGGCTCTGGGCATTCGCTTTCCCACGGCCCCACTTGCTGGAGGGGGCTGCAGGCAGGTCTGTATCGCAGGCACCGAGCGCAGGGCACGTTCAGAGAAATGCTCGTTTCATGAAAAACAGCCCTTTCCTGCATGGGACCTGAGCCTTAATACGCTGGTGCCCTTCACAGGGCGATGTGCACGGAGGGTTTTCCACCCACAGGACTCCTGAAGTATTCTTGTTACTGCTGAGATTTTCCACAGCCAGGTAATGCTGAAAAACAGAGTTTTGACTAATTTAATCAAGAAGCATGAGCTATAACCTCGCAGTGAACTGCGAGACTCATCAGAGGACCCTGCACATTTGGGACAACTGTTCAACACCAACAACAGGCACAAACTAGTCAGCGACACCACAGCAGAGACCATGCTGAAATCCAGCAGATGCTTCCAGAGCTTTCCCCAACTTCACTCCTGCTGATTCATGCCAAATGTTGAGTTTCACCTTTTCTTTCAGTTGCAAGCCCTGTTTGCCCAGTGGTCTGTTTGCTCAGCCCTACCCTGTTCTGATTTTGTAATATCATGCAAACAGTTGATTTTGCTTATTGATTTTTATAATGCATGGCACTTTCCCTCCTCATAGCAGGCGTAGGCTGGCCTTGCCTCCCTCCAAGCATCTTGGTAAGAGCCACAGCAACTTAAACATAAAATGCCAAAAATGTATTTAATTTCCACCATAAAAGTAGCTGGTTATCTCCAGCCAGACACCATTAATAGAGTAAACCACTTGCACCCTTCTTGGAAAGGATTTCTCTACTCAGGAAAACAATCTCCTTCACATACAGCACCCCTCCATGCCTGAACATGTTCCCCCTCTTCCTTAAGCTGGAAATCTTCTAACCTGGGATGTGGGAATCTGTCTCCAGCCCCCACTGCCACTTTCCAGCACCAGACTGAGTCCTGTTGCCCTTGGGAGCCTCAAGGCACCCACAGGTGGTTCTGCAGCTCTGCGCAGATAGTTCAGAAATGCTCCCGACTGACTCAGCACACCTGGAATGAAATACAGCAGACAACACCTCTTAGACCCACCAGGCTAAGAAAATGCAGAACACCTGCTGTGAAACCTTGCAAGGTAATTTCTAAGGCTGCTCCTCTAGTACAGCTGGTCTGCATGTTGCTTCACCTCTGCCACACAGTGACAACAAAACCTCTGCCAGCAAGGAAGTGGTGGAGTGTGACTAGTAAAATGCTGCCTGGGCCATGCCATCCTGCAGACAGTGCCTGAGGAGCTGCTGCAGCACTGGTCTCTGGGTTGGCCTGAAGCCGGTAAGAGCAAGCAGCGCAGCTGGCTCCAGCTTGCCTCCAGCCCAGCTGCTCCTCTGCCGAAAGTGGAAGGGATCACCTGCAAGGGCCAGGCCCTGGCCTCGGTCTCCTGAAGATCTCTTTGATCCTTAAGTCCACTGGGCACGAGACTGCCAGAGGCAATGAAAAGCCCTCCCCTCTACAGGCATCTTCTGCCTTCAGCATGTGGGAAGTTCCTTCATATGAAAAACAAGTTGAATTTAAAGAGAAAAAAAAGATAGACCTCAGGTATCATCAGCTATTGAGATGCTATTCCCAAAGGGCGTACTCCCTGTCAAAAAATCTGTGCAGAAAAGTTCACACAGAAGAGAGGGCTCATTTCTACAAGGAACGACAGCTAATTGTTCTCTAACTTTGGGGCACAGATTAAGCTGTACATTGGGGTTCACTCAGCCTGCCCTGTCCCCTGTCAGCAGCAGCACTAATGTCACCGGGAGAGTGGTGTACAGCCACCCCCAGGAGCACAACATTTAGGGTCTCTGTTTTGCAGCCAAAGCCACAGGTGCTGAGCTCTGCTTGTTAGATGGAGGCCCTCTTATGATTTGCTAACTTCTCTTGCTTTCTTGCCCCTTCCTGTTATTCAATTTTTGCTGTTATCACTACACAGCTTTCAGTCCCCGCTGTGAGGTGAATTTCAGCTGGGCCGTCACTTAAGAGCTTTCTGCCTACAGACCCAGGCTAACTATCCAGTACTAGATACCATTGCTTTAGGAGCATCAAGTCTTGGAGTCATGATTTAGATTTCACCTAAAGCCTTCAGTTTCACAGTCTTGCAGCAAGGGGAGAGCTGGCCATGATACAACTGCTAGAAGTAACCACTGCAGATAGCAGTGAGCCCTAATGTTGCACTTGGAAGGGACCCGATATAGCGATGCTGTCGTTTGTCTGCCTTGGACACCTCAGTGAAATGGAGAGGTCCCTATGCATGATCCACAGGTGCAGTTATAAAAAATACACCAGGGATCTAGCCTTTTACTGGATTAACTGCTTAAGCAGTAATAGCTAATCCAGTTAAGTAATTAAAGGATTATTTCTACAGCTGCCCTGTGATTGCATTAGCAGTTCCAAGAATCCACGGAAATTCCTGTTACCACAAGGCTGATCCTCTCCCTCCAGCCCCTGCAAGCACGGTCCCATCCTGACTGTGGTCTCTGCACTTCAGTGAAGCCCCATTAAATGATCAAGTGCTCAGCTGCTCCTGGCCATGGCTGCAGCAAGGTGTTCAGGTAGATGGTCCTCTGGTGTGACCCAGCACCACCATTTTTACACTGTCACATTTGGAGCTGCTACAGATTTTGAATCCTTCTTATGGCTTTTCCTGTTTTTCAGCATCTCCAGGAACTCTCTGAGATGGATAAGCCAGAAATAGATTTCTAGCAGATACATAACGTACCAGCTCTCCACTTGCCTCCAGTATTCCCCCCTTTAATATCCCTAGTGTCTGATGGCAGAGGAAGTGCCTTTTTCTTCCTCAAGAATACATCACAAGAGCCTCTTTCCAGGTACAAAAAAGAGTACTAACTGGGTACCTCCATCTTTCCTGAGTCAGTTAGCAACTTTGCCATTCTTAAGTTCTTTTCCATTTACAGCACCATCATTATTGGAAAACACTATCTTTAAAGATTCTTTTTTCTTATGCATATCCTACTCATCAGAGATTTTGTTCATGCATTTAGCAACTTTAACCAATGAGCAGACCTTCCTAAGATCATCTTTGTACTCATTCTTAGCAATCCCAGCTTCTCATTTGACACATACTGAATTTAGTTCATACATGCTGTTTTTCTCCTTTCACACTCAAAATGGATTTCTGGATGAGGAAGCCTTCCTACGCAGATGCGGGGTTAAAGGATATTTTGGAATCTACAAGGATCTTCCTATCCTTTCCCCAGTCAGACACATGTTTAGGTTTACATTTTTTCTCATGTAATTTGTCTCACAATTATTTTCCGTGTTAAAAAAAAGGTTTTTTGTGAAGTGCTACATATATTCTGTATTCACACAAACCAGATCCAGCTATGAACACTCGTATGAAGGCAATTTTTGGCTCAGTTCCTCTTCGGTCCCTCCCTGCTCTCGAACACAAGCTGCTCACCCTGCTCTCACAGCCCACGTGTCCCCTACCCGTGCCCACCTTGGGAGCCCACCGGTCACCAGCGGGTGAGCGGCACCCCATGAGGGGTTGTCCTGCCGGAGCTGGGGCACTGGGCAGGTTAGGAGGTAATAACGCCCCAGGATCACTCCCACGTGGGAGGGCTTGCTCGTGCGCGGCGGGGTGTCCCGTGCAGTGCTGGCAGGCACCCTGCAAAGCAGAGGCGCTGGGGCTTTTCAGGTCTCCCCAGCGCTCTTAGTGAGCTCCTCAAGCACCTTGTCCATGGGATGGATGGCTCCCAGCAGATCCTCCCCTGCTACACATCATCTTGGTCATCAATAAAGCATATTTTGTCTCACTTTTCGTAGCACTGAGGCCTCCGGCAGCTCTGGTGGAGGCTTCACACCACCCCCCGCCTCAGTCTGCACACAGGAGCAGAGCGTGGTGCTTCATCGCAGGGCACGGCGGCCCTGCCCGCAGCACTGGGAAAGTCACTCGGCCACCCCCAGCTCCTCCGCACTCTCCCATGTGGACCTTCCTCACCTGCTCGCCCGAGTGGGGCTCAGCCGTCTGGATCGTTACAGGGAGTAAATGCAACTCCCCTTTTACATATATATACATTCATCTTTACATATACACATGTATACATACGTATACACCTATACATATGTGTGTGTGTATACATATGCACACGTGCATACATTTAAACAATCAAACAGGGGTGGAAAAAGCTTAAGGGGCCCAACCCTTCTGAGCTATTAATTGTTCACATGCCTGTATATTGTTATTAATTAACACCCCAAATTTTGAGAACTAGTAGCCCCGCACCTCAGGTCAGACTGGGGTTATCCAGAGTACATCCTGCTGTTGTGTGAATAACTGCGTGCGACCTAGACAGGCTGATGCCAAAATCCTGAAGGCCCTGAGCCACCACCCCTTTTGTGGTTACAGGAATTCTGGAAAGGCCCATCCAAGAAACTGGGACTTCTGTCTGCCAAATCCTGAGCACATCTGTCTCCAATAACAGCTCCCAACAGATGAGCACAAACTGTATCCTGCAATTTGAGAGCCCTTTGCACAGTGCTTCCAGGAGCTGAAGTAAGAGGAGCGGTTATGGAATATGCTGTGGATGTACGTATGACTTTCTACTGTAAAGCCGTCAGAAAAAAAACAGGATCCTGCTCTGCCCTTGGCTGTAGTAAGTCCCCACCTTTAAAAGCCCAGCAGGGACTGTGAAGGGAAAACTGAGCCTGGTATTCTTCTGCACAGGCATCAGTCAACCTAACCTTTAAATATACAAAAGGGGGGAAGGGTCACACAACAAAAAGCAAAGCAGATTCTTTAAGCAACCAGATGCACGAGGTTGACTTCTTGGCCTCTGACTCAAGAGAGATTTCAGTGAAGTCAAAGCAATCTAAACGAGAACGAGGGAGAGAAAGATCATCCCCTTTTCCCTCCACCTCTGTACTTTCCTGTGGTCGACACAAGCTCCTCTTCTACCATCACATCTTATTTTACTGTCCCAGGCCTATGTTCTGGGTGGAGCATGACATAAAAAATGTTTGAATGATTTATAACTTACACAGCAGGAGAAGAGATGAGGCAAGTAATGAGCAATGTGATCTAGGTAACTGTAAAGTAAAGGAAGTAGGAATATCTCACTGCTGATTAGAAATGCCTTCTGTAGCTAAATGATGGGCAGCTGTGACTCTGTTAAAAAAACTCATAAAGTAAAAGGTCTCTAGCATTATAAAACAGCTGCACATGTAATTACAGCAGGGGAGCATTACATATGCCAGAAGTTACTTCTTACTTAGTGGAGGGTGCAGCAGGTCACAAAGGGCTCGAAACTAAACCCAGACACGACTGTTCACACGAGACTTGTTCTTTCCTCTTTTCATTAGTCAGATGCTTATATTTCTCTCCAGGATCTTACTCTGGCTGCAGTACAGCTGTCCTTGTGTCACATCCCCCCCCGCACTGGATTAACCTTGTGTGTACGTACACAGACATGCACAGAGGCACACCTACACACAAAGCATGCGCCGCTGGTACAAGGAGGCTGTGCGCCTGAAAAACTTGTGCCAGGCAGCACCTCCTCTCCCTGCATAAAATCCCGTTGCCAATTTTGGATTCAATTTTCACTACCTGGACAAAGCGCCTCTCTTGCAGTGGGAGCTTTCTGGAATACGAGCTTCAGGATTTGAAACATGGAGTTCTCATTAAAACAAATATCCCCAAAAACTTGTTAAATTGGAAGAAAATGTTAAACTGAACTTGTTTTGCTGAGTCAAGATGATGCAAAGGTGCTTTGGAGGGATAAACACTCCCACTTTTGAGTCATCTGATAAAATCACATGCTTTAACTATCTCTCAATTCCGCTGATGGTGAATTACTTAAATGAGCAAAATATTGTGCATTTTTGCTGAGCGTCAAGCCCTTGAAAACTGTTGGGAATACCCTGGTTATGTGTTAATTGGGTACGTGCTATGCACTATTCCTGTGAATTTGCACAAGCTCTCCTTCTAATCTCGCCTAGTGATAAAGAAGGAATGCTATTGCATTGATAATAAAGAGGCTGAGCTGGTATAAAAGTGGAGTAAGATCAGACTTTGTCATGTGGGATTTTGCAAAGCCCAGGAGCCCAGAAAATTTTGTAGCAGGACACCTTCTTTAGCACTGGGGCATTACTCTAGGATTATGCTACTGCCTGGTAGAAGCAGAATTGAACCTGCAAATACAGCAAGTTGCCAACAAGCCAATGGTGTAGACATTGATGTAGACAAATTCTTGGTCAGCAGTGTGGAAAAGTGGTAGAGGGGTCATGGTCTGGCCATATGTGGTGCATAAAGGTCCTGATAGGGGGTTTGCTATCTGGCCTGGTCCTTTAGTGGCTGTCTGTAGCTGTCATGTAGGACCAAAGAGAGCATGGTACCTGGGGGTCTCTGACTGGTGTTTGTGAGAGTTAAATCAGACCGTATTGGTCTCTGCAGCCCGCTCATGGCCTACTTGTTACTTGTGTTACTTTACTCCAAGGGTCTAAAATGGAGCAGAATACACTAATATCAGGATTTTTCCCTCACGTCAAAACCTGCAGTGGAGCATTATGTTTCTTTCAGCCCTGTTACTCAACCCTTCTCTTACTCTATATTCCCCCCCAGGAGCACCAATGCTTTACCTGCACACAGCTGGAAAACCCTGGCTTTGCTGCGGGCCTACCTACAACTTCTACAGAATGGTAAATGGGAGATGGGAAGACTGGGCTGTTTGTAGTTGCAGCCATGGTGCCTCTTGGCGCTTCGCTGTCCCAGCTGCCCCATGTCCTTAGTGAAGCTACTTCAGATTTTCATTCTGAACATGCCCATTTCAAAGCTAGTTTACCTCTTGCTGCATGTTGTGAGCATTAATCTCTCAACGCCTCTACAGTGCTGTGGAAAGCTAAACTGGGTACTGGGATCCACTCTGGGTACTGGTACTGACACTGGCCCAAGCTCTCCCTGGCTACAAGCTGACCCATCTGTCTGGGGATCCGTGAAGCCATCCCTGCTTGCCATCCTCCAAGTGCTGGTTAGCAAGCACCCAGGAGGTGCATCTGCCTCCCGTGGAAAGCCGGGGACTGCTGTCGTCCCAGTGTTTTTGCCGTGGCTTTGTGTCTATCCAGAACATTTGTGAATGAGCTACACAGATTTTCCTAAGCAAATGTTAATGAAACCCCCATGCACTATACGTGTTTTCTTTCACAATGCATTTCATTTGCATTTTCCCTGCTTTGTAGTTTGCTTCCATTTTCCCCCTCTTTGTAGTGCACTACTCACCATGGCAACAAGTATGCCATTGCTACCAGTGGAGTCTTTATATTCAAGACATAGGATAAATTTGGAGGTGGTCTGCAGTATATTGCTCTGCAGAGGATAATGTTTCACCAAGGCTTGTATGAAGGAAAGCAACGGCTGTGGCATTTACTAGAACTGTGTCAGCATTGGCAGGCCTTACAGATTTGTGTGTGTGAGTATTCAAAGGATGTGGGAGGGCTTGTGTTTTCCCAGTTAAATACTGTTCATTTCTTTCTAGATCCAGTATTTTGTTTATTTAGTGTGTGCTTGACAGTCATCTTTAGCTGAACAGCTACCTCAACTTTTAACATCCCTTTTCCCTCACACAGGTGCTCATTTCTGAGTGAATGTGAAGGTTGCTGACTCCAAATTCAACAAAAATGTTTCAGAATAATCTTCTTTCTGTCACATATGTGAAGTCTCCCCACAGCCTCTCCCAGCACAATGTGAGGAAATGTGAACTGCACATGGAAAACACAAGAGGAATGGACTGGGGAGCAGGAGGAAAGGCAGCCTGCAAGGGTCCAAGACACATCTCTGCTACTTTGATGTAAATGCAAAAAAAAGAACATGTGGAGGCTAATGGAAATGCTCCAGCTTCACAGCTGCTTTGTTGTTCCTAATATTCAGCCCCTGGAGAGAGTTAAAATTTAGCCCCTGGAGAGACCTAAAATTTAGCCCCTTTTACTTCTCAGTAAGGGCCAGTTGCTGAATGAGAAGGGGAGACATTAGTCACATTGTTGCTAATGGGTATCTGATGAACCTCCACAAGACATCAGTCTCCTGTAACACCCTTTCAGTATCAAATACAGTCTGAATAGGTTTTACCAGAAAAAACAGGACATGCTTTGCTGCCGAGCCCTTTGCTTGTGCTTTTGCAATGTGAGCTGTGCAGCTCAGCCCAAACTAAATGCGACCGGCCCCTTCCTGTCTTTGCCCTCCTTACTGTCTTCACCGTGACTGTAAAAAAGTTCCCCGTTGCTGCCTGGAGTTCACGGGGAGGGAAAGTCTATCGGTCACTGCGCATTAGCCAGACGCCGCTCCTACTACTTAGGATGAAAGCAAAGTGGAGTTCCAGATCTCTGAGGTTAAAAAACAACCTATAATAAAGACAACCAATACTATGAAATAGTAAAACAACCATCAGTTCAGCCAAGAGTGGCACTAATGGAAACTTTTCCAGCCCTGCCTCAAAGTAAAGTGATGGCTTGCAGCAGAGCTCTTAAAGTGATGCCCAGACTGGAAATCTCTTGGACCAAATCTCTTTGGGTGGCTCGACTTGAAATTGTTCTCATGCTTAAGCAGAGGAAGTAAACAGGATTTTAACATTTGGGTAAGGGGGAAGAGGGAGAGGGAGAGCATGAGCATTTCCAGAAAATATGCACTGCCTCTTCTGCCCATCAGCTCAAGAGGGATAACTCAGGACACGTGATGCTGTAGCACCCAAGAGAGGCGAAGTTACATAAAATCAGTCCTCCAGAGAGAACAGATAGACTGCTTAACCCTCATCTGTCTGTCCCGGGAAGTAGCTGCACTGTGTTACACCTACAGCAGGAAGGAAGCTCTGAAGAGGCTTGGGGTCAGGTCACCTCAGGTGGAGGAGGGACCTCTCACCTGGTCACCTGCCTTAACGTGGGTCCTTGCAAGGCAGTGGGCACCAAAGGCATTGGTAGCTGGATTTGCAAATTTAGCCCCAAGATTTTTGCCTCTAATCCCTCCTCTGACTGAGTATGGGATGAACTCATAAATAGCTCAGAGAGAGCAATTAAGTGAAAAAATATCAACTGGCTCTGTTATCCCATCTCCCATATATGAGGAGAAGTGTTTCCTTGCTCCATCAGGAAGGGATCAGCGTCCATCTGGGAGACAGAAGCCCCAAGTGTTTTAGTAGGATGACAGTTATTTTGCAGCACTGACTATTTTTTTTTCATTTTTGCGCAATGAGTGATGTTACCTGCGATTTCCCCATTTCGGTTGAGGAAAGCAAAGGTGCCCTTCTCACAGTTTTTTAAACAGATGATGTAGAGAGTGAAAAGACACGTTTTCTGCTCATCTTTTGAGTTATGCTTGGGAATTGCCCCAGCCTCCAGTATGTTTTCTCCCATGAATTTGACAGCCCCCCTACTCTGGGCATGGAGCTCCATGATGCTGCAAGCAGGATCACTGCTGGTGGAGACTTTGCAAGGCCGCTGCAACAGGCGGAGGGCTCAGGATGGAAAACCAAGGCTCTCTGCGGCACCTTTTGATCTAAGTGGCTCCCCATGGATGGGTGCTGTGCCACACCATGTTCATCTGTTGCTCAGCAACTGTTTAATCAGGCAGCGGAGATCTGTTACCATACAATAAGCAATAGGTAAGTGGAGGGATCAGCTGGAGGGAGTTCCATTTCCTGGGAAATCTTGAATTTCTTGGGAGATATGGGGACTTGAAAAATGCAGGACTTCCACATTGCTGCTGCTCTTTTGCTGCCAGTCAGGTAAAGCAAGAGCTTGGGACTCCTGTGCAGTATTTAAAGCAGCAGAAGAGGAAGGTGAAGGGGTAAATGCCTTTCCTTACTGTCCTTCAACCTGTACTACACTGAGAGGGCCCTGAGTGTTGCCCAGTCCTGGAGACAAGGCAGAACAGGGACTCTAGCTACCTGTAGTGAGCTTTTTTCCCCAGACAGCAACCCTCGTTGCCTGGACCACTCAGTAGTGTGAGCAAGGGTGGGTGATGCACCATGTTTTGGATCATCCCACAGGCAGTAGGGACACGGCAGCCCCGGTGCTGCCAAAGCAGCTAAGCCAGGCAGAGGGCCGTAGCCAGAGTTATTGCTCATGCCACTGGCTGTGGTCATCTGGGCTGGCCCTCGGCATAGGGTCAGTCTTGCTCACAGGTGGCTTCTCCAGCCCCAGAGCAAACCCTATTAATACCCTGAGCACTCAGTCCAGGCAAGGCCAGTTCTGGGGCTTGAGGTCAGCTAAAGGCAAATATGCAGCAAAATGCAGCATTTGAATTCAGGAGCAAAATCTGAAATTCCACAAAGCTCAGGGGGATTTGCTCCAAGACTTTTGTCTTTTCTTCACCAATATTTCCTCCTGGGCAAAAAGTGGTCTAAACATTTGTATGGATTTGCGTGTACTGAAGGAAACCAGTGCTGGCAGCGCCACAGAACTGAAACGATCCTCTGTCTTTAGCAAGCACAACACCAGCAGTGTCTAAAGAAGCTTTCTGACTCTGTCTCACTAGTTAGCTTTAGCAATAACCCACCATGATCCTATCTCTCTTGGGGTGCAAATAGAGTTCAGCTCTCAGCCAGAAGCAGATCAAGAAAATTGCCTTAGGAGAAGCCATTGGTTTGGAAGTGCTGCAGTTAACTCTAGTGGAACAGTCTGTCCAAATGTACCTTATTCAAAGAGATCCTGCAGATCTTCTTTGCCTGTGAGACTATGTACTGAAAACATGGTTCACAGATAGACTAGCACAGCTTCCGTACCGCAGACATAATGCTGACAAGTGCCAGGCTTATTACTGTCATTGTAGCAAACACATTTATTCTATTTACTCCAAAAGAAATGGGCAACATGATGTTCTGTAATTTGAAGTCAATTTGGCAGTGGTAAGTGATAGAAAACAGAGGCTGAGTCATCTTTATTTATAATGTTCCACAAAATTAGATCTCAAGGATAAAGAACAAACAACTAAGCCCCCTCCCCAGACTGCATGAATTTAAAATATCACCATCTCATCCAAACAAAGCAGTCCCATTGACTACAAGGGTCTGCGGGTACCAGGTCAGATGAATATGCAAACTAATTTCTACATGTGACATTCAGCAACTAGTAGCATAGAGTATATTTGAGAGGTGTGAATAAAGAAGTCCGTGGGGGAACTTTCCCTTCCTAAAGTCACAGTCTGCTCTCCAGTGACTGATCCTTGGAATAAAATGAAGTGGAAATCAAATTGCTCCTGGTTTTGATTCTTGCAAAACAAATCTCACATATATTAGGATGTGAGTCCAACACCAAACACCCTGAAAAATCTACAGGTTCAGCTTTATTGGAAATACATTCTGGGCATTTATTGCAGTTCTTTTTGTTTAACATTGCTGTGAGTTACATCAAAGTCAGGTCCTACTAGGTATGACGTATCATTTCTGATACAGATATCCATAAAAAAGGGATTTTCAGTTATGCACTTGTAACTTTTTTGTCAATCTTTGTCCCCTTTTTTCTAGTGGTAACAAAGGAAACAGCAATTAAACATAATATTAACATATGAATTATAAAACACACTTTCCTTTCATTTTCAGGTAACAATCCTTAGTTTCTGAAGCATGATACAGTTCTATCCAAATCAGTAGATCCATGCCAGCTGATAAGGACAGCTGAGCACTGTATACCCAAAGGAAATAAAGCCCATAATGTTTTGTTATCAAAAATAAAAGATGATTTCTGGTGAGCTGCCAGGAAATTAATGTAGAATTATCTGAGCATTCCTTGTGCTGGCTTGTCTAAAAGCCCTGGCATTTTATTGCTGTTAAAATTTCTACCTCAGTTTCTACCAGGACTGTTCCCTACCTTCAAGAGGTGGTTGCTTCTCACAGCTGACAAATCTAACTGTGCCAAACAAGTAAAACAGCCAGATGAAATTAGGAAGAGAGCAAGGTTGTTACAAAGCATGAGGAAGCAGACTGTAAAAAATTACAAGTGGATACATCTCATACTGGCAGGAGGAAGTTGCTGTGCTTTCTCCAAAATATGTTTCACAGTGATCTTTCATAATCCCTGTATTTAGTGGGTGCTTATTCCTATCCATGTCAGTAGTAGCTGGAGCCTGAAGTTCTCCATTCACCTGCTAATTCCATTCTCTGAAGCACAAAGAATGACCCATGATGGCATTTTGTAAGACATTTTCCCAAGAAGTGACCTTCTGTGCACTGCACACTGAGAATTTTATCTTGGCATCTGGTGTATATACAAAGGGACTCAAAGGTACCGGAGAAATGTGGGTTTCATTCTGCAAGAGCATTTTTTGTACTGTTCCCCTTCAGCATTCCTCCTGTCTCTTTCATATTACACATATAAGGCAGGATTTGGGTTTTTCACTGCGAGACTCCTGCAATACTATGAAAAGTGATTTCAAATGGATGCCTGGGAGGCAGCCACTTTCTCTGATGGTTGTCACTAAGAAAATATCACGCAGATATAGGAGCAGGGAGAAGGCACTGCCTTCCACAGGTGATCTCCAAAACACAGAGCAGTGGCTGGTGCTCTTGGCTCTTAATGACAGCAGCTAAGTGGTGTAAGGCCTGCATCTGGCCCTCTTGTATTCAGCTCAAGCTCTCTTGCTAGCATGTCAGTCCTGAGGGTCCCAGAAAGACAGACCCTGGGTGATAAGGAAAGCTAACTCTTGGGTGGATGCGAGCCAGAATCTCAGAGTTGACCTCAGGGCTCATGCATAATCTAGAGATGTGCTCCTCCAAGGCTGATTAATTTTTAATTCTACAACCAAATAGGCAAAGACACCAGAATAACATTTTTCTTATCCATCTTTGGAGAGGGCCACATCCCATCAAATACTGTTTTACTTCTGAAGGTTTGAGGTACCATGTTAAGACCTTAGTAGGCTTTTGGGTTTAATTCATGTAAAAAGAGTATGGGGATTGAGCTGTTTTTATAGGGTTTGGACGGTTTTGTATTGTGTCTCATCAGGACTGCAGCAATGAGAGCCCTGAGCATGTGTTAGAGTGCTTGGCACCTTTCAGCCCATGGCAATGTACCTCAGCTAGTTTTCATTCCATACAGCAGCCAGAATAATGTGAGACAGCCAAGATAAAAGAAGAGGTACAAGAAAAAACTTCAGAATGCAGTTCAGTAGCCTTTGCCTCCTACTCCATTCATAAAAACACAAGGCTAGGAGTCGATCAATGAAATTAAGGCCAAATCTCCTTTTGGAAGCACCAGCTTTGTTTTCAACATGCACTAACTGTCCTTTAGTGAGTAAGACTGATGCAAAGATCATTGAACACTGAAAATATTCCCATGTGCTTTACTGATATTGGAATCATGAGTCATTTTTTATACTGGATGTGTAACAGCTCAGATGTGGGTGCCCTCAGAGTTTTAATCTTCTATTTTGGCTGCTTTGGTAATTGATCTTGCAGTACAAATCTTGTACACACCACGGTGACTGGCAGAATCAGGGCCAGAGCATGTAACCCTCAGGGAATGTCATTCTGTAAATAGGCGCGGGCACACACACAAATTAAATTGCATGTCTGAGAGAGCTCAGGCAGCCTTACTCTTCTCCTCTTTTATTTGTTTGCAAATAGACCTTTTAAAGCATTCACACTGCCCTGGGCAACTGAAAAGAAAAGAAAGAAAGAAAGAAAGAAAGAAAGACCTATGTGTTCTCTCTTGTAAAAAACAGCACAGGAAGCTCCAGTCCAATAAACCTTCTGCATGCTCCTCTGTGTACGTACTCCCCTGCAGCAGAGCTGCTCTGAAGGGATACATCAAAATGGTGTGGTGCTCATCTCCGTGTGCACAGGGGGGGTCTGCAGGGAAGAGCACAGCAGGAAGGCAGCAGATCTGGTTTTATCGTCTGTGGCTCTGCCTCAGGCATTTCCTCCTGCTGCTGCCAGTAGAGCCCGGTTCCTCCCTCCGTGTGACCATGGGCCTGATTTCTGTCAGGAGATCTGGAGCAAAGCTGCAAAACAGTCAGCAGCTGGAAATGGGGCCAGGCCTTCTACTGACACAGACACCGAGGTCCCACTGGCCCTGTTTCTCTCCTTCCTTCCCTCCCCTCCTATGCAAAAAAACAATTTGCTTCAGCAATAGTAATGAGCATGCTCTCTGTCAGAAGCTGCTGAGGAAAACTGGGCCACTTATTCCAATGCTGATAGAAGCAAGTTCCTCCAAAAAACAGAGCTTTTTGAAAAAAAAGGAGACCTCACCCTCAGAGTTTAACTCGAGGGGTGGGGCACTTTTAAAAAGGCTTTCCATCTTCAGTGAGTATTTGATAAACCAGAGGCAAGAGGAAAGAAACTCCTAATTAATCTTCTGATGTTCCAGGGCATCAGTGAAATCAAAAGCCACTCGAAGATTAATGAGGCGTTTTCCACAGAAAGGGGGATCCTAGGCAGCCCTCCTCCTCTCCAGCTGCTCCCTCCTTGCTGCCACTCACAGTCTCCTCACTGTCACTGGGAGGAGGGATTTCTTTGGCACCAGCTTCCCCACAGAGACAGGTATGAAATTTTAACTCCCAGTGCCAGATCCCAACAGGAGGTTGGGGATAAGAAAGCTTTGCTTTAAGTACTGTGTAACAAGCAAATTGGTCTCACTTGATGTTTCTTTTGGGAGTTCTTCTCTCCACTGTGTTGCCAATTTTATGTGTCAATGACAACAAGGTATCTAACAGAAACAGATTTTCCTGGAGACTCCCTTTCCAGATTTGTTTTCCTACAAAATCTGAAATCTGGAGTCAAATCATCCTTGCTCTGAGGCAGATCCTAGCTGCCCCCATTCCCAGGCTCATATCTCAAATATTTTCAGCATGAAAGAGACACAGATGTCTGTACTTTGCAAGCATGACTCCACCATACACCACAGACAAGACGTGCTTTTCTAAAAATTCTTTGGGATGACTATTGGAAAAACTACATGATGGCCCTGCTCTGCATATATATAACACAAAGGTCTGGGTGGATCCCCAGACACATCTTCTTCATATGACCATATTAAGAACCTTGTGTGTAGTACATACATGTGGTCTCCACACTGTGTTTTCCTATTTGGTAAGAATAATGTCAGCTTGGACAGAGGATGGAAATGATTTTTATAAAATTAAGTACATCTTCTCTTTGATGACTGAGGGTAATGATAATCTTCTAAAATCATGTAAGAATTCAAACATGTAAGGATCTAGCCCAGAGCTTGAAAGATTCGGAAACATTAATATGCGTTTCAAGACCAATTCAAGACCAATTTCAGACCAATAGAATCTGGACTCTGATTTTCCTCTGACTTGCAACTTCTAACACAAATGTTGAAATTAGAGCGTGGGACCATATCACTGACATTTAATTTCCTTTTTTTACACTGCATCACGAGCTCACATTATTTCCTGCATTTTTTTTTTTTTTTTTTTAGTTCTTAAGAAAAAAAGGAGAATGAACCTTTGCATTTCTATCAGCTTCTGCATTGCTAGGTTTCTGTGCTTTGAAACTACTATGAAAAAGCTAGGACTGTGATTGTATTAGAAAAAAATAACACATAAACAGGATACTAAAAAGTTTACGTCTGGGAAGAAAGGTGTTCACTCTTTTTGCAAGTGTGGCTGCCAAACTGAAGCTATGTTATACTAACACTGGTGAAAGGCCCTTGCTAAACTTCTTGGTTAGATTCAAGTTTACAACTCAAATTTGGGTCAAATCTGAAAAGAACCTCCAAATCTAAAAGCCATCATGATTCAGACAGAGCTTTATAGACTCTCATCCAGGCCATGAATATGTGGGGACTCTTTTTAGAGCAGAGGATGCCTCATCTTTCTCTACATTTAGTGCACTGAGGGTCCAATGCTGAGACACTGACAAGGAAAAG
This sequence comes from Dromaius novaehollandiae, assembly GCF_036370855.1. Lineage (NCBI taxonomy): Eukaryota > Metazoa > Chordata > Aves > Casuariiformes > Dromaiidae > Dromaius > Dromaius novaehollandiae. The sequence goes on along the minus strand of NC_088132.1, from coordinate 15,798,796 downwards.
TAAGCATTCCTCAGAAAGCAGCTGACCATATTCAAAGTCTAAGTCAAATGTGAACTTGCCAGACATCTGCCACCTGTCTCATTGCTGCTTCTGCAGAAATCCTAACTGCATTAAAACTAGGCACTGACATAAAACTTGCGGTGATAGTGGCACAAAATGATTCATAACCTTGCAGAAGGGTACTTGAACCAAGGTAGTGGTTCAATTCTTCTGCCTTTTATAACAGTAATTTTCTCACAGGATACAAGCATCTCAGATCAAAACAATGATGCCAATAACCTGTTAATAAATATCACAATTCTCAGAAGTCAGGCAGGTATTACCAGGACAAGAAATTGCATGGCAATAAATGGGAATTGTTTGGTTCTTATTCATTAGCCACAACGTCATCAAACTTTAACCATGCATGCAGATCATTTGGGGCATATTTATGTTTGGCCTCCACCTCAATTGAAAACCTTTTCTTTGGAGGGGGGGAAGCCTTTTCTAGAGCTAGCTAGGCTGTCTTGTACATCCTCTATGATATGTCAGTGCACATTAGTAAGGGTTAAATACACAGCACAGAAATTGAAGTAAAAACTATGCCTTTCTGCCATTTATCTTTATTTGGTCCTTTGGCCTTCAACAGGTCAGTGAGTTGGTATGATAGCACTGACTGCAGTGGTGTTCACCTTTCTGAGAGGTGCAGAGGTATTTGCAGAAAATGAAAGAATTGTCCATGTGTTTCCCTGCATCTTTGTTAGGTGCACTAGAGAAGACACAGCAGTTAGGGATGGGGAAGGGCTTACCTGGTGGGATCTTGGTCCCTGCAGCAAAATCAGTCCGCATGTAAAATCTGCTCATGATCCTGGGGAAGCCTCTCCTCCCTGTGGTCAGCAGCAAAGCACAACATTAAGAGACTGAGGCCTCAGTATATCCTTTCAGCTGTTGCTGCTGGGGAATAGACTTGAACTGGCAACTCAGAGGCAAAAGACCCTATATTCTTCCACTTCAGATCTTTCCTATTAGGAATATTTTCTGTTATGTGTATGGTTCATTCTGACCTGCAGAAACAAAAGGCAGAAGATCCTTGCTTTTGTGCACCAACTCTAGCTTATCCTCAGACCTGTGGAGGAATACAGCATTTATATGAAGAAGATGAGATTCATACTGGAGAAAAAAGGTCTCTCTTTCTTCCTTTTTTTGGAAAGGAAGGTTCCAAAGCAGTCTAAAATTTCAACAGCTGAGATGCACATAAGCAGATCATGGTGTGAGTGCAGGTGGCACAGTCAAGTAACTTGAAAGCCTCCATGAGTCAAAGGCTGAAATTTGGACTGATTTCACAGGGAGGCTGGTGGGTGACCCAGTGCCACCTCTTTTTTTCAGATACTGTTGTAGCTATTTAAACTGTCCCAGCACATAGTGATGACCTGGGCCACACGTGTCCATATATGGCAAACAAAGCCAAGTCTTCTTCTCATGCCCTGCCTACTGCCTAGGAAAAGGCTCCCTTTGCTCCTCTGTGTCTCAAGATAAGATGTCTGTGCTGGGGGGGCCCCCTGAAGCCCATCTACAGAGCATTTGTGTGGTCTACTGGGCCAGGCATGCCCTTTGGCATCATCTACCCTTGTTGCTGGTGGTCTCCCCAGCCACATGAATGGACCCATGAGCTTCACATATGCAGTGACCAAGCAGCTGTGAAAGCTTTATGAAATAGATCATATCATTCCTGTCACACATTTCTATCCAGTTTGATGTGGATTCAGGAAGGTAAAAACCTCAGAAGGTAAATCCACTGTTGCACCACAGTCACTAAGGTACTGCCCACTGCAATATACGAAAACTGAAGGAAAGGTCACACCAAGACCTCTAATTTTTTGACGTTCTTTCAAAGTAGGAGGACAGAGACAATAGGGTGGAAGGCATCCTGCACAGTGTACACAAGCGTGGATGTGACACCATTTATGAGCTCTGCACAGCATGTCTTCTGCCCAGATTCAGCAATGGGTTGCAATAGCCAGCCGTTGGTAAGGCAGGCTAGAGTGGAGCCTTTGCAATCTGAGGCTCCTGTTGTAACTGTTCCTCAAGCCTTCCTGTAATGGCATGAACCACTGCCACACCTGAGCACATGGAAGAGGTAAGCAAGCAGGTGAATGTCTTGTGAGGCAGCTAGCTGCTGTTGTTTTATCCTGTCTGCTTCAGGGCATCTCGGCAGAAGATGAGCCCTCAGCTTGTTTTGATCTGGCTACCGATTTTGGATGCCCTGGTTTTCAAATTCTATGTTACAGATACCTTCAAAGAACCTATTTTTTCCAGGATGTGGTGACCATCTTCCCGCCCATTTCTTCACTCTAAAATTGGTCATGTGAGATTTCTGCATTTGGACACTGCATATTTTGCATACTCAAAAATGCAATCGCTTTGAAAACTGTCAGCTGGAGGTGCAGCGTAAACACAGGCTTTTAATGATCACCTGTTCAGACGCACAAATGCAACTGCATGCATATTTTTGGACACTGGAGCTTGTGCATATCTCACTTCAGCGAGGATTACATTTCTGTTTGTCAGCCACTATGAAATCATAGACAATGTTTTTTCAAACTTCACTCCATGTCCTCACATAACCTGAGCCTGATTTTACCTTGTCAAGAGCTGGAGCAACCTCATTTCTGGATGAGGAAATGAGAGGCTAATGTTTTAAGCACTGTAGAAGCAAACATACATCTGCATTTTGAGAGTCTCTTCATCCTCCCTGGCATAGGGACAGCTGAGGATGCAAGAAGAGAAAACAACACGGAGGCGACGTGTAGTGCTCTGAGGTTCACATTGCTGAAAGGCTGGGCTGCCTTCAACTTGGCCTGCCTTCTCCTCTGGCTAAAGCTAGGTGGAAGCCTTGAGACATCCCAGGAAAGGAGGCCCAAAGACAGCCTGCCACGCTCTTTCTCACTATTTTTCCTCCCCACTGCTGCCAGCTCTTAGCTGTGCCTGCTAAAATCTCAGTCTTGCTAACTGAAAGGTCTCAACAGAAGCATCCAAGTAAGAGCAGAAGTATGGAGGTCCTAAGAAAGATATCACACCCACAAGCTAGGGAGATGATGCAGTGCTGAGCATCTGTTCTGTTTTTTTGTTTCTTTTTTTTAAGACTGCCATCTACCACGTAGAGCATCATACCAGGCCTCAGCTTAGGGACACTGGGGCCTAATTCTTCTCTGTGATGACCTGAGAAATGTGCAACTCTGGAAGGATAGTATGTGAACCCACATGCGGTCCTGGTAAGGTATGAGACAACTGTTCTGGCCTTGGCATAAGACAGACATCAAATATTATTAAATCAGCCCTGGCACATAAGTCACTGCTGAAGGTCTAAGTCTTTGGATAGCTCTGCAGCTTACGCAGAAGAAGTACCTGGAGGCCCAGCATCTGGGTCCGTCATCCTTCCAGTCATGCAGGTAGGCAGAGGTGGGTTAAGCAGATTCTGAACTACACAGAAGTGGAAAATGTTTTTTTTAACCCTGCGAATATTTCCAGCCAAGGAGGAACAGAGCATGGTGAGGAGAGGGATGAAAACCTGACAGAGGTCAAGAATGAAGAAAAAACAAGGGAAAAAGAAGCTGGAAAAGAGAAAGAGAAAAACAAAAGCAAAAGGGTTGTTCAAAAAGAGATGCATACACCAAAGCAAAGTCTTTCACTCTGACAAGTTTGTAATTTGAATATGATGCAAAGCAAAAGTAAGAACTGAACCTCCATCTTCCCCACACTACTTCTCACATGCTACCTCCTGCAAGTAGCGTACAGTGCTCTGTCTCAGCAGGCTGCCAAAAGGCATTAAACAAGTAAGTGTTCACCCTGCAGATCAGACTTGGGCTTGATACTAGGACATCTGAATGGCAGTGGTGAGAGGAAACTCTCAGTGAAACCACATAAGCCTGCCTCCAATGTATATGAATTTTTTTCTGGCAGTTAACTGAGCTTTTAAAAAGTAGTTAAGTATAATTACAGCTTGAAGCCTCTCTACATTGCTTTACAAACCATCCAGGCATGATTTTGCACTGCTTTTAAAACAGACATGAATACTACTTCATTGACAATACACCAAGGAGAGCTGAGGTATCAGTAAACCCACTCTACTGCATTCACAGAACTTGTATTTGGGACAGAGAAGATAAACAGGACTCAATGGATTCTGCTGCCATACCCGAGTAGTACCAATCCAGGGATGTTATTTCATGCGAACTCTTTGATAACCAGGATACCACCTACATGACTAAGAAGCATATATTTGTTTTTTCCAGGTATTCATTTTATGTTGGCCAAGAGAGTCAAATTCGGAATCAGAAATGCTGGGCTAATACCCTGGAAGCCACACCCATGTGAGTCTGCTTTCTTGCTCCACACACAAAACATAGGCACTTACCGGGAATGAGACTTCTTCCTGAAGGATCACACATGACTTGCTTCCTCAAAGACGTCTCTACCCGTGCACCAACAACTTGTGCGGACATGCCTGCACTTATTTGAAACTATGATCAGGTAAAAACAGTTCTTATTTTTTTCTGGACACAAAACTGATAATCCAAACCACTCAGGGAAGGAGAAAACTTCTCATTATCTGCTTTCCAGGGGAATTCCTTAAGAAAACCCTGACGTACTGCTCTGCCGACACCCAGGGCCAACAGAGCAATCACAGAACACAAACGCCCAACTTTGTGCCTTGACCAGGCCTCAAACTTCTTTTTTACTCCATGGCAAACTGATTATGAGCTTGATGCTTCACAGAGCCATGCCTGATTGCTCCTGAGCTAGCAACTTGAAACAAATCTCTCAGCACCAGGCTGCATTGCAAGTAGGGTAGTGCTCAAGGCTGATTTCAGTTATCCTTCCACATGCTTGGCATTTCGTTGGCCACTGCTGCCCCCTGGTATGAGCACCTTGTGATATTGTTAGGCATTTACCTTCCTGAGTCCCTGCATGGTCTTGTTCCCATTTTGCAGTGGGGAACATGAGGCACAGATGGATTCAGCAGCATGCCAGGCTCCACTGGGAAACATGCAGGTGCGCTTGTTCCATCCCTCCCTCTTCCCTGAGAATGGACAGAGGTTGCAAGCATGGAGTGAAAAGCTCAGGCAGAGACTGAGGTAGTTAAATAACACTTGGCACTTGAACAGTTACATTCAGCCTGAGATCTGAGGGCACTTGATACAGGAGAGCACAGACAAGTGTTCTCACGTTTGCAAACATTATGTCAGCACCAACCTCATTTCTAAAGATTCCTGAGCACAGCTGAAAAAGAAAGAAGCAGATTCCTTTTAATACGGGGCCTGAAAGCCATCTGATAAAACACCAGCTTCATCAGCTCCAGAATATTTTGAGACTCCCTTCTCCAAAGTACTTACTAAAATAGAGCAGCAATGATTGGGAGGGTGGCAACATGCATTTTTTCTTGGCCCTCAGGAAGAAGTTCTTGGTTAACCAATATTCCGTAGACTTTGGTCTTGTTATGGAAAACAAACTGCAGCTGAGATTCTTGTTCTCCTTTTTATCCTCAGTTTCTCCTCTCATCTTTTAAGCAGGCACCACTAGAAATGCTATGGCAAATGTTCCAAAGAGATCGCCTCTTGGTAACTACATCGCTAGTACATGATCCTGGGAGAGAGAGGTGTGCTTACTTTGTGACTTATGCTGGCACAACACCCAGAACACCTATCTAATTATTAAGTATTTATTACACCTGTAATAGGCCATTTATAAAAGCAAAATCTTCCAGAAAAGCAGACTAGAAGGAAAGTACAGTTAAAGGCTGCTGCTTTGTTGCAATGTCAGAGCTAGATAGAACAGTCCTAATTTTCATTGTAAGGCACTAGCAAATAATCTGGCCCTCCAAAGATAAAATCTGATGTGGCTGTTCCTGTAGTTATTCCCTCTAGCAGCTTCCTCATTTCTGCAGCTGTCTGCACCACTGCTTAATGCTGAACATGCCTGACCCTCTGTGGCATGGCTATGGTAATATTTGTCGCACAGTTGTCCCTTTACTGCATCACACATTTGAGCACTCGTATGATGATAGTGTTTTGGGAAGACAGAAGTTTGTCTAAGATATGCTCATAAGAACTGGATGAAACTGTGAGAACTTAACACAAGCTGCTGGATCTGGGTGCCCACCTTCTTTTTTCTTTTCAGTATTGGTTTTCCTCACTGTTACGTGCCTATGTGGAAATGAGACACGAGTGACTACTGCGCACTCACACCCTGAAGCCTGCAAGGGCTGACTTTCTGTTCGTGAGCACTTTGCAATGCCACAGACAGCGTATCTGGTTGCAGACCCTCAGCCCCACATAGGGTCTCAGCGCAGGATGGCATTTTATCCTGCCAAGAACATTAACCAGGTCACTAAGGAGAAAAAAGATAATCCAGAGAAAAAGCCCTAGAGAGCCAATTCACATCTCCAGAGCCCAACAGGTTTGCTTACCCTTAACTGCCAGACAAACTAGTCTAGCCAGAAGGCTACTTACAGGGCAGGCAGTGCCAGCAGGTGCCTGAGTGGGGCTGCAGGACTGTCTCGTTTGGAGCACTGGCTTCAACTCTGGGCCATCTATGCAAACAGATGCCATGATTTCAGACCTATCCAACTGGTCGGTCTGCCACCGGAAAGTAAGCTGAGCTAATACATCTCTGCAGTGCTTCTGGAAGGCTACCCTGTTTCCTGCAAACCTGCCTTCCCTGGTGGCTCACAGAAAGCTGTTAGCCAGCGAAGCACAGCTGCTGGAGCCACCGCCTGCACACCTTCCCACCCGCTCTGCTGCCCTGCCAGGATCTGCTATCACAGAAGGCAGCAAGATGCCTCGGCACGTTTTACTAGATCTCATCTGTCAGAGCCCTGATACCAGGCTTTGCAGTTTCTGGTATATGTACCTTCAGTGGAGTGTCTCTACACCGCTGTGCTGTTGCATGGAGGGGTGAACACTATATGGAGTTTAATTATGATGATTTTCATATGCAGTTACAGTTTGCAATGTCTGCTGCCTGTATGCATGCAGAAAACTCCCAAGGGTTTGATGCTGACCTTACTGAAGTTAACGGCAGGCTCCAGGTGAAGGCCCTTGCCACTTTTAGTGAATATTATTCTCCTCTAATAAATGACAGCAATGAACACAAGCAGACTTCAAAAAAACAGGCTTCTCTCACGGGAACCGTTAGATGACTAAAAGAGGTCAAATTCTTACTAAATTCCCACCTTGATGCTTGTGAGGGTCATGGGGTGCACAGGTTCTCCAAAAACACATCCCTTTTTATTTGGCTACCTCTAAGTGAAGCTGATTAATTCACTTGAGGGTTCCTAAATTTAGACATGCCATTTTTTTCTCCCACAGTCTTTCCACACATCAAATGAGTGCAGTAACTCATTCCCATAATGCAGGGGTGTCATGAGTGTTAACCAATGTTTCCAAAGCTTTTGCAAGTGAAACTTTCTACACATTGATTTTTGATTTTTTTTTTCATTTTTACTGAGTCCTTTTTTAAACCACATTCACTGACTTTAAGGAGCTACCAAAACAATGTTCCTAAAGACCAAGGATGTGTTTTTAAAAGAGCTTCCTGGTTCTCTTCTGCATTTACAGTTCCTTGCTGAGAGTCTTCTGTCAGCTATCAATTTTATATGACATGCCATATAGCTATCTGTGAAACAGAAAATTTGTCCACAGTGGACTTGAGTATTTTTAATGGCTATGTTTCCGCTTCAGTGACTTGGGGAAAAACAGCACGTTGAATTTACTGCCTTGAGGAAGGTGGGCAGGAGGGAGGCCTCATGAGAAAATAAAGGCCCACACAATTGAGTGGTTGTGTGTGAGGGACAACTTCAAGACTGTTTAGCTACACAAAGAGACATTCCATAGTTAAAAATAATAATATGAAAACAGGGTGTGTTTTCTGTTTCTTTTTCCCAGCAAAAGGATCCACATTCCTCTGTGTCATATTTTTTATGCATTGTGATGACATTAACTAATACACACTTCTCTAACAGTTAAATACAGTTCACAAAAGCAACATTTTGGACTTCAAAATGCTGTACACTTAAGCTTGTATCTGACTCCTAATCACACCATGAGGCCCGATGGCAACAGATGGTGAGTGCTCGTGGGGCTGCACTGAAACACCTCTCCACTCTGAAGGGCATAGTTCACACTGAATTTCTCCATGTGAGCTTGTCTACAGAAAACAGTACTAAGGAATTTCTTACTGGGGAGAGGCATTTTCTTCCCTTTTCTTCCCTATCTTCTGCATGAGCCCTGCAAAACTTTGTTGCGCTGGGGTGTTTTGGGAGTGTGTTCTGAAGGCAGCCCAGGTTCCTGCTTCGTTTTATGCCAGCTGCTAGCAGGTTTTAAAGCGGAGTGCCCTTGGCTGATAAGGTGTTCCCTTCTGGCCTCCAGACTCAGCAGCTGCACGTCCGCAAAGGAGCACAGGGAAAAATGCACCCGGGCCGGGGCCTTGTCGGCAGACCTCCAGACAGCGGGGAGCACCCGGCAACGAAGGGGCAGCAGGGCGGCCTCATGAGTCCACGCAGGGGCAGGCCAAAGCCAGGCTTGGAAAGGGCCAGGCAGAGCAGGGACCTGCGGTGGTGCACGCAGGCAAGAGCTGTGCCCAAAAGCAGGGAAAAAGACCAAGGGAGTGGCACAGCAGGGTCAGAAAAGACAACCGAGAGGTGGTCGTGGTTGTACTGCTGTACTAAGCCACTCATTAAACAAACTTCCAACATATAAAAAGATATTACTCCCAGTATAAATTTCCAGCTTAAGAGATTCCCAACATAAATTGCATATGGTAAACTTTAAGGCAGTGAGGAGTGCTGTCAGCTTTTCGGTGTCCACAAGGCAAAGCAACATACCAAGACACGTATTACTGTGATTGGGAGGCTGAATCCAAGCCCACTTCCCCCCCTCCCACCCTTTGGATGAAGAAGCACCTTTTTACGCAGGAACTTCTCGTAAGTCTTCCTTTCTTCTGCTCAATCGCATCCCTGAGCAAGTCGTTCACAGACTGCTAACTCCAGTGCTAAAGCCTGCAGTAACACCGCACACATGATGAGCTCACGCAAGCACTCATGCCCGCAAGGAATGACTTATCTCAGTGTGAACCATCCCCAGAATATCACTTTCCCTGTGCCCTGTGTAGGGAGAGAGCTGGATCCAGCGATCTGATGCTCAGAAATGAAAACTTACCAGGCCGGCATCAGGACAGGAGAGTTGTTTCACCCCTATTTCAGCCACTTGCGTCCTGGTACCAGGCAGGTCATTTTTTCCATAGAAAAGCAATCTATTTAAAAAAAACTGAAGGACTATCATCAGAGCTTAGGAAAGAAACACTTGTCCTCTTGACAAGGGAAGAAAATGCAAAGGGTATCAGTTCCTCAGGTCCTACATGAGCCCGCTAGCCTCCAGCGTGTAGCAGAGTGAAGGGAAGACCCTTCTGAAGCACAAGACAGATGCTGAGTGTGAAATAAATGCAAATAAAAAAAAGTTTTCATGACAGAGTCCACTTGGTTTTAAAGCTGAAAGAAATTACTTCTGTGTGGGCTATTTCTGTGTGGGCAGACCCCTTCCAAAAAGGGAACTACTAAAGACACCTGGTGTGTCACTGATTATTAATTTTAGTATTTACGACAGGGTAAGTGAACTTATGGTGGCTTATGTAAGTGAACACTTTGGTACTGTGGAAAGCCTGCAGCCTGAAATAAGGCAATGCTGCTCTGCTTGTCCTCTTGGTGCTGGCCAAAAAAGAAAAGAAAAAACAACTTTAATGACAGACTTTTCCAATCTGATCCTTGCCTGCCTTTTAACTTTTCAAAAATCGCAGCCCTCTCTATACAATGGGTCTCCCCAGCCCCTCCAATTCCAGTAGTGCAAATTCCAGTGTCACAGCACAGAAAGAGGCTCTGCAAAGGGGGAGGAGGAGGAGGGAAACCATACGGGTCTGGGTAGAGACGGCGCCTCCGAAATACTTCCTGCTCATCGTTACACAGCACTTTTTCCGAAGTCACAGGGTTTCTGGGTTGTGGGGTTTTTTTTTTATCCTTTTAAGCAGCGGCCAGCCGCGACGCGGGGCCCGCCCTCCGCCCGCACGCCGCCATGACTCAGGCCACGGCGACGGGCGCTTCGCCTCCCCCTCCCCCGCTCCCCGCCCCGGCAACGTGCGCCCCAACGGCCGCCCGCGCCCCTCCCCCAACGGCCGCCCGCGCCCCGCTCGGCCGTGCTCGCCGCCGCCCGCCGCGGGCCTGCGCGCGCCCCGTGACGTCACCTCGCCCGCGGGACCCGAGCCGAGCCCTGGGCGGGGCTCCCCCGCCGCGGGCAGGGGAGGGGAGGGGGGAGGCGGCTGCCGCGCCTGCGCGCTGCCGCGCTCCGCGCCGGCGGGTATATAAGCGCGTGGCCGGGGCGGCGGCGGGAGAGCGCTTAGGCGGCCTGAGGCGGCGCGGCGGAGCAGAGCAGAGCAGAGCGGAGCGGAGCGGAGCGTGGCGTGGTGCCGTGCCGGACGCGCGTGCGCGGGGACGAGCCCCTTGGCGCCCTTCTCTCCGTGTAGCCGTCGTCGCCCCGGCCGTCGCCATGGTGAAGACCGTGGGCAGCCTGGTGAGTCCGTTAGGCGGCGGGGCCGCCGCGCGGGTGGCTCCCTCCCCCCTCGGCCGCGTGGGGGAGGCGGCGGCGCGAAGCGCGGCCTTTGGCGGGGGGGGAGGCGGCGTGGCCCGCTGCGGGGACGGAGCCGCGGCCCCTCCTCGGGCCGGGGTGAAGGGGTCGCCGTCTGTCCGAGCCGCCCGGCGGCCCCGCCGGTCTCGGGTGATCCCGCCGACACGCGTGTGTGGCGCGGGGGGAAGCGCCGCGTCCTCGCGCTGCGGCAGGTCGCTGCCCTTTTCCTGTGGAAGTCCTCGGGGAGCGTCGCGCTCCTCCTCTTAACGAGCCGTGGACGGGGCTCCTGCGCCGTGGCACCCTCACCGCCGTCTGGGCTTGTCTGACACCCTGCCCGCAGGTGGCTTCCTTGAGAAGCATGAAGTCCTGCTGTATTACTAGACAGGAATTCATAGAAAACTGCAGTCCAGCTTTCTTGCCTTGAAAGGAATTATTGAGAGGCCATTCCTGCACTGAAATAGCAGGAGTTGCTGGCATAAAAAGTATTTCCTTTGCTTTGGTGCTGTCTGACTTGTTCTGTACACCAGCCTGGCACGTTACGGTTTGGGTGGTTCTGTGAACACAAACCGTGCTTTTGTGACACAGAATCGTAGTGAAGCCTGCACTAATGCGTGGAGGATACCTTGCTGGTGATGAAATAGTATGTGGTCTTGTGTACAGCAGCTGACATGGCTGATGGACAAGAAAAGGATATTTGTTAGCTGCAACTTAGAAACATCTAGATACAATGAACCCAGATTTCAAAATAACTTCCATGCAAACTCAGTGAGCTCATTATTCTAGGAAAAATCTTACATTTTTGAACTTGAAATTTGGCTGGAACTTCAGTTTCATCTGACTGTGAAGGCCTCTAGGTGGTGTGGTATGGCATCCAAGTTTGGGTGTCTTCTAAAGCTATGCTCTTCTCAAGGCAGTTTCCTGTGTGTGGGAAGTCTGCCATGCTTCTCATTTGTGGACCTCTGAGGTATCTACATCTAACCCAGAGCATACTAATTCTCATGGCCAAAGCTTGAATGCCTGTGAAGACAGAAGGCTCACTAAAATTAAGATAGCTAAATGCCTTATGTCACAGGTTCTGGAGGTGGGATGATGCAAGTTCAACCTGAAATACCCCTCTTGGTTTGCACCCTGCACCCCATGCCCTCTTTACAGATGGTCAGAAGGAGTTAACTCCTTGAGTAAGGATTGAGGTTTTTAATAAAGAATTGAATTTTTTAATGAGGAGTGAATAAACCTGGCTCTGGAGGAAGAATGCAGCTGGCTTGGCTTAAAGAGCTGGAGTAGGTTTCCACTATCCTCCATTCTGTGAGTACAGAGTTAAGTACTATACATACCAAGGGATCCAGTATTTAACATCTTACCTTGTCCAGTTTTGTTGCTCTTGTGGTGAGAATGTGTGGATTCTCTGAATAGACATGATGACAAAATACTATTTTTTTGTAGTATTCAACATCAACAACAGCCTTATATGTTCATGTGCACTGCACCTGGGATTTCTGGGTTAATTCTGTTGTTCAGTAAAGCTTTGTATTCTGCTCAGATACAGAGAGGAAAAACCTGCCATCTTTTACTTAAAAACAAAGCTTCTGTGAGCTGACTTTAAAGGAATGTGAACATGACAGCTAACTAAATGTGCCTGTTTCCTACCAGACTCTATCAGAAACTGACTAGCTTCTGAAGAATGGGTACTAATGCTTCAGTACTGCTTCTTGGCCATCTCACATTTCCACTAGTGGATGGGAGGAGCAGTACTTCTTCAGATTTCTTTCTAAGCCTGTCATCTTGAGATGAATGACTCACAAATGTTAACATGATTGGGTTATGGAACATAATGCCTTCAATAGCTGAAGTTAAAGTAGTATATAAGCTATTAAAAAGCTGGTGTTGCAAAAGTCCATTAAAAAGCTGGGGTTTTTCTCTTCACAGTGACTGCCTCTGTCCTATTTGAGGCAAAGGAGGTCCTGCAAGCCTGCAGCTTCATATCTAGATGATACCTTTAGAAGTAGTCTCTGCTGTCAGTTCAATCAGTTGAACTTCCAGTCTGTCTTTGCTAGCTCCCTATTGTTAAACTACAAATGGTGTATTAACCAGGTTAGCACTCAGCTTATGATTGACAGAGTTAACCCAAGTTCAAGGGCAGCTTGATACATGCTAGAAATGATGTTTACAAGCAAGCTGGTTGATTAAAGCTGTTCTGGATATTTATCACTGTAGACCAATGGACTCCTTACACCATTGTCCTTGGTCAGTAGCCTCCATTTTGAGGTGTTACCTGGTGCTGGGGATCTGCCCCTACACTAGAGCCTTTTTTCACCTGTTTTCTCTTACTTGGCCCTTAGAATTTGAGGTCTGCTACCTGTGCATTTGCTGAATGCAGGACCTGTTGTCCTGCTGGAGGACAGGACATGCAAATTGAGAGCCTACATGTGCTCAGTGAGGTTTGTAGTTAAATGTTTGAAAAGTACTATCCAGAGGTGTACCCTGAAACTGCTGCTTGAAAATGGTATAACAAAGCTATGTGAGTTCCTCTAGCTGTGTGACTAAATGGGTTTGTGGAGTGTAGTTTGCTATTAGCAATGATTTGTTTTCTGTATGAAAACTTGTCTCTTCACACACCTGCTTCTACAGTTGTTCTTTGTGGTAAACCAGAAAGGCCAAGTAGTTTATATTTCTGCCAGTTCTGTCTTCCCTTTTCCAGAAATATTAAGCACTTAAGGAGAAGTGCTGGCACCTTCCTGAAGTTTGATATCTCTAACTAGCAAGACTAAGCCTTTGGACCCTACATTTCTCTTCAGTCTCACTCCAGCAATTTTAGCTGATACTGGAGATGACTCATAGAATAACACCTGACAGAAATCAATGGAGGCAGCAGCCAGGGATGTGGTCTCCAGTGGTGTGTGGTTTGCATAACGTGTTATCGTGTCCTCGCACTCTCCCCTTATTCTGTGCAGTAGCAACCTGTGATATGTGCCCACAGCACCAACACATTAGAGGGCTGGACTTCCTCTTACAGGATAATGTAGTTGTGCAACTTGACAGAAGACTTTAGAGTAGGAGGAGGACTGTCTAATTCATAGGTGCAGGAAGCAGCACTAGCAAAGAGCTGATAATGTTAGAATGCAGAGGTATGAGAGGCTGCACTTGATTTCAAGTTGTAGGATATGATGGTGTGTTGGAGTCAGGCTTGACTGAGAAACTTGTTGAAGGAGTTGCAGGGAACAGCATGGATTCCTGTGTACTGGCATACTGAATTTTATTGGCAAGAATAGGGAGCTCTTCAGATGGGGATGCAGGAATGTGTAGTGTGTCAGTGAGTGCAAGGGAGGAGGAGAGACTGAACAGAAGACTTGCCATTCCCCAATCTTGTAGACTGACAGTAGGTGATATGGAGTGTTAGCTACTGATCTTATCACAGCAGAGTAAAAACTGAATATCCAAGATGCAAGGTTGGAAGAACTTAATTAGCGTATAGAGATTGCACTTCTGAAGATAGCTACATTGAGAGGGGAAAAAAATCTTATCCACAGGAAAGGTATGATGCAGGCTGTATGTGACAGCTTTTGTAACTTACTGTAACTGTAAACAACTTTATCCATAAGAATACTGGTGCTGACTGAGGATCCTTTTGTTTATTTATTAAATCTACATGTGACTAAGCTGACTGTATGCACTGTTGGCTCCTTGCCTGTATAGCATTCTTTAAGGGGAGAATAGCTTACTAGACTGTAGTTCCAAGTTACTTGGGCCAGTTACAGAAGTTGGCATTGGTTAATGCTTGCACTGTAAAACTTTCACTGTAAAACTTGCTACTGCTTAGGTGTGGCAGTAATTTTGTAGCTTTCAGCAAAGTATTATTGATAAGGAACTCTAGTGCTCCAGTCTGAAGTTGAGGAGAGGAAAGCAGCTATCTTGTTTGTGTGTAATATGAAATGGACCTTAAATTAACAGCTGTCCTGGAGCCTACACTGCCATGAGAAAACTGAGTTAAGCAATATTAGAGTGGCTTGTACTTGCTTGGGAAAAGAAACTGTCAGGAAGTAGCTGATTAGCATTTTCTGCTGCTGCCTGAGATACTTGTTTGCATTCTGCTAGCATACAAATGCATATCGGTTTTAGTGTCTTTCAGTTCTGCTGAAACATCCATTTTTGACTGAAATCCATGACTAATGGATGTAAGAAGTTCTAAATCAGAATGGTGTCCAGATATGACTTGTATGACCAACAGCATAACCAACTTGAAGCTCTAAATCTGCTGTATATGTATACACAGAATACTTATCTATTCTATATGCTATATATGTAGCATTGCTTTATCTACTGATGTTGCACTGAAATTCACTTGACAGAATAAGTGAAATACCTGTCTTAAGAGGTTGTTGCTTTAGAAAACATCTTAGAGCAAACCATACAAAACAAGATTTTTGTACTATCCATCCTTTGGAAAAGGCATCAAGCTGGAATAGTCTACAAAGGTTGCTATTGCTTTCAAATTCTGCAGAGAAAAGTTTGTCCTAAAAGAGAATGGAAGTCTTTCAGCTAAGATATAAGTGAGAAAACAATGTTAAATGTAATGATCAGGTTCAGAGCAAGGCAGAGCAGCAGGATTTGAATGAACTTCTAACTTGATCTCATAGTGCTACTGTTCAGTGAGGTGGAGTGCTTGAACATTGTAGTCTTTCCCAATTAAATAATCAGCCAGAAGACACTGACTGACTGCTAATGATGATGAAGGCAATTCTCAGTGAAGTGCTTCACTGAGAATTATATCATCATGTAAGTGGAGTGTTTGAAGAGCTACTGGATAGGTTAGTGTGTGAAGGCTGAGAGCAAGCTAGCCATAGGATTAATCTAAATCCTTTTGGAAAGGAGGAAAAATAAATCCTTAATGTGTTCAATTCTCTTTTTATCTATAGGCAGAATTTGAGGAAGAACTGAAATCTGCTGGTGAGAAGCTTGTTGTTGTTGATTTCTCTGCCACATGGTGTGGACCTTGCAAAATGATCAAACCCTTCTTCCACGTAAGTAGCCTTTATAAAATCTGTTTTATCAGGCAACTATATTAAAATATGTCCAAATGTTTTTGTACGGCTTGACAACAATATGGAGGCTTCCTTTTGCCATATATGATTGTGACTGAATTTTCTGAAAGAGGGAAATCACAGAAGCATCTACTTCATGACTGAGTAGAATAGGCTGAGTGAAAAAGATGGAGTTTTGATTCAGGTGGGAGCTCAAATTTTCTTTAACTTCTGCTGCCTTAATGCTTGCTGTGCATCACAGGCCTTTAGAGGCTGAGTGAAAAGTTCTACTGCATCAAGAACTGGGCATACAGAAGGTTAAAACAATGTTTATCCTTGTGCACAGAGTGGTTGTCAACCAGCAACAATGTTATCTCCTAGAAAACCATGGGATTTGTGCTGTAGCATCTTTCTACATTCCACGGAAGACTAGTAGAACTAAACATCTTTCATCTGTGTATTGGGATATTTGAGTCTTAGTGGGGAAGACATTTAACATGTGACAAGCTTTGCTTTGCCTAAGGCTTGAGTTTCAACAAACTCTCCCAGGCATTGAAGCAGAAGACTAAAATGCTGCTAAGATCAGTAAAAGAGCTACTTTAAGGTAACAAGGCAAGCCTCACCATGGGAACAAGCAAGCCTTACACTTTCTGTGAATGTCTTCTAAAGAAAGCCTTCCTGGAGCACTGCAGCTACACAGTTTCTTTTTTTTATTCTAGAGTTTGTGTGAGAAGTTTGCTGATGTGGTATTCATCGAAATTGATGTGGATGATGCTCAGGTATGGTCCTGGGGCAATGCATGGGGAGGGTAGTTATTAAGAGCCACACAAGTGACAGAATTCTTTAAAATCTGCCCTTGCAGAGACTAAAACATTAACTAGAGACCATTTGTCCTTTAAGAAATAGAGATAAGGGCTCACAGACTGGGGAAGAAACTGTCCTGTGGTATCTGCATGCTGATCCCTGTGGCATGCATTAGGTAACTTGAGAGCATTGCTGCTTTTGACTCCAGGAGGAAGTGTTGGTCTCTAAGGCCTTGAGTTGCCTTGATGCAGTCTTCCCTAGAACTACTGGATTAGAAGACTGTCTAATGATTTCAGACTGGTCTCTCTACTGCACTTGGCCCTGTTTCTCCCTTTTGTCTTATATGGGATAAAATGGCTGCTATATAGCAGTTTCAGCAGCTGGTAGGTACTTGAACAACATCAGGTTGTAAAACAAGAGTTGCTATAGGACTCAAGCCTTACAAATAGTGTTCTGTTTTGATGCAGAGGTCTACTGTTCCAATCGCTATTAGATTACAGATCTAGTAAACATGTATTTCAGCTGTTGTATGAATTAGATGCTGAAGGGATGATCTTGCAGACTTGCTTCAGGGAGATGCAGTATTGCACTGCTTTCTGTTATGGGGTGAACAACCAGAGGTGCTCTTATGTTTGCTTAATAGCAGTAACAGCTTTGTCGTGCTATCACTTAGTTGAAATGGAACTAGTGGGTTATAAACTTAACCTTCAAAACTTCTAAACTGAGTATTGTCTTCTGTGTCTTCTAGGATGTTGCTGCACACTGTGATGTCAAGTGCATGCCCACATTCCAGTTCTACAAGAATGGAAAGAAGGTAGGCTCTGCTTTTTTGGGGGGAAGGGTGGGGGCAGAAATCCTTCTTCTGGAGGAAGCATGAAGTTAAACACTTGAAGGGGAAGATTGGAGGGTTTAGACCACATGGCCTGCTTTTTCTTGGCAGTGTATCTGGGGCACAACTGGCATTAGGGCACTCCTAAGAGCAGTCATGTTCATTTTAATACTGCAGGAAATGTAATGTAAATCAGTAAGTTGACTGTCAAAACAAACTGCATTGGTCAGAGCTAGTGAAATGAGTTAGTGTTACAGCTCAGTCTTACAGACAGAGCTTAATGATGCATTACTGGGGTTAGACATCTGGGTCAAGCCTGCTGTTGCCTGCTTAGCACTCTGGTTTTACCAGTCTTGGATACAATTTGTCCTCTGGATGCAGTTCCTGTTCAAGCAGAGATTTAACTACGTATGTCTGTGGAATACTACCCAAATAAGTAGACACTGCAATCTGGATTGCAGGTCCTGTCTGTCTCAAAGGTCTGAATATACCTGTGCCTGCTCTACCCAGAGGTGCACTCTGACAGTATAGTGGGCTGCTTGTACACAGCAGTTCAACTGAGTGTCTATCTGGAGTAAAGGCTTACTGTTGAACTAAATGTGTCAGAGGCTTTTAATTTGCCAACCAAACTGAATGTGTAAACCTCTACAAAGGCCTTTCTGAAGTAATAGCAAAACTTGCCTGGATGCAAGCATCATGGCTGAAGGCAACAGAATTGCTTCCTTAAAAGTGGATGTGAAATGTTGCATGAGCTGCAATTCAAACCAGTATGGGTCCAAACAATCAGTAATAATATACCAGTGATAATGTTCTTGGAATAAAGTTCTGCTTCCAGCAAAGATAACGCAATCAGAAATACTAATCAGGGTGTAACAATGTATAAAACTGATTCTTGACCTTGTTGTGTAGCATCTAATTTCAAGCAACCTCTGGACACATGAATATCAAGCAATGGACTTCATGGCCTGTAGTGTAGTCTTTCTCTACCTTGTGCCCTTGTAGATAGTAGAAGACAGCCACACTTTGGAGTCACAACTGTTGCCTTTGTTTTCTTGCTGTGTAAGTTGCAACAAGGAGACACAACTTTAAAAGGAGATGCTGAGCTGTGAGACAAGTCATTCAGACGTAGCTGCCATTTCCAAACTTAATTGGAAATGGTCCTGAGCAACCTGAGAACTGAGTTACTTCCTCTGTGAGGTGACCTCCAGAGGTCCTTTCACTTTTTAGTTTGTCGCGTGCTTGGCTTAAGATCAGTTGGGTTTTTGTTTTTTCCCTGCTTGTCCTACATGTAGAAGGCTCCAACAATGGTATCTGGAAGCGAATTTTTTAATATAGACTTTTCTCCCAGTCTTTGAGTCGAGTGGGAGACAAATGGCTCTTCAGCATGGGCTTACTACCCACCTAGGGCTGCAGAAAATGATTAGTGAAGCAAAGTTGAGGAGATATGTATGTTTCTGGATGCTATGCAAGTAGATGTTATGAAACATTGTGTGCAGCACTGTAAAAATCATCAAACTCTTCTTTACAGGTGCAGGAGTTCTCTGGGGCCAATAAAGAGAAGCTGGAAGAGACCATTAAACATCTAGTCTAACTGTGGAGACTTGGGATCATGACTGCTTCAGCTAAATTATAACCTGTAACTTTTCTACTGAAAATCTAACCAAGCTATCTAGAACAAGTCATGGAAACTGTCCTTTTGTTCTATGTAAATGAGTACAATAAAGTGTAAATTCTTCACTTTTGGATATTGCCTAGTGTTTGAATGAACTTGTGAGCAAGTCATTAGTATCACTGAGGTTCCTATTATTACTAATACACATAGTTGTTACTTGCTAAAGGAGTGCTGTCTGGATACAAAAGTTCTTGTGTCAAATGCAATCTGTTTTATTATTGGGCCATTGTTAGGAATGGAAAAGTGTTGCACAGGACAGCAGTGATTGCTTTAGGAGAAGTCTTCTGTCACCCTACTCAAGGGCATCAGTCTGTCACCTGAAGAGTGGCAATCTCACTTCCAGATGCAGAAAATTGAGCTTGGGAGTTGTAGAAAAGACTGGTCTCTGATAAGGATTTTGTTACCTCTTTTTAGCCCTTAATTTACTGTCAAGCTTGGTTTGAGAGTTCAAAGGATAAGTCTCACATGAACATAACACACATCATACCTTGGAAGTATAAGGCAGGACTTGGAGCTCCTGCCTTTTCAATTTTGCCTTGCCATTTGTGTACCTTCTGGTTCTGTTAGTGGCAAGATCTGTTTAATTTCTAAGATGGGCTGCTTTGTTCCCTGGGCAGTAAACTAAAACTAATATGACTGAAGAGGTAAAACTCCTAGAGCCTTAAACCCAAGGTAACTTACTGATTTCTGCTTTCTTTTGTCCTCTTCAATTAAACTACACTATTGCTTTGTTAGATCATACTGGACACTGCTTGACAGTAAATTGGGCTCTATAGTCCTCCATTCCTGTATCAAGCTGTCTAAATTAGTGCTGACCTGCCTACCTCTGCATGCCATTTAACTACTCTTTCCACAGTTGCTAATGCTGTCTTGGGTGTTGTCTCCTGGACAGTATTGAGCACATACAGAAGCAGGGCCGTAGCTACCTGCAGCTAAAGGTGAGCTGTGCTGCTTATTGAGTGTCACAGATGAAGGAAGCAAGACTTCCTGCTACATCTGTAGACATCATGGGTAATGGTGAGCCTCTAGCTCCTTATGGTATGGAGCTAGTGTGTGACTCAGGCTTACTCACATCACAAACATGCATGAGTTTCCTGGTCTGCAAGAGAGCCAGCAGCCTTTAACAGCTTGCTTCATGAATAGGAGACACTGTTCAAAGCAAGATTTTTCTAATCTGAGATGCTGACCACACCCTTTAGTTGAGGATAAGTCATGAAGAGCCTTCTTGGATGGAGGAATTTTGCTTCTGCAGTGAAAAGGACACTCAAAATATTTCCTGTGCAGCTCTGGCTATATGACCAACCAGGAGTGCAGCTATGTGTTAAAGATTGCTCCCACAAGTCAGTGGGCAACCACTAAGCCAGATGGAGCTGTGGACAAATTTCTGGGGAAGGAATAAGATGTTGTAGCAGGAATGCATGATTTTCATTACAGTATCTGAAAACAAGCATTGCTTTTAAAAGTAGTTCCTGAGTGGCCTGTTTTACTCCTTTTTGTCTTTAGTTGGGAGCAAGGAAGGAGGGAAGGCCAAATGAGAATTCTGGAGAGAAGTTCAGGTTAAGTTCAGTACAAGCACCTAAAATACAGCTTCATTAAAAAACAAGCTACTAAAATGCATTTACTAATCTAATGCACTGAGATGTATTTGAAGTTACTAAGATACATACTACTGTGACTTACAATACTTCTGTTGCAGTAAGATCCTGGTCTGGCCTATTACAGCAGGGGAAAAAGTGAAATTAATGATAGAAATACTGCTCATGTGTTGAATTTGATGTAATGCTTTGTTTTCTACCTGAAGAGGTCAGCTCTGCAACAGCTCTGAAAGAGCCAGGCAAGTAATTGCAAATTGAAGTAGGAATGGGAAAGGGTGAGAGGTCAAAGTAACTTATTTTGAAACTGGAGTACAAAGAAGCATTTAAGAGAAGCACAGCAAGTCTTTAGCTTTTTTTGCCTGCAGCATTCCACTAGTTTTGAGAACTGGCATGCGAAAATACTGTGGCCAAAATACTTGCTTAGCTTGATTTGAAAGCAAGTGTTCTCTTTAAGATTAGCTCCTTGAGGATGGCTTAGAGCTTGGAGGTATCTTCCCTTCCCAAACATGCAGTGAAGAACCAAATGTATTAGGTGAGCTTTCCTCTTAAAGGACCAGACCAAAAAACTCATTCCCTTCAGAATACATAGTTATGCCACAGTGTGAGTAAACCTGTGCAATGGCTCCTTTCCATCAAAGAGCAATTTACATCTTAGATAGGTATTACAATTACAAGGATTTTTCAGTTCTTTAGCAGCAGTCCTTCTGGAAGGAGAGTATCCCAGTTCAAGACAGGGACTGGACTGATTTTTTCACTGGGCAATAACATGGACTATAGCCTCTTAACAAAACCTAGGTATAAGTAAGTATTTTGTACTAAATGGAGCAGGTGTGAGTAATCTTACTGAATTCTGATTGTGGGTGTTTGCTCTGACACATAGGTGACAGTCTGGAGTTCTCAGTGGGTGCATTTTTGCTTGCTAAATGTCTGGTTTTCTACTTGGACAGCATTGAGACCAGCATTATCATGCCACAAAAAATGCAGGAAAGCCATCTCTTGCATGGAACTCTGATTTAGCTCTGGTGAGAACCAGAAGTGACCAGCTGTTTGCAAGAACTGAACTACACTGATACAGTTATCTGAGAAGATCCCTCCACAAGGGAAATGATAGATGGCCAAGCAACTTGAAAGTTTGGAAGACACTTGGTGTGCATGGTAGAAAAGAAACAACATGTGAAAGTGTTCTTTCCGGGAGTAGAGGTTTCAGGAAGAAGTTATCCTCCCCTCAGGTAAAGACTGCAGCCTCTTTCACTTGAATGTGAAATGGCTGAGATCTCCACCTTGCTGTCAAACCAGTAGAGCAAGAAGTTTTTCTCTGCAGGCCTGTTACATAGCTTTCTGTCTTCCAGAGGACTGGCCAGTGATGTAAGTGTACAAGGCCACAGCTACTTCCTTGAGCACAGAAGTTATCCTAGCTGCATGCTCTAATGAGAGGACTATCATGAAAGGGATGGCTAAGCGAGTGTGATTGCAGTGAGTGGACATGGGGACTGTATATGATTACACTGAAGTGAAACAGTGACACTCCTTGGCTTAACTCTCTCTGTATGTTCTGAAACTGCTGTAACAGGACACTTGGGAGAGGATTCTCCTAACTAGCCACATACAACTTCCAAATGTTTTCTTGTAGCACTCAGTGTATTACTTAAACTACAGTTAATTGTCAAGTTTTTCCATTCTTTCCTTGATCTGAATGAGGTCAGGCTAGCATATCCCCCCCACACACACACACACACCTGTGATTCTGAGGTATTTGTAATTATTCTAATGTTTTATCAATATATTTGGTGTTCAAAATTTTGCCTGGTATCCAACCTCATAATGACCTTCTGAACACATTCTTAGCAAATGGTTTTGTCCATTACCCTTTTTACCTGCTTAAGAAAACCCATGTGGTGTAGTACTAACAACTTGCCTAAGTTTCTAATCAGTAGGTGACTTGAAGGAATCAGACTGCTTCCCCAAAGCAGCTGTTGAGCTGTGTCATTGCAGCTTCTCTGTTATCCTATGCTATACTGCAGGCAACTTTCAGCCGCTCAGAGTCAGCAGGGGCTGTGGTCCAGTGGGTTACAGGGTTGTCTGGCTCAGCTTGCTTGTCCTGTGCAGCTACCCAGTGATGTCCCCCAGGCCCATGAGCTGCCTCGGCTGACCCCTCCCTGTGTGAGAACCAACAGTGACCATGCGGTGAGAGGTGCCTGGCATTCTGGGCAGGGTCATGCTGTGGTGGAGAGGGGGGAATCCGAATATTTAGAGGGATAGAGAGGAGGTGATGAGTTTTGTGGGGTTTCTGGCCCTGCAGAAGAGGAGAAGGGAGATGAGATGTGTTCAGTCTGACAGGTTCTCTGTGCCTCAGAATACCTCGTTCAACTTTCTTAAAAGATCAAAAAGACATCGGCTTCTGTTAAAGGTTTAAAATGCTGCCCAAATTTTATTGTCTGAGCCTTGTCAGAAAATAAGTGCTCTGTATCACCAGCACCCTGAGGAAACAATGTTTTCCTGTCCTTACGGGGCTGTGAATTCAGTGTCAATACCACAAGGATTATGTGCAACACAGATGTAGAGGTTGGGTTAGTCATGGGACTGGATGCATCTTTTGCGATGGAAGGAGAGCTCCTTGGGGCAAAGGAGATAAAGACAGATGCAGAGAGGGGAGTCTGCAAGTGATCTTGGGATTTGAGGGAGAGGTGGCAGAAAGGACTCCAAAAGCAGACACTGTTCACACCAGTGGTGATAATGCAGCACGGTGGCTGCAAATATTCAGTGACAGGAGGAGAGACAGGTTAGTTTGGAAGAGTATGTATAGTTCTGCCGCAAACTGCCCTCTCTGGCATGCAGTTGATGCTGCAAGCAGTAGTTGGTAGGGAATAAAGTTGAGAGGGCCTGGGGAGCCCAAAGGAAGGTAATGGAGGGCTGAGATGGTGCAATGAAACCTCTGTGCACAGTGAGAGGAAGGGAGTGCAGTTGCCTGTCTTGTCTTCAGGAGGTCTTCCAAGATGCCATTGCCTGGCCAAGGCCTGGTGTTATGCGATAGTCTGGCTCACCCATGTGGCATTGCTGCAGTAGGACAATGGAATAAAAAAAGGGTTGATTCAAGTCCTGGAGCAATGACAGAAAGACCTGGAGACCAGAGAAAGGGTCTTTTCCCCATGTTGGACTTTTTCGAAACTTTCACTTAAGC
The DNA here is from genome assembly GCF_036370855.1 of Dromaius novaehollandiae. Lineage (NCBI taxonomy): Eukaryota > Metazoa > Chordata > Aves > Casuariiformes > Dromaiidae > Dromaius > Dromaius novaehollandiae. The sequence goes on along the minus strand of NC_088132.1, from coordinate 15,775,051 downwards.
CTGGAAAACCCTCCTGAGTCTGGCTTTCCAAACTTAGAGAGTGCTCATTCTCCCAGATGTGTGTAGGAACAACTGTACTGAGTTATCTCCAGCTATCTGCCTCTGCTCCAGCAGCAGGAGCTCCCCTCAGTAAGGCTGTGCCAGAGCTATTGCTGATGTACACTGCCAGGATGCGTTCTGTGGAATTTGCTTCCAACTTTGTGGATGGCTGGGTGCAGAGTTGAGATTGCTTTTGTTTAGTACCTGGCGTCAGAACTGCTGCTCCCATCTGTGTGTGTTTGTGGGGGGGGGGGGGTATTGGGCTGAGATGTTCCTGTGCCTGCCAGCCCCCTGGAGAGAAAAAGCTTGCAGTGTTGCATTTGACTTGCATGCAAACAGTCCTGGGATGGCTCAAAGCTGTCCATGCCCTGCTTGGAAAAACTCTATATTGATGAAATCCTAGCTAGATTAACTCTTTTCTAGTGCTGGGCCCTGACCCTTGAGGAGTGACTGAAGACACTGACATGCAGACAACAGGCAGAGCAGGACTGAGACAAAACCAGGCTTAACAGGAGCCTGGCTGTGGCATGGAATCTCTCTGCTCTTTGTCTGAAGCAGCTGTGTACTAAATCCACCCCAGCAGCTAAAGCCTCTCTATGTAGGGGTTCCTTGTGATGAAGGCCAAGTACAGAAACTGGCAGCAAGCAGGAAAAGTTTGAGGAGCTATGGGGACAGGCATTTGGTGCAGCTGTTAGGGCATCTTTGCACAGCATTGGTAGGTGGTGGGAAGCTGCACTCAGCACAGCTGAGCTGAGTGTGAACTGCACTTCAGTGTCCTTATTTACAGGGGAGGTTTCTTGCAGCCTGGAACTAAGGGGCATAGCTGGTCAAAGGCCTCCAGATTTGGTAAGGATTTACTAGAAGCATCTGAGGAACTGGTTAAAAACTGTTGTGGAGATGCACATGCACAGCCATGTGAAATGCATTTTTCCTTCTCTGGAGAGGAAAAGCAGCGGTGGTCCAGGGTGCTACCTAGAGAGGAGGAAGAACGCAGGGTAGCTGGGGCAAGGTGTGAAGATCCATCCCCACCTGCATCTGGCAAAGACAAATTTGGGACCGAAGCAAACCTCACAAGGTGGCAGTGACTGACCCTGTATTTCCTGGGTAGCCCATCTCTGTTTCTGCTCCCTCACATTTATACAGTGTTTGAGCTCAATTCAGTTCCTCTTTTGGCCAAATCAGTCTTGTGTGGCACCAGCTTAGCTCCCTGCACAGCAGAAGGGAGTGCTGCACTCAAGGTGATGTTTTGAGGGCTGTGTTGCTGCTCTAGCTACACTGCCTGAGGTGACACTTTGGGGGCCCTTTCAGTCATCTGAACCACTTCTCTCAAGAGGATCCTAGGGGCTTGTAGTTAACTAGGAAGCAGAGCCCATGTTCAGCTAGCAAGGACAGGGACAGGAGGTAACCCCCCATGCTATAGGTTGCTAGCAGCAAGCTAAGCTATGAGTGACCAGGTTGGAGCAGCTGCAGCCTAGCTGTGGGGACGAGAGATGAACAGGAATAGTCAGGGGTCATGGGAGCAAGGTAAGAGCAGAATGTTCTGGTCACTCCTATAGAGCATGCATCAGAAAAAGGGGCATTTTGACACCAGAGTAGATTGACCTGATGAATGAGGCTTGAATGAAAACAGCGCTGGAGGCTGCAGCAGACCTGTATCTTTTCCGGTGGGCTCAGCAGGCAGCAATACTCTCCAGGAATAGCTCCTAGGTTTCAGCAACATACAGCTCTTTGCAGCAATGCCCAGGGCTTCCTGAGACAGTCCTCAGTGTAACAGGCCATGGTGAACCCCTCACTGTTGGCTGATTCCCGAGCTCAGGCAGGCTGTTTTTGCCAGAAGCTTGCCGGAGGCAGGGCGAGCCTCGGTCATTTGTCCCTAGGCTCCCTTCATGCTTCAGAGCAACTTGCCTCATGGCAGTACCTCAAGAACCCCATCTTGTTGGCCCCACAGCCTGATCCTTTAAACCTCTGGTCCTGAATGCCTCAACAGTGCTCAATGGGTGTGCGTCATGGTACTGAGGGGTGAGCTCAAGGGGAAGATACAGAATGACGCTCCTCTCCCTCTACAAAAACCAAAATTCCTCAGAAGTAATCTCACCATTTTCCAAGACTGTATCCATATGAATGAATGTTAACATAGCTAGGACTGGTGAGAAGGAAGTAGGAATGGAAACATATGAAAGCTCCAGCAAAAACAGCAGAAGTGTTAAAAGAAGAGGAAGACTATAACACAAGCAAAGTGTCAATTAATAGATTTATTTTTTATTTCCATAATCTCAGAATAGTAGAGATATCTGTGTTTCCTGATGAAAGCAAAAATAAAACAAAACAAAACAGAAAAGAAAGCCAGCCATATGAGCAAGCTGGGAGCCCCTGCCTGCTGTTAGCCTATTCCTTGCTCCTTGCTTGTGGTCAGAAAACTTAATCCCCTCTTGCTGATTTCCAGGCAAATCAATAGACATTAGTCATCAGATGTGCCATCAACAGGCAAAGCCTTTGGAACTACATTTTCTTTTCTACAAGTCAACTTAAATTTGGTTCAAATAAAATCTGATGAAATTTGATTTAAACTGTTACAGTTGTGATTATGGTTTTCTAATGCACAGCAAGAGGTTCAGTAATTTTAAGCCTTTGTATATAGCTTTGGGGAACAATTCTCAAGTTCCTCAAAAGCTAAAATACCTGCTCTCATTTAAAATTATTTTAAAAAGTTATCATCACAAAACATCCAGCGAAGAGACAGAAACATGTCTTTTGAATAGTTAGGCAAAAGCACTTAATTAAGTAGAATCACATCCCGCTGTGCCAATCTCTCAGGAACAGGATATGTGACCTTCAGACCTTTACAATGGCTTTTCCAAGATTTTCTCCCTTTAACATTCCAATGAAAGCTGCTGGCATGTTCTCAAATCCTTCAGTGATGTGTTCGTGGTACTTAATTTTTTTCTGTGAAAAGGAAAACAAATTGCTGAATCTTCATTTCATCAGCTGCCTACTTTTTAGTGTCTTTGGGAAACTAAATTGCTACCAGATTCTCTCCAGCTTGTATGTTCCGGCTGAAACAAATGTTAGCTGGTGCACACCAGGGTAACTTTGCAAAACTAGATGTGCACATGGCTGTTCCATGAGAGGATCTGCTTTTGTACCAAGATCCTCCACTGCAGTCATAACAGCAAAGATCACTGCTACAGAAACACACCATGACAGATTTAGTGCAACTCAGTTCCCAAGCAACAAACAGTTAAGGGATTATTTCCTCAAAGCTAGGCTCGTCTCTATCAAAAATGAAGCATGGAATTGCAAATCCAAGTGACCAGAAGCTGAGCATCCCCAGATCCTCAGTGCATAAAACCTAGAGCCTTTTAGCCTTTAGTGCTCATATGCACGAGCTTTTCACAGCTACAAACTGGCCTCCATTTAGAAAAATAAAATTAGAAAAATTCTCTGGTAACTCCCTTCAAAGCTTGGCTCCCAATTTCATGAAAGCACAAATTCTTGCCAGTAATTCCAGCACAACAGTATGATGGAAATCCTTGCTTATATTACAAATGAAAGTAGTGTGAAGGAGAAATACAGAAATTACTTTAATTAAAACTGTTAGGAAAGTGTTTTGAATTAAAGTGGAAGGATCGTTTTTCAAAAGCCTGCACATATTCTGCAGTATATCTAAGTGATGACCACCAGCTAGTATCGCAGGTCTTAACACAGCTGAAGGGATGCAGCATGTTCGGTATGGTTTGAGTGTCCCCAAGATGCTCAAAGAGCAAGTCAGGTGGAAGAAAAGTATCTCACTGGAACCTCACTTCATCAGCTATGATAAAAGACTCCTTGCGAAAAAGCAAACTATGGTGTGAGTATATTAACTATGCTATATTATAGGAAACCACCACCTTCTTTCTTACCTCCAGGACCCATTTTAGGAGTGCCTTCTGACCTTCCTCCCAGCGGTTATTCCAGCGATAAACAATAAACCCTTCCACCTGAAGCTCTTTGAGGATCATTGGCACCTCAACATAAGGTCCTGCAAGAAAAAGGAATCAGCAATCCACCTTTAGGAACAGTTCTATTTAAAATCAGACCCAGTGCATAAAGAGAAGCTTTTAGCTAGTAAAGAAAAGTTCATCACTTTGTTCCAGCCAGAAGCAACTTCTGTCCTTTCCAAACAGAATATCCAGGACTAAAGACCAAGAATTCATGGACACAGTCACCCAGGAAAACAAAGACCAGATCCCTAAAGCTGAGCTTAAAGGCCCAACACTTCTGAAACAGTATAATTCAGGAGTCAAGTGGCCTCAATTTTGGCTGAGGTTTCAGCCAAAGCTTTCAGCTTCATCCTGAAAATATCGTTTTGCCAGCTTGTTTGATAGCCTGTTTAAAGCTCAAAATGTCCCATTACTCTTTGGAAGTTGGCAAATTCTCTTACTCCTTCTTAATCTCAAAAAACTTAGACACATAAAAAAACAGTTCCCTAGGTATGACAGTCTCACCACTCTCAAAAGCCCATCCCATTTTTAAAGTGATTTGGGAGTCTGAGGCTAGTCAGCTGTCAGAGAGAATTCCGTTTCTACATCCTTTATTTTTTTCTAGAAGACAAACTTGGAAAACTGCCTGCTACTGAAAATGAACATGCATCTTGGCCATATTTCCCACCAGTTTCACCAGTAGCCAGATTCTTGGCTCTTGTGAAATGGAACAACAAACTAAAACTAAACTGCTTCATCTAAAAAACCTGACAGAAAATGCATTCCCTCATCTAAAAGTATGTATTGTGCAAATGTCATCATCCTACCACACCTGCCTTCTTTTACTCATCTGTATCTACTTGGATCCCCAGGGAATCCTACATTAAGTAGTTTAGTCTTTCTTTCATTTCTAATCAGCTGATGCTCACCATTTGTTATGAGTGTGTACAAAAGGGGGTGAATGTATAGGGAGTTTGGCCTCACACCAGCTGTCCCAGAACATGGTCAGCTGTCTAAATGTACACGCACATACACTCAAATGGCACACTGAAACAACCAGTAAAAAGCTCCAGTCTCCCATCATGTCTCTGTACCACGACCAAACAGTAACTAAACTTAGATAAAAGAAAGCAGGCCCACACCTTTCTGAGGCACTTTGTCATTGTACAGAGAGATAGCTCCACAAACTGCAATCCTTCCATATTTCTTCATTTGGTGAATGGCAACACTGGCAAATTCCCCACCCACCTACAAGAAACCAGAATAAATGTGGTATTAGAAAAAAATTTTGGCATTGCCTGCCACAGCTCGCCAGACTGAAGTTGTTGCACCAAGGAGAACAGGTTCAATCAAAGGGAAAAATGCTAAGTTTCACTACTCCAAAGTTTTTGCAGCTGCAGAATCCCTTACACTTGGTCAAAGCCTATGTGAATTCTATGTCAGTATCTTTTGAAGAAATAGCCATGAACACAGGGAACCAGTTTTAATTCAAATCTCTGTCTTCGTGATGCTTGGTTTGGAAGTGCTGGGCAGGACTCACCCTTAGAGAGATCCCTTTCTTTAAGGAACACCTCCTGGCCCACCTCTGCTTTTCCCCCACACCAGCCTGCACTTTTACCTGTCTGCACAATTGTGATGACAAGCTTTAACTTAATGATTTTCTTCTCCCAAATATTCCCAGTGAAGAAGGAGCCCGCAGGGATGTGCTGTATCAGAAGGGTATCGCTTTTCATTGAGAAAAGTCATGAAAAAAATTACTGCTGAGGAGACTCCTGCATAAAAGTTGGAAGTGAGAGGGAAGGGAATGGACATGACCTTAAAAGCTGCTTAAGACCTTAACAGCACATGACATTAAAGGTGGGAGGGAGATGCAAAGCAACCAAGAACTCTGGCCACAGTGACAAGTGCTTTGCCCTGACATTGTGCATTCACAAGGATTCCCAGAAAAATGTGGGACACATGCCAGTTCACACAGAAGTACAGCACTGTCATCCCTTGGTCAGTGGTCAAACTGCTGACAGAAAGACATGCTAAAGCAGTAATGGTGGCTTCCCCTTAGGCCGCATGGTAACTCAGGGAGTTTTGATATCTGTCTGCCACTTGTCATTTTAACTCTCAGTGGCTTGCCCTGTTGGCATCTAGGCCAGTGCCTCAGCTAATACCCCCATGTAGGTATGCTATACACACGCAACCTACACCAGGAAATTAAAAAAAGGCCAGGGCTTGTTCTCTGGCTCCAGCAACAACCAACATGGTTTGACTCCCTTCATGCTAGTAAACTCTCTTAGCCTCCAAAACAGCGTAGTCACTTTCAAACAGCCTATCAAGAACAGTCCATAGCCCGTTAACTCTAATTGTGCCTGGGAGAGGTCAGAAACACTTTATAGACCACTGTAGCAATTTTACAAGTAGGTCTTGTAACTGTTTTTTATAGCCTTATGTATGTAGTCGCCTGGACTGTGCACTGCAGTGCCATTCACCCTTGCTCCACTTCCAGAAACAGCAGAGAATTGTCTGTGATTCAAGGTGGGCCCAGACATGAACTGCAGCTCTCTGACAAGCCTCGATTAAATGTGTTCTGCTCCCCTCACCTCCCAAAGACCAGACATACTTCTGAGAGTACTCTGTCTCCCTTCACAAACAACAATAACAATCCAGGCTTCTCTTTCAATGCTTGCTCTTTCTATTACTTCCCAAGTTAAGTTTGGGAAGGAAACAGAGAGGCACTAAGCTCTTAAGGAGACCTTTTCTCAACGGGGTTTACACCACACTGAGTTCCTGCTACAGTCTAAGTAAAGACAGTGGTCTGCTCTTGGCCAGTCCCTCCCTCTGAACTCACATTATCAAAGAAACAGTCATAGCCATCAGGAGAGGCTTTACGCAGTGCTTCTTCCAAAGATGTAACAGTCTTGTAATTAAAGACTTCATCAAAGCCGATTTTTTTCAGATAAGCAATCTTTTCATCTGAGCCAGCACAGCCGACCACTTTGCAACCCTGCAAGGAAAGAAAGAAAAATATTTCTAAATCCCCTGGCAACACAGACTGACACCTACAGGGAGCACTGGGCTTACCCTGAAAGCCAGGCTGTCATGAACATGTCAGTTCCTGAGCTCTAGAAAATTTAAAATTAGCTCTGCTACCTCTTCAGCAGCTTTTCCCAGCTCAAGACCATACTGCAGACATCCCTTCAGAGATTCTTACCCTCCCCTCAGTCTCCTGATAATTCATGACCTTATTCCTCTGTCTTCCAGATCAGCCCTCCGTGGCACAAGTATGAATAGTTCAAGCCACTCACCCCAATTTTAGCGAGTTGCCCCACCACAGAGCCCACAGCCCCAGCTGCAGCATTAACAAGCACCGTCTCTCCCGGCTTCATCTTGCAGACCTCCAACAGACCAAAATATGCAGTGATGCTGGGAAGAAAAAGAAAGAATGCTCTGTGAGGAATAAAAGACGTCAGACACAAAGTTGTGACTTGACCACATTAAACAAATATCATCATCACCAGAACAAGGTTCATTTTTCCCCATTCTTTATGAGATACTAGTTTAATTTGAATAAAAATTAGTCCAAACAGCTTCTCAAGTTAGCTTGCGAACACATCTGCTTATGCTAAAAGGCTCCAGGAAGTTCAGAAAAACAAGATACACTACTGGGAAACAGGACGCTGCGGCAGAAGTCTACCTTAGCTGAAGACAGCTTTCCGTGTGCTCAGTAGCCAAAAGGAGGAATGCAGAGATTCACTTTATAATTTGACAATCTAGTTATGAGCTGGAAGAGAGAACAAATCCAGGCTAGACATATATCAGTTGCCAGCTAGTTCCTATCAGATCAAGGCAGAGATTAAGACAGTCATCACAAATCCAGGCTTGTAGAAAAAGAAAACTGGTGCAAAACCTTGCTGAACACTGGTCTACAGCTTCTGAGGACTACTGTGTACAGATATGGCTACTGAGTAAATAGCATTCTCTAAGAACCACTATAGTTTAGCTTAAGCATGCTCTAATGATCACATAAACAGTAAGTGACATTCGACTCTGCAGGCTTCTTGAAGCAACCTGACCAGTCAGCCCAGAATCCCAACAGTTAACAGGTTCAAACTTCTCCCACACTTCTCATTTCAGGCCTAAAGCTTCCCAACTGGTGAATTTGTCTAGAAGCTGTATGGAAAAGTCTGTGTCTTGCCTGATTTCAGAATGAAATGTAAGTTCTGCATCTTATAGCATATACCAATTATTTCGAAAGCCTCCTGTGCCAAAAGGATTCCTTGAGGTAATATTTCATGCACAAGCTACAAAGGAGGAGGCAAGGAGTATGGAAAGGTGACCAAGAGAATACAATAATGTTTTTATTGATTTTCAAGAACAGGAGCTCTGTTTGATGGCTACAGTGGAATTTAAGGATTGCTATTTTGCTGCAAACTGCAACAGCTGTGTCTTTCCAATTTGGGAGTAGCTCTGGAAATACAGCAACAGCAGAAGAGGCTGTTGCAGAAGCCACCTAGTCCAAATGCCAGTGAAATCTGAGTCTTTCTGTTAAGTTTAATTCAGATTGAACTGGGTTCTTTCCAGCTTCTGCTGGAGCCTTTCTCTGCCCAACCACACCTCCTCAAGGAAAGACACCATCACCTCCAAAGTAAAGTAAAAAAAAAGAATGGAGTATTCAAAGTTTTTTTCCTCTGGCCTATAGAATGGGCCAAACTTCAGTTCCTCTACAGCATGAGGGCATCCTTAAGTACACACATGGGTTTTACTACAGTAGAATAAGGTGAGGGGAAAAGGCTATACACACATGCAGAAACATCCTGCACTGTGAAAAATTCAGAGGACAGCTTCCTTTGGATCTCAGTACTCACCCAGGCATGCCAACTGTCCCAAGAGCTAGAGATCTGGGGAGTGATTCCGGCCAGCCAGAAGGAAGAGAACGTAGATTTTTCCCATTGGAGATGAAATGAGTTCTCCAGCCACTATTAGCCACAACAAAGGCTCCCACGGCAAAAGCAGGATTCTTGCTTTCTATAATCCTGTTTAAAAGAAGAGAAAAAAACAAATGGAATACCCTCTCTGAGACAGATCCCTACTGGCTCTTGAAAAGAAATACTAACAGGCCTTCCCTGCTTTATTTCTGCTGCTCTGTAATGCAGGAGGAAAGAAATACTTCATGTCAGGGCATGTACCTGATGCTGATGGCTTCCAAAGCTTCTTCGGAAATGACGACTATCTCTTATCACCGGAGGAACACTAGGCAAGATGAACTCCTAGACACAATCCTACCCATGCAAATCCTATGTTCCTATATAGAGGCCAACAATTTTGACTACCACCAATCTGTTATGAATTCAGACTAGGCTTCTACAACCTGGAAGGCAAGAAAGAGGATGCTGGGTTTAAAGGGTGGAAAAGCAAGAAGCTGAATCATAGGCAGGCTAGAATGAACAGCTCCCTTATCAGCAAACCTGAACCTCATTCAAAAGTTGAATATACTGAAGATGGAACATCCTAGCGCAACAAAAATCTTCTTAAGACCAAAAATCTTCTTAAGACCAATAACAGAGAGATTCATACTTCATACTGCCTCTATATCAAAATGAAAATTCAACTTCCCTACCCTAATGAGAAAACTACTTTGGGAAAGAGGAGGCAAACAGCCCTGAAACATTGAAAACAGCTGGCTTTCTGTTCAGCAGATCTGGCTTTTAATTTATCCCCTCCCTCAGTGTTTCTGCAGAAAAACACAGTAATCAAAGGCCACAGATGTTCTTGGGCAGAAACTGAGCAGCAAGAGAGTGAGCAAACAGACCAAGAGAAAAAATGGTGCAGCTAAATTACCATAAACTTGGAAGGAGATGAATTTAGGGCCAGATAGCCCTTTTGGCTATGCATAGAGCTGTATCCTAAGTGACACTGAGGTATTCTCAGCTAGAATACGTAGCATCATAAAGTTTCAGGTACGCAATTATTGCACATCACATTTTAAAATGTGAAATTGACACTTCATATCAGGTACAATAATTGTTGCCCTTTCACACCTCTCCTTGTAAAAATTTCCTTTGAACATATCACCTACACAAATAATATACAGATGGCACAGGAGGTATGAATGCTGTCCAAGAGGGAAAAGAGGTTCACAGAGAATAAACACTGACCAATCAATTATAGACAAAGAATACAGTTGCTAGAGTATGTAGACTCATGCCAAGAAAAGGTAATATAAGGCTGCAAATCTCTCAAAGGTCAGTACATTCCTTTATGACTTGGAGTCTGCCAGGTAGTGGATAACAAGGTGAGAGCACAAGACAACAAATTACTGAAGATCTTACCTGGCAACCTGGGAACCTATCATTATGTCCCCTTCCTTCATGTCCTTTTCACTGTAAAGTCTGTAATACAGCAGAGAGATGGCTTATTGTAAGCAACGATAATGATGTTCCAGATACGCTGCAGAGTAGTAGCTACTGGCTTACCCAGAAACAGTGTGTAATCAGTCATGCTCAACAGAATGCAGAAAGCCTGTCTCTGTAATGACTTAAATTGAAGCTTTCTACAGCCAGTAACTCAAGCATCCCATCTTGACTGAATATTTGGCTAGAGAATCAGGGACAAGATAGCATTAACCTTCCAGGTATGGCCCACCATTACAAGCCATTGCAAGACACCAAAGAATTACTTCTGAGACCAGGCTCTGCCAGACTTCTTCATAGCTCTTGATAAAATACACAGTCTCTCTGTGCCTGAATCACCCTATTTCCATCAATTTCCTATTTAGAATGCAAATCCTTAAGCACAGGGTTGCTAAGATAACCACAGCAGCTACTACAGGAAGATTGCAGTCTCGTTTGAGTTCATTGTATTCCACGGGAAGAGACAGCACAAAGTAACTGCAGAGTCCAAGGAAATTCTAGGGCTCCGGCAAAGTCCCTCTGAATCTGGCACAGCTCCATACAGGGAGCATCACAATTTATACACATTTGACACAAAGCAAACAAATGCACCTGGCATTCTGGCAGTGGAGGATGCTCCCACTGCATGAGCTTTTATGGTTAAGCTGGGAGCTCAAACGAGTTAACCTAGCTAGCAATTTAAAAAGAAAAAAGTTATACCTCATGTAAGGATCAACACTGAGAAACACTGATTCAAGCAGCACCTCTGCAACAAAGACAAAGCAAATGCATAGGCATCAACAGTACAATACAGCACAGGTCCCACAACCCAGTTTTAACAAAAGCTACAGGAATTCTTCTAGTTCACAAGCCCTATATCCCGTCAACCTTTATGGATAAACTACTACGAACAACTACTAAATTTATTTGCTCAGTGTTTGGATAAACACTGTGCTATTAACGAACATAGAAAGTGTCTTTTTAGAAGACTAGCTTCTTGTCAGTGCTATTTTTTATTTACCTTCTCTCTGTGTAGAAAGCTCAACAGGCTAGACCCCTAAGCAAAAAACTAGCTTTTTTTGTGACCCAAATATAAAATGTCTTGTCAGGATTCAACCACCAGAGAGTGCCAAGAGACTACAGCTATCATGGGACAGATCAACAACAAGCATCACTTTCCTCCCTTAGAGAAAAAAAACACACTTTCTCTAGGTAGCTTAGATTCATCCTCTTTGTTGTCTCTAATGTTACTTGTGAAGTATATTGTTAAACAAATTTTAATTTAAACTTTCATTCACACATAAGTTTTAGCATTCAATTCTGCACCTAATAATACTTCTTATTGTCTGTGCTACAGTGGTCTAGCTAATAAAAGCTAGAAATATATTTAGACATAAATCTTTTCCCATTGCTCAGAATGTGCAGGAAGAATAATCAAGGCAAATAACATAACAAGGAAGGCCGTCCCCTTTAAAAGCGTTACTCTGGTTATGCCCTTGCTGCAAAGATTAAAAAGGGAAAGAATGATTGGCTCCATGTTCTCAAATACTTGCAGGCATACAATTCTGCCCCCCCCCCCCCTTTTTAAGTGTGCCTGAATGCTATAGAACTACAGATGCTAAAAGGATGCTTAAAAGTACCTATTTTATATAAGAAGAAACTACCTTTTAAGACTTTAATTTGTAAACAAAACTAGCACTTCAATATAATTTCTCTGAGGCACCTACTAAACTGATATAACTTTTGTAAAGGTCAAGTGAATGGTGTGTGTAGACGTCCATGTGAAGCTAAACCAAGGTTCATTCTTTTATTAACATCTCTTGAGTAAAAGAAGTTATTCTATTCCTTACCCCTTTCAAAACAGAGAAACACAGGAATAAAACCTTTGCAATTCATCTGTTTTAATTTGCTCTGACATGCTGTAACAACAGGTCGAATACCACAGATAAGCACTGGCAGAGAAACAAATTTTGAATGCAGAGAGAAGTTACCTTACTGTGCTACTTCTTTAAATGAAAGACCAGCCCCCACTGCCTCCATCCCTAAGGACTCCCAGACAAGGAGGCACCCATGGACCATCCTAACCATCTTGTCCCTGCCAAACAGCTACAGGCTCACTCCCATCCCAGTCACTCTGTCACCCCCATGACAATGCTCAGTACCTTCCTTCCCTATCAACCTAAAGAACTCCATTGACAACCCAGGCACCCCCATAGGTTACCACCTTCTCCAGCTTCCTCCCAAGGAATTTGCAAAAAAAGCCTATGACACCTTTTCATACGGAAGGTATGTTTGGGTTTTAGTAGAGTTAACTCATTTGTGTGTGCCATTTTTCATTTCTCTCCTTCTAAATAAAATGAATTCTGGTTCTTTATTGCAGTTGGTTTTCAGAGCATACCACTTCAGTAATTTTGTCCCATGAGCTTTATTTGCAAACATGTTTGGAAAGCTTTGCCATGATGCACCACATGCAATTAGGCACAGTAGGACTTAGAAAGGCATGCCACAATCGCCTCGCACTGCATTTCGCAAGAGCTCAACATCAGTTTCAGGGGGACTACCAGAAGGCAGCATTTCTCAAAACCCACCAAGCCCATCTCTACGCATGTTCTTCAGTGACTGCCCTGCTCTGCCAAGGCACATGGGTTGCGATAACCTATGCCAAGCCACTTCCAAAAACTCAAGCTCGAAAAAATGTACTACCTCCAGAAAATATGGATGTCACTCTACTTACCTCCATCCACTAGTTTAGGCAGTTCTATCTTTTTCAGGTCAAAATCGCTGGTTTTGGGGAAACCTTCAAAATGCTTCTTTAGAGCCCAAGCCTTGGCAGTCACCATCCTGCACAAAACAACATATTTAAAGAGTACCTGACAAAGAGCTGTTAAATGGCATTAAGCTGCTAGCAGGGGCTTGTTTAGACTTTATGAAACAGGAAAGGTCAAGCATCCTGATTACATCCTGTCACACATGAAGGCTTCTGCTTGAAAATCCTATGGAAATATCAACAGATCCAACAAATATCTGAAAAGTACTCTCACTGTCTAAGCAATCCAGAGTTTCTTGCAACCTGCTAGACTTCTCTGCCTGCTGGGCACTAATCCTTGCTAGTTTAAGCACCCCAATCAGAGCGGAGAAAAAAAGGCAATTAAACTCTCAATTTTGCCCTGACTACATGGGATGAGCACTGAATCTAAATTTTTACAAGCTTAAACCCAAATGCAAGTCAGAAATACAAAGGTAAGAATGACCTCTTTCTTAAATTCTAAGTCTTTCAGTGACTTCTCATACGCTGAAAGAAAAAGTATATCCACTTGCCAAGCTCCATGCTTGAAACTCAGAAAACACTGTCACCAGCATTTTCCTTAAAACATGACTTGCATTTGTTTTAGCCTCAGAGTCCCCTTTTCATTCCTCTAAACAAGCACATAAACAAGCAAAAATAAAAAGAAGTTTATACTTAGAATGGGCAGGTGGAAATCTCTGACTTCTGCTGATCAGTCAAAGAGCTTCTGTGACCAACTCAGTGAGAGGCCGGACTTCTTAAGTCACACACGTTCTAAAAGGCAAAAAACCCCTGCTTTTATCAGTAAAGGAGGTACCGCCCTCAAGGCCACTCCTCAGGCACAAACTTAAGCCTTCAGTAAATCTCACGTAGGGCACACCTAAAATTAATCAACTTTCTCCCGTTAAAATTTAAGATCACTTTATCAATGAATTCCAATTCAGTATCCATTAAATTAGATAGGCATGTTCTGGAATATGGTAAATGAAATACACAAAACACAGAGTTCTAGAATCCACAAAATACTGAGGTCTAGAGACTGCAACCTTCCCCCCAGAGTAGGCATTTCTCCAGATCACATCTCACCAGTCTAGTCCTAAAACCCTTAGAGTTCTGCCACTGGAGAAATCCTTAATTAAAAAATGATGAATGAAAAGTCATTGCTCAATCCATCCATCAGTTAACAAGGTAAATGATCCATATGTATACCACTACTGTGACAGAAAATTATCATAAGATTTACATAGTCAAATGCCTGCATGCTCTCAAATCACATCTGTATCCATATATGTGGTGTCACATCTTTACTGTTACCAGTACCTGCACCAAAGGGTTAAGACTTGTGTGATTATGTCTCTGCATGCTCTGATCTCTTCAGATTGCAGAGACATCTTAAGAAATGGTGGCAGGCTTTGGCATTTTGTCTCACTGTGCTACTATAAGGCATGTAGCACAGCAGAAAACTTTGTCCAGGGACTTCACTCTCATCCATTTTAACTTCCCCTGTGAAAAAAACCACACAGATAGGAAGGGTGGAAAGAGCAAAGAAACCAATATTTAACAGCATGTTTAACTACTAACACCTCAAGGCAGCAGTACTAATTAGGAACAGAGACCTGAGAAAATAAACAAAACTTTCTAAAAGCACACAAGCAAGCACTAGGGAGAACAGGGCAAGCTCTGCATTATTTAGATTCACCAAACAGAACACACCCGACCCAGAAAATTGTCAGCACTCAGCAGCCCTGTGCCATGAACTGGGAATCTTCCTTTCTTTTACAAAATGTTGTCTACACTACACAAATCTTGTGTAAAGATCAGAAGCGAGCACAGCATAGTCCAAGCATTCCTGCTTACAGCTTTAGAAACTTGCACCAAGAAACCATATACAGCAGAACATGTATGTCTTTCACATTATGTCTTTCACACAGTGAGAGGCAGTATCATTAAGCTTATTGTAAAAGCACTGCATGTCATAAAAGTGCACTGCCGAAGCATTTGGCATTAGTAAGTGATTAGCCAAAACCAGCACTCCTCATAGCCCACATAAAATCACAACAAGAACAAAGGTCACGGACTTAACTGCAGCAATTGCAATTTGACCTGCAAACACATTTAAAAAAGAAAAAAGTCAGGGGAGTGCCACTTGCTTGATTTTTCCATCCATGGCTGCACTTGCTTTGATATTAGCAGTGCTTACCTGTACTTTTCATAGCAAATACTGTTGTGACACTGTAACAACATAGCAAACTCAGTAAAAGACCGGACAGGAGGAAAAGGTGAAGTCATTTCAAAACAGAACTGCTTTCAATTACTCTCTTACACACACATACTCACAAGCACTAAGATTGCTTGTCCTGGTGATCTGTCCAGCACCCATGTACCCAGGTGGTCTGGCCAGGAATGTGGGGGGACAAGGGACACTGGTTAGTGAGCGCTCAACACAGTCTCTTGAACTCTTAGTTGGCAACCATGTGCTGATTCTGGGTGTGCCTTTTGTACTGCTGGGATTCAGCAATACTTTGTTTCCCCATCCTGTCCCACCTCTGTGAGTCATTAATACGTGCTCACTGTTTTTTGCCTCTTTATCTGTGTGTCTCCATCCCCATTCTTTACCTTCCCACCACTACCTCTTAATAACTTGAGACTTTGCTTATGTCCAGGTACAGGTCCCTTGTTTCAGGCTGTTCTTCGTTTTCCTTATTTGAGTGTTCTGAGAAGCTGCACAAAGACATGCTGTCACCTTGACAATCTGCAAATCTAACTGCCATCAATACTTTCAATATTTGTATCCTTTCCTCTGCTGTTCTTTCTCATGCTTCCACGCCCAGACCTTCCCATTCACATCAGTCTTCACACCACTTTATAAATCTCCATACTTTTGTGATACACACATCTTTCAGTACAGCATTTCAAGCAGGCATTTCACTAGAGCTTCTACAAACTACAAGATAAATTTCATTCAACTATTTTTTTTTAGGCCACTAAAACTGGGAACGGGACAAATTTTATGCTGACTCCTCAAACCTTGTACTGAAGTCTCATTACCACCATCATTTCAAAGCTAGGGAGCTATGCTGCAGCCTGGGAGGAAAGACAAAACCAAAACCACCACAGACACACACTTAGTGAGTGGATTCACAAAGATTAGCAATGAGAGACTGTTTATATTTGTAGATATGAATTGATAAGAACTGATAAGAACTAAGCTGCTTACACGTTAAAGAACTCTGAAGAGTAAAGGACAATGATGTAACGTTTTTTGGAGATGTGCTAAAAGCACTGCTGGACTAATAAACATGTGGAAGCCACCCGCTCAACTCTAAAAGCAGCAAACACTGTGCTGTGAAAGTACTTTGTTGTTAAACTCAGTAGATATGGATAATACATTTATTCATATATTTTCTCTACAACATGCTTTACAGACCACTATAACCTTTAGTTCAGAGGCAGCTGTGATTTAAAAAACACAGAAATGACAGTAAATGAGACTGATAAAAGGACTCTTGAAAATAATTAATTTCTAATAAATCCCCACAAAAAATTCAGGTGATGACATTACATGTATAGAATTCTTACATATGAATCATTAAAGCTTTCACTGCAATTGAAGTTCAAGACAACATTAATTCTGGTGTTCTTCAAACCCTCCTTGTCCTCTGGTCTAGTCCACCGAGCTCTCAAAGGGTAGTGTTTCACATTAATTGCTATTAACTTTTTCCATAAAATCAGACACCTAGGAAAGAAACAATGATTTGGAGAATCTCAGGTTTGTGTACTAACTGCAGACCCACAAAGCAAAGATCCAGCCTGTGTTCTCACGCCACAAGTGGTACAAACTGTAGCACAGCTGCAAGCAAAGCACTTTTGGGGACATAGTCACAGCTCAGTCTCCAAAATCAGAATGGGGAAGGATGCCCACAACACAAAAAGGAAAAGTGGAGAAGAAAATAAGGAAGAGACGGGAAGGGGATCCCATAGAAGAGGCTAACAATTGGAGAGGAAGGCTAGAATTAAAATAGAGGACAGTCAAATTTGAGAAGCTTGAGAGAGTTTGACTGGAGGATGAAGAGAAGGTGGTGATACCTGTAGTATATCTAGAAATCTTCACATTAAAGTAGAAGAGTAGTAAAGCTCTTAGGGAAGTGTGAGTCAAACAAGATACCACAGCCACAGTAAAACCATCAATCTTCCTTAAAGGCCAAGAGCTACATTTGTATCATGTGTGGGAATGCTTCCTTGTCCCGGCTTGCCCAAATCTAACTTTGAGGACAAAACTGTCTTAGAAGCCTGTCAGTTACAAATAAGTTTAATGCAAACTTGGGGTTAGGCTAACAGTTCATCTTGCTGCTAGTCACAATGAATTTGCAGATATGACTGTAATAGTTGTTTCCTTTTACCTCCATTCTGAAGCAGGACCAACTAGGCCACTAGCTACATAAGAGCAAGCAGGGTATGCTTATAAACTGAGTAGAACAAGTGTCTCAGAAATAATTCCTCTGTAGATTGGTGCTGAGGAAAAAAAGCCAATCACCAAAATAGCAAAGTTATTCAGGAAATCATCACCTGATCCAGTCTCCTCTTTCAGATCCAACTCATGCAGTCTTCTGTGGTATTTCAAAGCTATCTGCCAGGCAACAGCCTACAGGACCTTAAAATTTAAAAATATCCTTACAAGGACTTCACAAATCCTTGGCCTTAGAGATTATGATCCAGAGGCTACATTGGGATTCTTCATACACTACCAATTATCTGAGATTAAATATGGCCTTGTACTCTAAGTGCCTGGAAATCTTAGCAAAAATTATCCCTTCCTCCTCTCTGGTTTAGCTATTACAGTGCTTTGTCACAAAACGCTTTTTTTTTCCTGTGCTAAGAAATGAAGTAAACACAAACCACTCCCAAGCTATCACTGGCAGACACATGCTAAGCAAGCATGACACTGCATTACAGAAAAATGAAGCTGCAAATTCACTTCTTCATGCAAAGCTTATCAATCCCTGGAAGGAGGTGAAAGATACATCGATTGTCAACCACCTACAGTTCATATCAGAGATACATCTGTCATCAGCCGGTCTGCACTTCAGACTAACTCATTAACATTGCAATATATCCATATGTAGGAGACTGAGAGATAGATAAATGGAAAGATAAAGGGACAAAAGGAAAGAAAAGGGAGGGCTCAGTGGGAGTCTAAAAAATTAATATGGAGCCTGTGAAAGTACAGAACAGTGATCAGCACCTGTTACACTACTATTTACTATGCATAGCTTTGGACTGCAGACAGCATGTTACAACCAAGGCCAGAGGGCCTCCATGCTCTCTCAGCACATACAAAACAGCTCAGTGCAGTAGTTTAATATTCCACAGAGAATGCAAATAAATGCATCTATGCAAAATGCTGTCTTAGGTCTCCCAGATGCCACAAAAGACAAACCAAAAGACTGTGACGTAGTCCCTGAAAGGCATCTGTCTCACAACCCATGAAGACTGGTCACTCACAGGTGACAGGCCTTTCCTATCTTCTGCAAAGCGGAGCGTGCATCTCTCTCACTCTCTCCTCCACAGGAAGCATTCACCAATGTCTAATAAGATGTGTGTCTTCCCATATCAAGGCATCTTCAGGATTATTCTCTCCTTCTTTTTATTAAATGTGTCAAACATAGCTTTAGAGTTAGATCCCCTTAAATAACATACTTTCAAAATGAAACACATGCACATACAACTTGCACAATATTAGCCCTCCTCCTAAGAAAGCAAGCTAAAATGGAGTTCTTCTGTCAAATTTACACCCAGTCTAACACAAGCTAACTCAGGAGAGTTAGAGCAAGAATTACATCTGCCACTGAGATCTGAAAGACTGCAAATCTGCAGGCTTGAAAGAAAAATCCTTAACCCCTGTTCTTAGCTTACCTACTTTTCTTATGGTTCAGTCACTTCAGCATGTGAAGATCAGGGCCCCTCCAAACCAGAAAGACTGAGAGTTGTCATGGGATTCCCTGAGGACTGCATTTTCAATTTTTTTTTTGTTTTGTTACATAATTGGAGATTCAGAAGACACACAACTACAATGATTCTTTGGACTTTGGTTTCTCTGGCAAATGATTTATTTGCACATTTGCAAACCCTGACTACATACTATTCCATTGCCCTGATGCATTCAGGTGGACTGCAGTTTACTCAGGGTCTCACTTTCTCCTTCAGGATCTTCTTTCTCAAGGGTCCTGAACCTTTATGGGAATAGCAGGTCAAGTGAGGTATCAAAGCAGATACAAACCTTCCATCCCAGTAGGAGATTTAGCATGCGAGAGAAAGAAACTGCACAATTAACCTTCTTTTCTCTTGCTGAGATTCTTGAAAATGTGGAAACATTTGTCCAGGGAAAAGGAGAGATTTGAAATTACTGTGAGAATAGATACGAGTTTATATTGCCTGGAAAGAACAACAGATCAGATGCAAGCAATTATGCACGGCATAGAAACCACTTCTAGATATGCATTATTTTCAGTGGACAGATTTTGTGGCTATAAAATGCTCACCTATGACCCTATAAATGATCTGATTTATGCAAGTAACTCTCTAAATAATATGCAGATTTTGACTTAAGCTCCCATTTAAGCAAATTCTTGCCTTGATCTTGGCCATGGTACTACTCTATCTAAACATTTGCTATAATGTTCCTCTAAGTCACTGCATTTACTTCTCTGTTTCCCTTTCTTGCAAGCAGACCTGGTTTTCCTGAGACAACAGCGCAGCCAGACCCTTAGCCTTCAGCTCAACATCTAGATCTGTAGAATACAGATCCTATGACTTTCCTACTCAACTGAAAAGGTGACAAGCACATTAAAGACTGGAAAGAGTTTCGTTCCTTCAGGAACAAGAGATTAAACAAGGCAGACACACAGCTACCCATTCTACAAAGCTTATGGCCACTGTGAGCCAGTACTTCTGTGATTTTTGGAGTCAAATAAACCCAAAGGTCTAATATGATAATTAGTCATGTTAAAATCATGAATCTAACAGCATACTTCAAGTGTTCTCAAACCTCATTCATACTTTTCACAGTTCTCACTCCAGAGCACTGGCTTAACTAAATTTATCTTCTCAGTACATCACAGAAAGTCAAGATTTAAAAGTGTGTTATTGCAGGCTATTGTTCAATGACAAACCATATCTATAAACAATCTACTCTAAAAAAGCAATCACTTTTATTGCCACACTGTTACAGCGATCAGACTGAAAGTCCCAAAACCGACTTACAGAGAGGTCACCTGTGGAAGGCTTTCATATACCTTCTAACCCCTTTTCTGAAGAAAGGAAGACAGTGACAGAACTCTTTTCTTCAGTGCTTCATATGAAACATGGAAGGATACCTGTATCTGTACACAAGCATTTTTCTTTCCATGTCTGTGTACCATTTATTCTCTGACTCACACGCATACACAACACACTAACAAATGAGAAAAGTGCTGTGGTACAGGAAACTCCAACCAATTACCAGCTTGCCTGGCCTCTGTGAGGAAGAGACGAGACTAAAGGAGAGGAGGAAAAATTTGCATAGCCTAAGACCCAAGACTCCCTGTCTCACACCAACTCAAAGCTTGTAAAATACATGGTCATTACAGAGCTATGCAGTTGACTAATTTGCCAGCCAGGCACAAAAAAAAAAAAAAAAAAAAAAATCACAGCGGTAGAGAACGAAGCTGCAGGATAACACTGTTTTTTTTTTTAATAATAAAAAGTCTCAGTTGACCAGAAGCATTCTTTTACATTGCTGAAATTTGACCAAAGAAAAAAATCACTGTGTCCACAGTCACCCTTGTTTTCCACCACCTTTAGAATCACAGAATAGTTGAGGTTGGAAGGGACTTTTGGAGGCCACCTAGTGCAACCCTCCCTGTTCAAGCAGGGTAACCTAGAGCAAGTCAGCCAGAGCAGGTTGCCCAGGACCATGTCCAGATGGGTTTTGAGCATCTCCAAAGAGGGAGATTCCACGACCTCTCTGGGCAACCTGTTCCAGTGTCTGATCACTCGCACAGTAAAAAGTTTTTTTCTCCTATTTAAATGCAATCTCCTGTATTTCAGTTTGTGTCCATTGCCTCTTGTCCGTTCATTCGATACCACTGAGAAGAGTTGGGCTCTGTCTTCTTTACACCTTCTCATCAGGTATTTACACTTCCCTATCCCTTCCCTACCCCCATCACCAAGTGTGATCAAGGTGAGGCTGACTGGCCTGTAGTTCCTCAGATACTCCTTCTTGCCCTTCTTGAAGACAAGGGTGATATTTGCACACAACAATTGACAGAGTAGGGTGAAAGCCTTTTTCCTTCCCCCCAGATTGGGACAACCGGAATTGAACGTACAGCAGATATAAGAGGATAGAGATGGGACACAATGTATACCAAGTGATATGCTTCCTGAAGTTTCAGCCATAAGCTGTTTAATAGGGATTCTTGAACTAAATAGCCTTTATGCATCAGTATCTATCCTGAAATACTTTCTAAAATGTACCAATACTTCCAAGAAATACCGCTAAATTTGAATGCTGGTGCATTATTCCTTTTGCAAACATTTGTGAATTTGAACTCACTTTATTTTACTTATTGACCAAGGTAACGGATTTCCAGACCCCTCCAAAACCTTTGAACTTGTTGGGAAATTTTGGTTGAATTTGACAGAGTAGCAGAGGTCTTAAAGAGACAGCCTTACTTCCTTTAGGAAAACAGCAAGCCAGAAGGAGAGCAGAGTCTGTTTGTGTCTTCAGTGAGGACAAAGTCTCTGGAGTGTCAGCAACATTAACTTTTTTGGGGAGAATAATCAGGTTAAGAAAAGGTAAGATGGAAACTGTGGGATCTTGTTGAAATGGGATGGAATTGCAACACCACTCTCTGGAGAAGGAGGCACTGAAACATGATAGAGTCATATTTACTGTGGTGATTAAGACTCATAGGTGAGACAGGGACTTAAGAAATGTCTGGGGAACTAAGGTTCATGCAGTACGACCATTACGCACAGGACACAAATCCAAAGGAAATCTGGATTCTCTGGTTCCCTTACTGACATTTTGTCCCATTTTGTTAAATATTCCAGCTCTTTTATGTTTCATTTGAAAAGAACAGTATGCAAGCAGGGTAAATGTTGCCAGTTTTTTTCAAATGGCTAAAAAAAAAATGTTCAAATCCATCAATATAATGATGTAACTACAGAGCTCTGCATGCATTTTGCACCAACTTGTCATATATAACAGCATAAAAATAATATAACAATATAACATAATAATATAAATATGACATTATGATTGCTGCTGTTCCGAATCATGGGTGGGTGGCCATCTGATGGTCAGACTGGCCCAGGCGGTCTGGGCAATCAATTAACAATGACTTAAAGGAGACAAAAATGAAAAAGAAGGCACAAACCCCTTACATTTATGCATTCCAAGAAGGGAATGGGGCTGCAAAGAGGAAACTGCTGAATTCTAACTCATCTTTTTCAGAGAAAGTCCAGGAATGAGCAGATGAAACAAGCATAGGCAAAGCTATAAGCATAGGGAAGGGCATGAGCTGGTGGAACAAGAAACTTACTAAGCACCTCACCAATAAATTGCTAGAATTAGTCTTAGACAGCAAACAACCCTACTGGATTGGGTGTGAGCGGATGAAGGGAGATCAAACAATGCCGTCCTACAGATCAAAAAGGTGACAGAGAATGTCAGCACTATCTAGTGGGATCCACAGAAATAGTTTTTGTAAAAGCAAGAAAAGTAAGTGAATACCACAGTGAATACAAGCATAAAAATTACAGGTGCAACTACAACATTCTTATTTGAGGCACGAAGAAATACACAGCCATACTACAGGATTAATGGAACAGGGCTGTGAGACATTATCATAACATCTCATTTTTTATTGGCGGAGCAATATATCTTGAGGGATGTTTTACAGCTGCCCAGGTGGCAACCAGAGGCATTCTACCCAGCCACCTGTCATCTAGAAAATGACAAAACAGGCCAAAAGTAGGGACTCTTACACATGTGCATTCTCAGGACCTCTCCTGTGCTCTGATGGACTCCAGAACCCAGCTCACCTAAACTTGCTGGACTGGCCACCCACTGACTTAGGAGGTTTTGTTTCTCTGATGTGCGGAACTCTTGACGTAACCACAGAGCTAACCTTTCCCCTGCAACAATTCAACACTCAACTTCTGCAAGTTCAACTTTGAACAAATAACATCTAAAACTGTTCATGGGACCTAGTCTGAATGACTACTGCAGTAACAGATTATCACAATTTCAGGTGACACCCAGCTCAATGGAGACGCTCAGTCCCACTGCTCACTCAGTACTCACCTCACCATGCCTCCTCGCAATCCCCACAAGGACAGTGTGGGGGCACCCGCTTAGTCCTCTCCTGGGCATGGTCCAGCCCAGTCTTGCTAGGTCAGAATGGTGTATTCCAGGAAGCAAGGCACTGTGTGAGAGAAAGCCCTGGCTGCACTTCCACATGCTTCCTGGTGATGCAAGGCGTATGCCATGCCCACCATCTTGGTGCCCCCAACACTCCCTCTTCACTTAGGCCAGATTGCTAGACACTGGGACTGGGCCTGCCATGGTGGAGGAGGAAGGCAGCTTGGGAAGAGGCAGGAGTGCTGCTGCTTGCTTCCAGGTGGGTTAGACACAGGCAGACCTGAGCACCACAGCGTATCTATGGGGAGGGCCCAAGAAAAGACAGCATCATCCCTTCCTGAAAATCTTGCGAGTAGGCGAAGAGCATAGGTCAAATCCAAAATGAGAGGTCATGAGAACAGCAGCTAATAATGGGCCACAGTTCCACTGTCCTACTTTCCATCTTGGAAAGTTTGGTCCAGGGGTCAGCTTGCAAGTCCTGACCTCCCTTGGCATGAGCTCAGTTGCTATGTGGAGGTACTTACCTCTTCCTCTCCAGAGACCAGAACTGCAGCATGGAAGGACCAGCTCCAATTGCCACAAACTCCCCTGCACTTTCCCCAAAGGAATCTTTCCCTCTTTCTACCCTCCTCCACCCTCAGCCATCTATGAAGCAACAAAGGAACATGCAGAAGCAGGCACTCCTCTACATCTGTGTGCTCAGCAGCTCTCTCGGGACGCTGACAGACTACAAAACTCTGCCTCATCTAAGCTCTCTCTCTTTCAGCCCTGACATTTTCAGCCCCAATTTCCATTGAAAGAAAATCCCATTCAATGTCATCAAGAGAACACACCAAGCATAGCCTCCAAACAAACACCCAAAGATGCACTCCTCAACCCCACTGTATCAACAGGACCCATGGCATTTCCCAGGGGGAGGAAGAGCAGTAAGGAAGTGGAAGCCCACAAGACCATTTCAGAAAGCCAGCCTTCCTGCTGTCCACTAACGAAATGTCAGAGAAACCAACAGCCCTGTCCCACAGAAAACCAGCTTGGTTCATATAGCTGAAATCAAACAATGATGAAAGTAGTTTATTGACGTAGGAGCAGCATGGAATTCACTGGTACTCATGAAACTTCACAAACAATATGAGCAATGCAACCTTAAAATGTGGAACTGCACACTGTTGCTAAGGATTCTGCCCTGGCCTCCTCTGCAGCTACCTTTGGCTCCCAGATCACCTTCCCACTTCGGCATACACATCTTGCTGCTTTTGAGTATGGGGGTATAAAAGCGTAAGTGAAATTTATGAAAGAATGAGTATGAGTTAAATTTAATTTACTCAGACATTAAGTAAATGATTATCATTTTCCATTTCTCTAGGATCTCACTCAGATTTTTATGCCCGTTTACTAGACACAGTGCCATCTGATATTTCCCTACCCTTTTGCATCATGAAATTCCCATTCATACACTCTGCCAGAGTTGATTTCTAAACACATGGCTTAATCAAACATGTAAGCACAGTAGCTTTTTTCTTTCAGTAGACCTTTTAGATTGCTGAAACCAGCCTTTACACTGAAACTAATTTTCTGCACTAAAAAACATTGGTACTACACCAGAGAAATTGCATCAACATACTAGTAGTGGTAGAAATTGTTTCTACCTTTAAGAGAACACAAAGAGTTATGTTAACTTGTCTTCAGAATTAACAGTATTACCATCTCACTGCAATATTACCATGGGGAAAAAAATATAATAAGTATTCAACTTGCCTAGGTTGGAAATAACCTTTGGTTTCACTTATCTGACAGAAAGGAAGGTCAAAGTTTCTAAATTGCCTGCTTAATGTTTGGTCTGGTGTTTGACCTTTGTTCTTCCTTCCACTCCCCCATTGTAAGATTAATGAAGGTTTTACCTTTGTAGAAGATCAGTTTGTCACTTCAGAGTTATAAATGGTATCTGTTACAGATTTGGCATACTTTATATGTTAAGATAAACTTTGTATGTTATATAAAGATAACTTTATATGCTGAGATAAAAACTAAGAAGTCTCTTAGATAAGCAAATGATAAAAAGTTTTCCTCCCTCAAAGCACATGCTATATTCAAGCATGTAAAGTAAAAGTTCTAAGTAGCAACAGCACAGTTTTACTTAAAATTGAACACTCTCATTGAAATAGTGCATTTTACCTTTACACTATAGCAGGTGTACAGGTGTAGCAGGCCAACTATAGCAGGTGTAGCAGGTATAGCAGGCCAACTTTCAGGGCCTAAGAGGTCATAAAGCTATCAGGTAGCCACTTGATAAAAGGATACACTTTTTCGCCCATAACATGTAATAAGCAAATACGTAACACACATATTTGTTATCTTCACAGAGGAAGGTTTCTCATCTCAGAAATGACTTTTCATTTCCATTTTCTTATTTCAGGCTGTAGCGAGCCTGGTAGGAGAAAACAGTAGATACAACCACTAAGGCATTGGCTCCTCAACCAACCAGGGAGACACCCATTGCTCAGCAATCATTTCTGCCCCTTGAAGCACAACCAGGTGCCGCCTGCAGGCTAGCTCAAGTACCTACTTCTCACAGTAACTAATCAGGCACTCAGCTTCAGGCACCAAATGTTTGGCAACTTTTGCCCTGAGTATGAATGGCTTTCAAATCACCAAGTAAAAGGCGTATTTGATCATGATTACACGATTACAAAGTGTCATTCCGATTCTTCCCCATACTTCAAAATATTTTTTTCAATATGACATCCAGATGCTAACAAATGAGAAGCATCCTGAAGTGCTTCCTAGTTATAGTACTACCAGAAGCAATGTTGTCACAATAATGCCTTATACCAGGTGCAATAACCATGCTGCATCAGAAATAATTCCTGAAGCTGAGTGGGCATATGAAGAAAATAATGTTTTCCTATAATGTACACCTGTGGCCTGCATTACTTCAATTGATTAAAATAACCTCTGCTTACAGATTAGACAATTTAGTACAAACACAACAGTTCCATGGATCTCAACAGTAACACTAAAGCTCATCTGACAGTACAATACATAACATCCTCTGCAAAATACTGATCCGAGCATACAGCATAACTCAGCCATCTCAGGAAAAAGTAAATGCATTCAGTTGGTCTAAGCAGTCATCTGCTTTGAGCAGTGCAGCTTTGGACACCTACTATTCTTTAAATGAAACACACCTTGAACATTTTTTTTGAATAGGCTCCTTTCTTCATTCTCCTTAAACGAGAACACCTCTGTAAAGAGCAACAAATTAAACAAGCATTTTCCTTTTTTTAGGGGAATAGAACTGAACTTTCCTCATTTTGACAGTTTTTCAGTTATGCTGGCATCACAGCCAACTGCTCCTTGCATTAGCCCTATATTGCAAATATGGGTTACTGATGCCTTCCTTTACTTACACAAAAAAAACTGTATTGTAATTCTGAAGATTTAAGTATGAGAAATATACATTCAACTTTAACATAACAGTATTTGCTTGGTTTTGCCTTTTCACAGCTGCTGGTAAATCAACTACAAGCCTCCCATGTTCTTGCTAAGTTTCACCTGAAGAGGGAATGGCTTTTTGAAATTAACTCCCAAACTCATTATCTCTGTATTTTAGGGGTCTGCTTTATGTCCATTTCATTGGGCAACCTACCTAAAGTCTCAAAATCTCCATGTTGTGAGAAAAAAAAAATCCTCAGATAACTTTTCTATTTTTCCTTTTAAGGTCTGCACAGCAGCTACTGCCTTCACAGGTTTCCAGCTCATTTTGTTCAGCGTGGCATGCTTTTCAGGGTTCAGTATTGCTATTTCCATCGCCATAACTAGGATCACGCCGCAGAGGCTGCTTGCCCACCCTACTCGCATAGAAGCTTTCTCAAATCCAAACAGACAAATTTGGGAATACCTAAAGATCCCCAAACAAAGACATCACCTTCGAACAGACAGGTTGGTATCAATTCCCAGTCACCAGGCCAGCCCTCCTCCAACAAGTGTTTTATACTTACGCCCGACGCAGCCCCCGCCCATCACGAGAAAAGGCAGATCCCCGCCCACACCGCCCGCCTCAGGCGCATAACGGCCGCCAGCCCCGCCCCACCCCGCGAGGGCCCCACGGCGCCTCTCCGCCTGCAGGGGGCCTTCCCAGGGCTCCCGCGCTCGCCCGTCGAGATTGCCTGTCCTGACCTGAACGTGCCCGCCACCCCCTAACGCCGAGGCCCTCGTTTCTGGAGGCGCTCCTTCCTTCTTTTCGGTCAGGATGGGACCTAGTCTCTCTGCTTTGCCGCCCGGAGAGGGAGGCTAGACGAGCAGGGCCGCTCGAGACAGGCAGCGCGCGGGGCAGCCGCGAAGGGGTCCATTCTTTCGGCGCCCAAATTCGAGCCCTGGGAGCCGTTGGGAGCTCTGCGAGCCGTTGGGAGCGTTGCGCACGGTGAGCCGCCAGCGCCCGGAGGGGCGGAGGTGCCGCTCGTCCTCTCTTCGCGGCCGCTGCGCGGCGGACCAGCTTCCTCTGGCCGTTAGAGCCGCCAGCGAGGGCCCGCGCGGGAGCGGCCGCTGCGGGGCTGTGGGGAACCCCGGCCCCACCGGCGAGAAAACGGGAGCAGGCACCGCCGCGTGCCTGACAGGGGCGGGGGGACGGTGGTAGCGACGGGGCTGTGTTCGCGGCACTTCAGAGACGAGGCGGGTGTCGTGGTCCTCGTTTTTTTAATCTATTTACTTATTCCTGGGCTTCGGTTCTCCGGGCAAGGCGTGCAAAGCTGCGGTGGAGCTGGGTGCTGGTAAGAGCTCTACAGGCTGCGACCTCAGCGCTGCCCCTTTTTAAAAGGGATGCTCTCATTCTGCTGGCTTCTGAGAGCTCCTAGCCTTCCCTTTCTCTTCTTTGGCTGATGAGATAATGTCCACCTTAGCAAGAAAACTCTCATGCCGCAGTCTTCATACAGATATATGATGAAAATTGAGTAAAATCATGTTACTTAGACACAAGTACAACTTATTATCAGGATGCATCCTGAACTGGAGGTCCAACTTTTAAAGCAGGGGAAAGGGAAAAAAAATAAAGCATTTACGCAGAAAATTTCATGTCATTTTCAGGCATACTCTTTGCTCAGACATTTAGCTATTTTTTAGGCATGCAGTGTGATTTGTTTTCTTCTTTTGCTTATTTTGAAATACACAGGATTACAGTGCAGAGGCCTCCCTTCAAACCTTGTCGTGGTCCTTTAGGGACGCAGAAAGATGCACATCAAAACAATTATTATTGAGGGATTTAAGTCCTATGCTCAGAGGACAGAAATCAACGGTTTTGATCCATTATTTAATGCTATTACTGGCTTGAATGGCAGTGGCAAGTCCAACATCTTGGACTCTATCTGTTTCCTGTTGGGCATCGCCAACCTATCACAGGTAAAGAGGCAGTGGTGGGTTTGTCTTTTTTCCGTCAGTGACTTTTCTTTTCTTATTATTCTCTTAAGTAATCTGTGTTGGGAGACCTGATGTGGTACTTCTGTCAAAAATATGTTTTTATTTATTCAGCTTTTTCAATACACAAAGCTGAATTTCATCATTATTGCTCACTCTTGCATTAAGCTTGAACTACAATTTTGTCAATATAATGCAACGGCATAAAGTATGCAACTTAGAATATTAGAAGAAAAATACCTAGTTAAAAGGAAGCAGCCAGAAGATGGAGTTCGTTAACAGCTGAAGGCCTAAACTTGTTTGTTTTTACTTGTAATAAACTTTTGTACTTTTCAAGCAGATCTTAAAACTTGACCAACTGCTTCATCAGAAAAAATTAAAAGCAGGTTTTCTTGGAGTAGCTGATATTTAAAAGAGGATATGTCTGCCTTATTATTTATATAGGCTGTATTCTGAGGTAAATTTGAATCGCTCACTGTTTTGGGGTAAGGGTGCATGTTTGTTTGTTTGTCTCCCCTCCTTCCCCCCACCCCCCGGGGTTTCTAGGAAAACTTAGCAGAACTGCAGGGAATGTTTTCTGATTCACTTCCCTGTGAACTGTATTGGGAATAATAAATGCTGTTTAAATAAAGGTACTGGTGATTGAACTAGTCATATGGTTTTTTTTTTTTTTGAATAGGTGTTCAGTTTTTTTCAGGAATCTTGTGCAGAAACAAACAGCTCACTAAAACTAGACTGGCACACTCTGCCTGTGGTTTCACAGTACTAGCATGATGCAACTCCCACATATCGGTCTCCTCATAGTCTCCTAAATCTTCAGCATTACAGTTCTGATTTTTTTTCATTCATTTCTCCAGAACCTACACCACTAGCACACTGAAGCTGTACAATGATTGTGTTGCCAAAAAAAAAAAAAAAAAAAAAAACATAGATCTGTTCTATATATTTAGGTGCGAGCCACCAACTTCCAAGATCTCGTTTATAAAAATGGGCAAGCTGGAATTACTAAAGCAACTGTTTCTATCACCTTTGATAATTCTGACAAGAAACAAAGTCCGCTGGGATTTGAAGCTAATGATGAGATTACTGTCACTAGGCAGGTGAGTCTGTATTTGTTCAGAAACCTGTATACACTTCTAACATTCTCAACAGAGTGACTTTCAAGAAAAAGTTTTTTTTTTAAAAAAAAAAAAAAGTCCCTGAGCTTTTTGCAATTAAAGCAATGCTTCTACAGTGAAGTTAGTAACCGAAACTGTTGAAGTAGATATGGTGTATGAGGTAATAAATTGCCTTAGTAGTTCCAATTTTTAAATATATTATATCAATAATTTTTCCTTGCACTTGCATAGAAACATAATGGAATAAAGTTTCTGAAGCAAGTTAGAATTTTCTGTTCTATATTTTTTGTCTTCTGCTTTCATCTTTTTCCCCTCTTAATTTGTGAACTGTATGTTAAATTTGTTTTCTGAGGTCATAAAAACCTTTACCTTTCTGATGATGTCACCCAGCTAAAAAATGTGACATTTTGTGAAACTTGGACACTTTTTTCAATCAGAATAAAAATAATGACCTCAGTGACTAATCTCTTTCAGTTTTAATTCAGGTATGTTAAATATCTCTTCAGACTAATTATGTTCCCTTCTGTATGGTATACTTATATATATGCATACGTAGGATTTACTCTGGTTTTGGTTCTTGTAATTCATTACAGTTTATAGTGTCACAATATCAAGCCATTTTTGAATCACTTGTTTCTTCCCTTTTCTCTGTCCAGGTTGTCATTGGAGGTAGAAATAAATATCTTATCAATGGTGTAAATGCTACCAACACTCGCGTGCAGGATCTTTTCTGTTCTGTTGGACTCAATGTCAATAATCCTCACTTCCTCATTATGCAGGTATTTTGCGCGTTTTTCTAAAATCCCAAAAGAATAGAAATTATACAGAATTTGGGGGAGGAGGGATAGTAGAAGAACACTTCATTTCATAACTGGAGAAAAGAAAGTTCTGGTCAGGTAAAAATAATAAATGTATGTTCAGTAGTTAAGGATTGCAGTACAGCTGAACTAGTTTGACCACAAAATGCAATTTTCAGCTCTCCCCCCCCTTTTCAGACTTTTCTTCATAGTAAGCTTTTTTTTAAAATACATGTCTGAATTAATATCATGCATAGCTTACTAGTGTCTAAAGGAGTTTGTTCTTTTTTTTTTCTTAACCCATCTTTTGATGCCAATAACAATTTTATTTCCCTTTTTTTCCCCCTTCACAGCTACATGCTGCTCTTATTGCATTACAGGTCAAAAGTGTTGTTTTTTCCATTATGCATGTTCCATGTTAGACAATATTTTGTACAGAGTTGATATCTGTTCCCTGAAGTTGCTGTTAACAGAGAAAGAGCTGGCCAGTTGAAAAGACCCTCATAAACATCAACAGAGGGACAAGGAACTAAAACAGAATAGGATTTACTGTTTCAAATAGAATTGTCCCCATTTTCTGTAACAAGAAAGTTCTGCACGTGTTTACACAGACACTTCACCCTAGTGACATACGAACTAACTCTCTAAAAAACAGTCTGTGATTAAGAGCTTATTCAAGATCAGCAAGTCAGTAAGCACAGTACTCCTTTATTAGAATATAAGTAGGAATTTGGAATAACAACTTAAACTATAAGGGCAGTTTCAAGCTTACCAGCTGAAGGAGTGTGACTCATATTTGTTTGAACTTTCAAAAGCAAAGTAATAGAAGCAAAACTAGATTATCCTTACAGCAAAAAAAAAAAAAAAAAAAGTTTGAGCTTGTAGTGTAGTGTAAAAGTGAATATTTTGTACTACAGCTTGGTCCACAAACAATTCTTGTTTCATCTTTTTATCACCAGGGACGAATTACCAAAGTTCTGAACATGAAACCACCAGAGGTAAGAATGTTGTGGGAGGTTTTTTCTCTGATTTTCTCTGACGGTTTTTACTGATTTTTTTTGAATGAAAAGAATCAATATTTTGAAAAAGATGGGGAGGATAAGTTGTTCAACTCAGTTTTGAGCTTACCGTCTTTTACTTGATAAGAAAAAACATCACATTTCTATCACATTGTTTATTTTAGATTTTAGCCATGATTGAAGAAGCAGCTGGCACTAGGATGTATGAATGCAAGAAAATAGCTGCCCAGAAAACCATAGAGAAAAAGGAAGCCAAACTGAAAGAAATTCAAACGGTACTATGCGTTGAAAGTACTAGTTATTTTATTATCTTTAAGAACAGTAAAATGAAGTGTCTAGCATGTTTTTAACTTAAAGAATATTTCATTTCTCTATCTGCAACTAGGTATTCATGCTTAAAGATATAAGAATTTTAAAAATCTGAAAGTAAATGTGTTCTGTCTTCTGTTTCAGATCTTAGAGGAGGAGATCACTCCGACTTTACAAAAACTAAAAGAGGTACTAGAAGTTAGAAGTGTGGCAAAGGCCTTAAAGTACTGAAAAAATAGTTTTTAATTGCTTTGAACTAGCATGTGGTGGCTAAAACAGTGTGTTCTCAACTTTATGAAATCCTTGAAGTGATCTAAAAATTTTATCTTCTGACCAAATACAGATGATGTGACATTCAGGGCTTGGAAGAAATTCTGGAAGGGAACATAGAGAGAAGGAAGAAAACAAAGAGAACTAGATAAAAATAGTAAATAAAGTGTCTTTTGTTATTAAAGAAATGTCTCCAAGGGGTATTCCCACATTATAGTCGATCGTTTGAGCACTGTTTTATCCAAGATCTTCCTAAGCAGACCTGTGATGTACAATACTGTAAATATATTCTTGAACATGGAGAATCCTTCCTCTCTTGCCAGTTCCTGACGTACATTCTGTGAAACATGAAAACTGGTCATTCTTATTCTCGTTCATGTAACAAATAATGACATTAGAAATACTTTGATGTAACAAATAATAATGGCAGTAGAATTACTTAGAAGCTTTCTATAATGGTCCTAGTTAATATTGTTTTAATTTTATTGTTATTGGGGATTTTTCTTTTCAGGAACGATCATCCTATCTAGAGTATCAGAAAGTAACACGAGCAATAGAGCATTTAAGCCGCCTGTATATTGCTTATCAGTTTGTTCTGGCTGAAGAGACGAAGGTACACTCTGCTGGTGCGTTAAAGGAAATGAAGGCTGATATAGAGAAGGTTCAGAAATCGATAGCCGAAAGTGAAAAGAAAGTGAGACAACTTAATGAAGAAATAGCAGAAATGGAAAAGAAAAGGGATAAGGTATGTGGGAAAGCAGGCAGGCACTTGTCTGAGTATGTTAATTCTAGGAATTGTATGAGAGAAATTTTTCCAGATTATATTATCTTTTTATGTTCTTTTTTATTAGATATTAGCTGTTGTCTAAAAGACATCCATTTAACAATTTCATTTTTAACTGAAATGCTTTATTTCCAATGCCTATAAATAATGAATAACAGTGGAAAATATATTTTTCCTCTCGTTTGCACTCTGTACATTCAATGATGAACTTTGCCAGGGTGTTTTCCTCTTTTTTTGGTGTCTCCAAAAACATATATATTTTAAAAATGAAATTTGTTCAACAAATCAGTACTGAGCTCTAGTTTTGGGGCAGCAAAATTGTTTGGATGCAGACTGGCTGATGGGCCTTTAAATGCCTAAATGCTTTTGTATAGAGGCAGTGTCCAGCGATAACTGATGTTGTTCTGCCATAATGGCTTCAGGTTAATTTAGATTTCCAGCTGAGGAAGAGGTGTTTTTAACTGGTTTGCCTTGGAATCTGCTGCCTGCCCAGCTTCATCAAATGTTCATCTTCCCCTGTCTAAACATAGTTGTGAACAGGTGGTGAAATACTACAAATGCTGTCAGCTGCTTTTAGGCTGGATAAAATTTCTTTTGCTTCTGATTGTAGGAATTTGGTGGTACACTCCGTTCATTAGAAGATGCTCTTTCAGAAATTCAGCGAGTTGATACTAGAGCACAAAGTGCTCTTGATCTAAAGAAGCAAAACTTAAAAAGTGAAGAAAATAAACGCAAAGAACTGTTGAAAAGTATGGAGGAGGTAAGACCTTTGTATACAATTTTTCTTTTTAAATGCAAAATGAATTCTGCAGACTCCAGGATGCAAAAAAGTTCTTATCTTACCTTTTCAAAGTTGATCAGCAAGAATGACATCAGGAAAGCAGAAACAAATGCTGAGGGCACGATTTGATTTGTGTATGGTATAGGCAGTAGGTTCCTGTTACAAACAAAAGTGATGTGTGTGTGAAGAAGGTATGACTCTTGGCTTTTGTCAGTTTTCTCTTAAACTCAGGAAAGATCCCAAAGCATTTAAAATGTTTTGCACTCTGGAAATGTGGTGATCTTAACATGAAAGGAAAGAAATCCAGGTTTCATATTCTTGAAGTTAGGGGTTTTTTTTAATGCAGGAGTAACATTAATTTTTCTTGATAGATATTGGGAAGAAAGAGCTATTTTTGCTAGTTCTTGGTTGTCATCACTTTCTATATTTCTTCTCTTCCCGCAAGTCTTCAGTGTGTTGACAGGGCAGGTACATGCTTGAAAATGTGCAAGGACAGATTGTAAAAATCACAGTCTGACCAAGTGTCATAGAAATCTAGTTGACAAACTATTCATAGCTCCACTTCTAAACAACATGGGTTTAAAGTTAATGGGAGTCAAGTTGATCTCTTTTTATTGTTGTTCCTCTCCATTTTGCTAAAGGATTCCAAAGCATTAGCATCAAAGGAGAAAGAAGTAAAGAAAATGCAGGAAGGACTAAATGCTTTACAGGAAGCAAGCAAAAAAGATGCAGATGCTTTAGCTGTAGCACAAAAACGTTTTAATGCTGTGTCTGCTGGCCTGTCCAGCAATGATGATGGTGAAGAAGCTACTCTTGCTGGACAGATGATGACGTGCAAAAATGAAATCAGCAAAGCAGTAACAGAGGCCAAACAGGTAAGAAGCAAAGTGTTGCCTGTCTCAGACAGCCTTTCTGCTTCTCTTGAAATTTGTCTGAAAACCAATTGGAATGTTGAAGGAAGGCTTATGAAAAGATATTTGCAGAATACCTGTGCAAGAGATTGTGTAGGCTGACATACGCATTAAGGTGACTTCTTTGATAAAACAGGTTGTGAAAAGTCCTTGCAAAGATACAGATACAGATAAAATAGGAAAAGCCATATAGTGTTACCATGAGAAAATACAGAAATTAGCATTTGAGATATAAAAGAGGATTCATGTTACTCAAATTACTGACATTATTGGATATGAAGAAATTAGCACAACTACGCATGATGTGCGTTATTATTAAATGATATTCTGAGTCAGTTAGTTTTACTGTAGGAAAAAGTTGCCTGAGACTCTGAACAGAGAGTTCAGAGGGAACTATTTTCTGCTCAGTTAAACTATGTGCTATTCACACAATTAAAGCAGGTACCGTTTATATTTTCTTTTAAGTTATCAAAGTTTTGCTGTAGTAGTTCTCACTGAGATATTTAAATTTTCAAAGTTAAAAGTGAACCTTCCCTGTTTCATTAAAAAAAAGAAAAAGCTTTGGAAAAATAAGGATGATAGCTGTGTCTCACATTGTTTTACCCTGTTTCTTCCCTTCTATGGACACTATTTATGTGATAGTATGAGCTACAGTATCTAAACAAGCGATTTATGTTTTTATTTCCAAATCACCTATGCTCTTCCTTCTGAAGGCCAAGGCTGTTTTTTGCATTTCTGTAACCAGAGGGAAGTTTCACAAACTGTAGGCACCAAACTAGTGCAAGCATTCTAAATATGCACCACCAAGATTGTCTGAAGAGCTTCTGGTTCTGTGTTGTCTTATCCTGTAATAGGCTGAAATGAAGTTGAAATATGCACAGAAGGAATTAAAGACAAAACAAGCTGAAGTTAAAAGGATGGATGAGGGCTACAAGAAAGACAAAGAAGCATTTGAAGCTGTAAGAAAAATAAAAGAAAAACTTGAAAATGAAATGAAGAAGTTGGACTATGAAGGTTTGTATGGACTTTAGGTGCATAACTTAAGGGGAATCTGGAAAGGAATATATGAGGATCTATAAGAGCAGGTATACTGCTTTCATGCCCAGGGAAATTTCTCTGTAAAAGCGCTGCAGATCTCTTACCTGCCACAGAAAATAGTTTATAAAATCAAACTAGTTTAAATTTTAGGTCAACACTTTTAAAGTTTGAGTTTAAATTTAGAAGAAACTTAGATTTTTAGATTTTTTTCCCCCCACTTAAATCTCTTAGTAAAGGTTTGTTTCTTATTCAATATAACATTTTTTGTGGAAATTGAGGTTATCCTATCCAAAAGTATCAGCTGATGTCTCAAATGACGTTAAGAGAAGCATATGAGACTTTTTTCTGTATGTTTCGTAATATGTTGGTGTTAATATTTTTACTAAACTGGAAATTTAAAAATTTATTTTTTTTTTCAATTAAGTATCTTCTGTAGATATGTAGATAATCAGTGTAGCATACCACTTTTTAATCAGCTTTGTATCTGTGCTCTGGATACTCAATGGACTGTTTTTGTTCACCTCTTAGACATAAAAGAAGAAACACTTTTAGCAAAAAAGAAGGAATTGACTCGTGATATCAGTCGGCTGAGAGAATTATATGAAGGCTTAATGGCAAAGTTTCCTAATCTACATTTTGAATACAAGTAAGGTCTCAGAGTGACCCTAAAACACATTTAAAAGTGCTTCCTAGGTCATTTTGTATATAGACTGTGTGACTTGGGATAATTCCATTGATCTGTTAGCTGTTGTTTTTCTTCTTTTGTCCCTGGATACCGATCATCTTACCTGAGGCAAGCATAGAAAAAAAAAGTCAGAACATGTTAGCTGAATTAATGAGCAGCAGGGAAAATGATGAAGTGTTAAACTGCAGTTTTATCAAAATCATTTCAATTGAAAAGTTTTGTAGGATGGTGTTTGCAAACCATGGCTCAAGTTCAGTACCTGTAATGAATTACACTTTTTTTTGGAACGTAAAACTACAGTATTAGTCTTCATTGCAAAAATATGTAACCATTACTTTTCAGAGAGTCCTCCCTAATGATTATAAATAGACTTCATGGAACTCAGTCTTGTATCTTTCTTTGCCAATCAAAAACATACATAAACATGCAACTTTGGGGATATGTAAAAATCAGGCTAAATTTGCATATTTGTGTAGTTATACTGGCTTATTATAGGACTGATTGAAAAAAGCGAATGAAAATTATATGAATAAATTATACCAAAATCAAGACCGACCTTTTTCTATTGACTTTGTAACTGATACTTCATTGGGAACTCTTTTGTTCTGAAATACTTTATTTAACCATTTTTGCTTTTTCCTTGTAGAATTTAATCTTATAGCACTATAAAAAGTAGTATGAATTTTTAATAACACTTTTTTTAAAGAAATGGGGAAGAGGACCATACCTGTGATATCATAATTGTAATTTATTTTAAGAGATCCAGAAAAAAATTGGAATCCAAACCATGTAAAAGGCCTTGTTGCATCTCTTATCATTGTGAAAGACATATCCACAGCAAAAGCCCTAGAAGTGGTGGCAGGAGGAAAACTCTATAACGTTGTTGTGGACACAGAGGTATGTTTACTACTTTAATACAGAAGTCTAAATATTGAGATTAGGTTATGTGATTCATTGTTAGAAATCCTGTTTTATGACTGATCGCGATTGCTTAAGAGTAGTTTGGATGAGTGTAGATGCTTAAATTATGTCAACAGTCATGCACAGTTGTTAACAGTAAATTTGTATTATTCATATTACAATTTCATATTGTCTTAATTCTCAATCAATTATATATTCATAAATGCGCTATAACCCTTTTCATTCTAGGTTACTGGTAAAAAACTTCTAGAAAAGGGTGAATTAAAGAGGCGATATACCATCATTCCACTAAACAGAATTTCAGCCAGGTGTGTCGGAAAAGAAACTGTCAAGCTAGCTAAAAGCTTGGTATGTAAATAAATGCATTATTTCCCTTGAATGCCACTTATTTATTTATAGCTAAAAACGTGGCCTTTGTACATTAATAAGAATTTCTTTGGGCTTTGAGGGTATCTTGATTTTTGTTTCCTTTCTAATCCTTGAGCTATGTAATGTTTAATTGAATTATTCCATTTTTAATCAGATTTTTTTTTAAATGACAATATTCCTAATAAGTATCTTTATCAAGAGATGCCAGATGTAGAATTTAAAAATTTATAACTTCAGGCATACTAATTTCGTTTTTTTCAATTTCTAGGTTGGCAATGATAACTTGCATTTGGCCCTTTCTCTAGTTGGGTATGAATCTGAACTCCAGAAAGCAATGGAATATGTGTTTGGAACAACACTGGTCTGTGATAACATGGATAACGCTAAGAGAGTGACGTTTGACAAAAGGATAATGACAAAAAGTGTTACACTCGAAGGAGATACATTTGACCCCCAGGGCACTCTAAGTGGAGGCAACTGCTCTTTTTATTCATATAATAATATTGTGTTTGTGTTGACTTACTGCTTTGCGTGTTTTTTATAAAAATGAACAGTAAAATTGTAGTTAGACTCATACTTGGTATAATTTGATTTCTTTGAGCAAAGATATGTTTTTGTTTTTTTTTTAACTGAAATCAGTACAATTAGAATAGAAAAAGGAACAGTAATGGCAAACCATTTGCACAAAGAAGTTTTGATTTTTAAATACTTAAACCTTATTTGGCTGCAGAATGTTCTTGAAAAACGGTTGGGGAGAAATACTTTGAATTCAAACACTTGTTGATGAGGTAAATGAAAATGTGAAAAATTAGTTGATGTCACAAGAAATGTTTTTGTAGTATTTAGTTTGCAGAACCATAACCTTTGA
Source organism: Dromaius novaehollandiae (assembly GCF_036370855.1). NCBI lineage: Eukaryota > Metazoa > Chordata > Aves > Casuariiformes > Dromaiidae > Dromaius > Dromaius novaehollandiae. The sequence goes on along the minus strand of NC_088132.1, from coordinate 15,736,210 downwards.
CTATAAAAGGCAGTCAGTCACAACTGACAACCATTATAACTCGATCCCATCTTTTTTTGGTTTTTTGTTTTCTTTTGTAATTGATTTGAATCGACGATGTGCATCATCATTCGTGTTTAGAATTCATTATTTGCCAGTGGTGAATTCACTAGACTGATTCCAACTAGTTTGGCTTTGCTTTTTTTCTTCATTAACAGGTGCATGCTCACAGACTGCACCAATATTGTCTAAACTTCAAGAAATGAAAGATGTTGAAGTAGAACTCAGAGCAAAGGAATCTGAACTTGCAACTGTAGAAAAAGAGCTGGCAAACTTAAAGAATGTTGCTGAAAAGTAAGGGTTGCATTATGTAATTGTCTGTTATTTCTCTTATGTGACTATAACTTAAAGAAATACTTTCAGAGGGCTTAGGGCCTCTTGAGATGTTAATATTCAGGACAGATGGATTGTTTTCTTGGGAAATGCAGGAACCAACAAGCATGCTTAATTTTGGATAAAAATAATTTAAACAAAAAAAATTTAGCACATAAATGATGTCCATTTGAAATCACTTAATGCTTTCCGAAGTTCACGCTAAGTACACTGAAGAATAGATCTGCTTCGGTCATATTTTGTACGACCCATCCAGAATTAGATTCTGATAGCTCTGACTTTTTCTTCAAAGAAGCTATAAAGATGCCTGAGGAGAATATCTGACATACTGTTGTAAAGATTTAAATTACACAATTTAAGTATATTTGATCAGCTCTTTTGATTTCAGCTTTAATCAATTATTGGAGCTCTCTTTAACAGATGGATAACGTATGTTTGGTTCTATAAAATCCTATAAAAATGTAGTGTTTTATATAAGCTATTTACTTGCTGGATTTATTTTTCAAACTGTTTCAAATTTTTTCAAATTTTTCAATTTGTCATCATAATTATTTTTCAGAAATACGGCCAAAAGGAAGGAACTAGTTTCACTTCGTCACTTAGCTGTAATTTTTCTTTGATGTTTCTGTCTAAAATCTGTCATGGCGCTGGTTGAAAAACATGAGCTCTGTCTGAATTGTTGCCAGACTCCATTTGTCTGTTAATTTGTTTGTTCTTTTTTGCCTTTTTGAGGCTGCATAACCATGGGTTGCATGTATATAACTCGAATTGTACATACCTATAAACTTTGTGACTACTATTAAAGAAACTATATCCCACTCTTATCTATGTAGACTTATTTGTTTTATACCCCTTATAGATTTTCTTTTTTATAAATGCAAATGAAGTTTGGAATCAGGGAACCCTGAGTCTTCAGTGCTGTCACTCATCTGCTGCATCACTGTATCTCGCATTAGAATGGGAATATAAGTACTTCTGTACTTGTGTACTTCAACATAAGAACTGAAGTGCTGGGTACTCTTCATAACAGCAGTCTATATCACTTGCTCCCTTCAAAGGTACCGGCAACTGAAGCAGCAGTGGGAGATGAAGTCTGAAGAAGCAGAACTATTGCAAACCAAGCTTCAGCAAAGTGCCTATCACAAACAAGAAGAAGAACTGGATACCCTGAAGAAAACCATTGGTGAGACAAATGTGTTCTAATTTTTTAACTGAAAACTAATTGCTGAAAATGAGATGGATAGTGTTTGCATGTTTCTGTAGTGAAATATTTGCTTTCGAAAGCATATATTTTTATTTTTGAAAATATGCGCTTAATATATTTGGGAATATATAAAAAATATAAAATCAAAATCAATTAGCATATGGGAAGATTCTGATAAAGTAGCTCATTCTACTACTGTATAGTTCATATTCTTATTTGGAGTTTTATGTGCTTTATAATTAGAAAAATGAGGTTGCATGGAAGTTGAGTTGTTGTTTTTTGTCATGTTCCCCCCCCCCCACCCCCAATCATTGCTTTTGTGTGCGCTTAGTTTGCAGTATGAATAGTTTGAGGAGAAAGCATTGGAAAGAAACATTGTTCATATAGCTAGAATATGAAAGGAGGGAAATGCAGCAGTAAATAAACACTTAAAGGGGAAAAAATTGACAGAAGGAATAAAACTGATGGTATATTAAAGATGAGATGTTATCTTATTTGGTAGCAATTTGATGAATAATTCTTGATCGTGTGATTTGGCATATACTTGCCCCTGTGTTTAAAAACAAATGGGGCAGGAGGAGGGCTTATTTTCAGTAACTTTAATGAATGTTCTTCTATTTGCTGCCTTACCAATAATGGGTAACACTAATACACTGTCTTAGAAGAGGAATTACTAAATAGCTGACTGCAGGAATTAGCAACTACTTTTTTCTAGTAGAGAAAGATTATTTCAGCTGGAGTTCAGTATGTAAACTCAAGGATGAGAACAATGTCCAACTTGACTACTGTACTTCTTGATTCAGAGCAGTGTGAAGAGACATTAAGGAAAACCAAAGAGAGTCAAAAGAAAGCAGAAGAAAAATACAAGGTATTAGAAAACAAAATGAAAAATGCAGAAGCAGAGCGTGAAAAAGAACTAAAAGATGCCCAGCAGAAACTGGACGACACAAAGAAAAATGCAGATGCTTCAAGCAAGAAAATGAAGGAAAAGCAGCAGGTAAAACCTGTCCTTTTGTTAGCAATTTCACGATGCAAAAAGCCATTGCAGTAAGCAGAGCTGTAGAAGTTTGATTCTGAAATTAATAATACCAAAATTTTAGGAGAAGCAGCATTAATTTGTAGTCACTAATATGTAGAAGCTGCTGATTCTTCTTTTGTGAGATTGTCTTCTACAGCATTTACTACATCAAACTGAACATTACTTCTTTCCATTTAAGTATAATCTTAGTACTTGTGAACATATCTATTCAGGAAGTGGAAGCATTAGTTCTGGAACTTGAAGAGCTAAAACGAGAACAGTCCTCCTATAAACAACAGATGGAAGCTGCAGATGAGGCTATCAAATCCTTCCAGGAACAGGTTAATGCTATGGCAGCTGAGGTATCCAAGACCAAGGTAAAAGTGAATGTTTCATTTTCAGTTTTGGTATGACTTAAGATAACATTCCCTAATGCTTAAATTATAGTGTGCATTTTGTTTGGATTTTTTTTTTTTTGCCAGTACTCATTTTATGTTTAGTCTAAGTAGTTATTTTTTGGCTTTATTACCACTTACCAATTTTTCCCCTTCCTTGCTGTTACCCTCTTTTTCTTTGCAAGTATTTAACACTAGCTTTTAAAAAGAAAAAGTCTGATGCATGGCAGTCCCATGTTCTTTTCAGGAATCTGTAGAGAAAGCTCAAAAGGAGCTGACCAAGCAGAAGGAAATCATTGCTGTACAGGATAAAGAGATTAAAGCCAAATCTGCAGAGACCGTAACATACAGAGAACAAAACAATGAATTGCAGCTTAAGGTTAAAGCATTAGAACACAACATCAGCAAACACGAGCAAGAGACTGCTGAAGCTGCTGCTAAGGTATTTCAAAACTGTGCTTCTCCTTGCATCTAGTAAATGAAAGTGCTTATTTCCCTCACTACATGCAAAGGAAGTAGTCTTTTTTCATAATACGCAGTGTCACATTGGCAGATCTTTATGTGAAAAGATTTTATGTAAAAAAGAGGGGTGGAAATTGTAAGAGTTGATCTGTGTCGTGTAATAGGGCTTATGAGTATAGACTAATAGAGAACAGATCAGAGTGGGAAAACAGCCAATGAAAAGAAAACTCTGATCTTTTGGACCAATCAGGTACTAATTAAAAAAGCTATTCTAGAAAGTCAGTAGCAGTATCTCATCCACATATGGAAAAGCAAGTGTTCCAAGTAACATGGGGCAGGTATATGTAAAGCTCCCCTAATGTTGATTTTTCTTTTTTCTTTTTTTATTCATATAAAAAATGCAGCCTCAGCGTGTCTACTTCTTGTATATTTGTAGGTGGCCAAAATGTTGAAAGAATATGAATGGATAGCTTCAGAGAAACCACTCTTTGGTCAGCCAAACACAGCCTATGACTTCAAAACTAACGATCCTAAAGAAGCTGGTCAGAAGCTGCAGAAACTGCAAGAGAAGAAAGAGAAGCTAGGACGAAATGTGAACATGAGAGCTATGAATATGCTTTCAGAGGCAGAAGAGAGGGTAAACATCCTGTGCTTTAACCTTAGAGATTGGGCAGTTTGGGTATATCATATTACATATAATATAGCTTTACAGTTTTATAGTATCCATTACAGTATTTGAGAATTACATACTTAATGAACAGTTTTTTGATCTGCGACCTTTCATCTCTATCCTGAAGGTACTCCAGGATTGTCTCAAATTGACTGCCATTTTAACCTTACTTGTCTATTTTTCCCTGTTTGCCTACAGAAGCATCCTTTCTTTTGTGGAAAGTAAATTTTTTAATAAAGCATGACTAGACTGGAAAGGAAGTGCAACTTTCATAAAGTAATGTTAGTCTTCCTTGTTGCTAATTGTTGAAAAATTACAAATAATATCCTAAAACCTGAATCCTGCCTACAGTTAAATGTATGCTTGTGATTTCAATTTTGTGGATAATAGCTATTTCATATGCACAGTTTAACTGTCTACAGTCTTAATGAGGTTTTCACAAAATACACTGAGTACTGAGTTCACTGACATCAGTTTTCTCATTGCACCAGTACAATGACTTAATGAAGAAAAAGAGAATTGTAGAGAATGATAAGTCTAAAATTCTTGCAACTATTGAAGAGCTTGACCAGAAGAAAAATGAAGCATTATACATTGCTTGGCAAAAGGTATGCCACTTAAAATCTAGTTTTCACATTTTAGTATGTATTTTCTTGACGATCAAGTTCCTCGTAGTTTAGTATCAGTATAGACTAGTTACGTTTTGAATATTTTTATGAAAATATCCTCATGTCTCATTCCTGAACTAGTCTCCATTCCCTAGTATCTAAATTAAAAAACAGCTGCTTTTCCTCCTATTTTCCTCTCACTTTTGAGAATAAGGAACAAATTCTGTCTGAGAATTGTAAACATAACAGACCTGCAAAGTTAGTTTACCATTTTCTTTCAGTGCCCACAAAAATAGAAGCAGGGTTAAGCTACTTGCATGCTGAAATCATTGCCTCTCATAGACTGATATCATACTGCTGTTTTCTCCAAGTGTGCATGTGTGTACTTAAATCCCTGTCCAGAGTTAAAATCTTTTTGGTCTTTGATTACATAGTCACAAATAATGTGGGGCCGTGGGCCTGGGCTAGTGTTCCTGTCCCTAGTGGGCTAGGTAACATTGGAATAGAGCAACAGCTGCTATATGCTTCTGTTGTCTAAGCACTCTACCTTCTTACTAATTCTCACTCTCGTATTATGTACTATATCAAAAATGTAAAATTTCTCCTGATACAATATCCTTTCTTCCTGGGAGGTTTTTTGACACATCCTGTTCTGCTGTTCCCATTCTAAGTTCTTGGCCTTTGAGAAGACTTATTAGGTGCATATCTAGTCAAATATTTTAAATTGCTCACAATCGAAGTAGCAGTTTTAGTTGTTACTGCCTGTACTGAAGATATCACTAAGACAGTCTTACCTCCTGACTGCAAAATTTTGTTCAGCATTAATCTTTGAATTATATTTAAAAGCTTCATGGGTGATGAAATACGTACCTTCTCAGGTGCGTTTCTTGCCCTATGGACTTGTAATCTAGGTTTACAAAACTGCATCATATCTACTATTTAGCCATTGTTTAAGTATTCCTGAGAGGAAAAGGTGGGGGGAGGATGCCCATGCGTGCCTCTTACAAGGTGCTTATACTTCTAATAGTTCTTTTAATTAAGAGAAATCACATCTGAGATAGGGCATAACTATTTTCCTGGTTGAAATACAAAACATTCCAACCTTTCTTTTATTTGATCCTTCTGAAATGCAGTCTAAAGTGTCCTGCCTACATTCCTGGATCTTTCTTCTGTTTTCAGTACAGGGAAAACAGGTTCCATATGCTAATACTTTCTCACTGTCCAATGTGCTATAATCCTCCCAGTATGAAAATTAATTGGGTTAATTTGGGCAAGAAAGCTAGAGCATAATGTGGCTTACCATTTGAAGTATACAGCAGGTCTTGATTCAAAGCCTTTACAGATATCTGTGATGGTCTGACTTCTAGGTGAACAAAGACTTTGGTTCAATTTTCTCAACACTACTGCCGGGAGCCAAAGCTATGCTGGCAGCAACTAAATGTCAAAATGTCTTAGATGGTCTGGAGTTCAGAGTGGCCTTAGGAAACACGTGGAAGGAAAATTTAACAGAACTTAGTGGAGGTCAGAGGTTGGTAATCTCCATTTTTGTTTTCCATTGCAGTTGTGTGTGTGATAAATCCAACTAACTATACTTTAGAAGTGCAAAAATGAGTATTTTTACCTGGAAGGAGATAATCCCTGACTTCACCAATCTGATTTAATATTCAACATATTACTAATTTAGTTCAGCTAAAGGTACTAATATACTTGCCTGTGAGAGACATGCAGAAACAAAAGGAATTTGACTTAGAACATTGTGTTGCTTAGCATATAGTAAGAGACAAAAAAAAATTTTGCTCCACAGAGAAGTGACAAAAATGAATTGACTGATGGGAAAACTGCATTAACTCTAGGTAACAGGGAGTTAGTGTTGATGCTAAATGTTCCCATCTATGTTCCTGTCATAGTCTCAAAAATCTATGTAGGCAAGTTCTTCCTGAATTCAAAAGTAGTATAGTGACAAAGTTTTCTTCACTGTTTTCTCCTCTAGTACCTTTAGGAGGGATTTCAGCTGCTATATAGGGCATGCGCTCTTTTGTCAGGAGTACAACAACTTCTAAGGAAAATCTGACAAAAAGTAAAAATAGAATTTAGGAAGGGGTGAAATAGAGATAAAGAATCTTCTGGGGAATAGAGAAAGATCCTGAACACTTCAAGAATTGTAAGTTTTAGAAACAGTACTGTAAAGCTCACAATTGAAAATAGGTAAAGTAACAGCATGATCTCAAATCTCATAATCTAAGTAACCTTGTCTCCTGATAAAAGATAAAAAGTAACATATGCCATTTTTGGCAGAAGTCTTCCGATTTTGAAATCGGACTTTGTGGCAGAAGCTGTCATTCTGTCTCTCCAGAACTCACAGCATGAATGTGCTTTTGTGAAAGTGTCTTATTACTACCAAATGATTGTTTTAATAAGAGAAAGTCTTTCAAACTAGAGAGGAAAACATAATTTTCTTGTTCTCTGTACTAGATCACTGGTGGCTTTGTCTTTGATCTTAGCCATGCTTCTCTTCAAACCTGCCCCAATTTACATTCTGGATGAAGTGGATGCAGCCCTTGATCTCTCTCATACCCAGAACATTGGACAGATGCTACATACTCATTTCAGACACTCCCAGGTATGATCTTGAAACTATTGCGACAGTCTATATATGCATCTCATTATTTTCAGAGGCAGTCTGTCACTGGGGAGCCTTAGGTGTTTAGATATTTTCTTCCTAATATGCATTTTGTATTTCTAAGCCATTTCGGTTGAAGGCTGCACTGATGGTGTGACAACAGTGAAACTTCTAAGCATTGCCTTTTATTGTAAGCAATTGTTGTAGCAGCAAAGAAACAGGCAGTAATAAGGAAGAGTAGCTGTGATATGACCAATTTAAAGTATGACCCACATTTTGTTTTTTGTTTTTTGTTTTTTTTTCTTTTTTATTTTGCTAGAGGTCTTCAAACTTAACTATTTTGTTTCGGGCCCTGTTGAAATAAGCCAGGCACACATGGAAAGAATCTTTGTAACACTGTGGCATAAGCATGAAAAACGTACAGAAATTTATTCTTCTGAATGAAAAGTAGTACCTACCTCTATTTGGTGATGGGAACGTTTATTACCAGTATTGTGAAATTTAAATGATATTTTGGGACTTTGAGAGATCTTGCATTCTTATAAAACTGGTGACACTGTTTTCCAATGACTGGTGTACTACGAAAGAGCATTCCATATTTAGTTGTTACTTACCCCGGAATGAAGAGACCAGGTTCTGGGATATGACCACAGACACGTGATAACCATAGCAGATGTTAACCTGCCTAGCTCATTGTGATGTGGTTTCAGTTATGTTCAGAATACTGAAGAACTAGCACCAAGATAATAGCTAAGTAAAGTAACAGAAATCCTTTTCTCTGAAGCCTTTTCAATTATTGTTTAGAAATCCTTATTTGAATTGCAGCATTTATTCTATTAAGAGTTTGTTTTTGTTTTTAGTTTATTGTGGTATCCCTGAAGGATGGAATGTTTAACAATGCAAATGTGCTCTACAAGACCAAGTTTGTGGATGGTATATCCACTGTTGCAAGATTTGATCAATCTCAAAGTGGAAGTAGCACATCTGCAGGCAGCAAAGCCAATAAAACACTGTCAAAAGAGAAGATTCAAGTACTGGGAAGCGTTGACAGATGACACACCAGGTGCCATAGCAATGTCTTAATATCCTGTGTCTTTTGTCTATAGCAAGCCTAGAAAGACAAACTTAACTTTTTAGTATTAAATTTAAAAATTTTTTTAGTTCTTAAATTTTAGTTCACATCTGCACCTTATCTTCCTATCTCATTGCAGGTTGTTGCCTGTACTATTAGCAAAACTGACTGCATTTATTTTTCATGGTGTCCCATATGTAACTTCAGTTTCCCTCTTTAAGTGTTTGCAAACAAATGTATATAAATGGTAACTTGCTCTGTAAGATGAACAGGAGTAACTGCAGCTTTTGGACAGATGCAGAAAGAATCTGATATGGGTTGTAGTATGTTATGGAGTTTAGAAAGCTTATCGCAAAGTGTAAGTACTGCATTTATTTCTTGTCAAATAACAGAAAAGTGACAGGCTAGTATTTTAGCTGCTGTAACTTGCTTTTTGCTTTTTAAAGCAAGGCATTCATCACTCATTTATTTGGCAATTTGCTGCATAAATGTTTTTTCAATAAATAACTTCAACTGCAAAACCTGATTCTGTATGTGCTTTTCTTGGGTTTTTTGTCTGATAGCATGTAATGAGAATTGAATGTACTTTCTCAATTCTGAACTTGTTTTATTTCTTAAACTTCAATTCTGTACTCTGTAACACAGTTCATAGAAAATGCAAACTTTTTTTTGGACATGGATGTCCACAGTCAAATTCAAACACTCACTCACCCCCCATTTTTCTTCACTTCCATTTTCTTCCTTTCTCAGGGAACACAAATGATGTTAATAGGGCTTTTGCAGCTAGGTAGCTGGTGACTGTCCTGTAGCAAAATTAGCTAGTCTAGATTTAAGAGTGAGCAAACAACCTTTGTGTCACATTATCACTCTGAAATGGAGTGTGGGGGGGGAATACACAGCTCGGAATGGCTATAGAAATTATTTCTATGTTGCTCAAAACACTCAGCCTTAGCCCTGGGGAAAAATGAGTTAGATGTTGAGTTTTCTGATTTGGGTGAAATACTTGAGACATTTTGCTGTCCTTGAAAAGTCGTTCATAGTTGGAAGTGCTGGACTTGCTCCCTTCGCTCCATCTCTCTCATAGTGGGGAGCCCAGAACTGGACTCAGTACTCTGGGTGTGGCCTTGCCAGGGCTGAATAGAAGGGAAAGATAACCTCCTTCCACTTGCTGGCAGCACTCTTCTTCCTGCAGCTCAGGATACCATTGGCCTCCTTTGCCTCAAGGACATGTAGCTGGTTCATGTTCAACTTACTGTCCATGAGGACTCCAGGTCCTTCTCTGCAGAGTTGCAGGTCAGCCCCCAGCCTGTACTGGTGTGTGGGATTGTTCCTTCCTCAGTGCAGGACCTTGCCCTTCCCTTGGTTGAACTTCATGAGGTTCCCCTCTGCCTGTTGAAGTCCCTCTGAAAGGCAGCACAGCCCTATGGTGTATCAGCCACCTCTCACCAAGTTTGCAGATAGTGCAAAACTGGGAGGGTGCATTGGGTCCCATCATCCAGGTCATTGATGAATAGGTTGAACAGGATTGGACCCAGTCTTGAGCCCTGGGGGACACTGGTAGCTACAGGCCTCCAACTAGATTTCACATCACTGAGCATAATCCTTTGAGCTCTGCTGCTGAGACAGTTCTCGATCCACCTCACTGCTCATCTAGCCCACACTTCCTGAGCTTGCCTATGAAAATGTTATGGGAGGCAGTGTCAAAGCCTTACTGCAGTTAAGGGAGACAACACCCACGGCTCTCCCCTCATCTACCCAGCCAGTCATTCCATCAAAGGTGGCTCTCAGGTTGGTTAAGCAGGATTTCCTCTTGGTGACTCCAGGCTGACTACTCCTGACCACCTTATCTTTCCTAGGCTTGTAAATGGTATTCCAGGGATGAAGGTGAGGCAGACTGGCCTGTTATTTCCTTGGGTTCTCCTTCTCACACCTTTTGAAGACTGGAGTGACATTTGCTTTCTGCTAGGCCTCAGCCACCTCTCCTGATTGCCATGACCTTTTGAAGATGACTGAGAGTGGCCTTGCAGTGACACTGGGCAGCTCCTTCAGCCCTTCTAGGGGCATCTCATCAGGGCTCATGGTCCAGTTTGTTTAAAAATTGCCTAACCCAATCTGCCTCCACCAAGGGAAAGTCTTCCCTTCTCCAGACTTTTTCCCTGGTACCCAGGACCTGAGATCCCTTTACTGGTCTTACCAGTAAAGACTGAGGCGAAGAAGGCATTCAGTATCTCTGCCTTTTCTGTATCCTTTGGCACCAGGGCCCCTGCCCCATCCAGCAGCGGGCCCACAGTTCCCCTAGCCTGCCTTCTGTTACTGATGTATTTGAAGAAGCCCTTCTTGGTGTCCTTGACATCCCTTGCCAGATTAAACTCTAGATGGGCCTTAGCCTTCAATCATCTTTCTTGGCCCCCCCCCCCCCCTTTCCATCTAGGGCCCTATCCTATGGGATTCTTCCAAGCAGTTCCCTGAAGAGGCCAAAGTTTGCTCCCCTGAAGTCCAGGGATGTGATCCTGCTTTTTGCCCTGCTCCCTCCTTCCAGGATCCACCATGGTCATTGCAGCCAAGGTTGCCCCCCACACACACCCCCAGCCTTCACATCTCCATCCAGCCATTCCTTCTCTTTAAGTACAAGGTCCAGCAGAGCACTGCTCCTCGATCGTTCCTCTATCATTTGTATCAGGGAGTTATCATCGCTGCGCTCCAGGACCACCCCCACCACTGGTATTGCCTGTGCCCTCCGGCAGGTATCAGAGTGGTTCAAATCCCTCATGAGGCCCACGGCCTCTGAACCTGAGGCTCCTTCCAGCTGCCTAGCAAAGGCCTTGTCTACTTCTTCTTCCTGATCAGGTGGCCTGTAGCAGGCACCAGCACTGCCACCCTTGTTAGCCTGCACCTTAATCCTTACCCAGAAGCTGCCAACCAGTCCATTGCCCACCCCCAAGCAGTCCCATATTTAGTAATAATAACATGGCAACTTCTGTTCAGATATACATTTTTTTGGTTCATTTTTCCCTAAAAATTTGCTTATGCTGCAGTGATCACTATTTTATAACTGAAGCTACTGCAGCTTTGCAAAGGCACTGACTTTCATAGCCAGAATTTAGAAGTTGGGCTCTTTATCAAATCAGCCTCTTCAGTTGAAATAATGGGGCTAAACAATACTTCTAAAGGTGATTAGGTGTAGTATTATCACAGGCTGTCCAGCTTTAGCTCAGGAAAATTGTCTTATAGTCAATTAAAAAAAAAAAAAATCTCATGGTTGCAACCTCAATGACAACAATCATTAGTTGTCACCATTGCAGCAAAGGACCCTCATTTGCTCCTGTTGCAGGCAAGGCTAGCATAACCTAAATTCACTTATTTCTGGAACAGTACACATCACTGTTGGTGCATGTTACTCTAGTGGAAATGGGAGAGTTTCCTCCCACACTGTAAGTCAGATGCATCCTACCTCATTCAGGCAGGGTTTAAGTCTGTAGTCTACAGAAAGCTGTTCCTGGAAGCCTAAGAAATGAGTGAGCTTGCCTGAAGGGGCTAGAATTAAAAGCTAATCTGATACTGAGCAAAAAAGCCCCCCACAAGGTGCTTCTGAGTTATTTCACTGCCAAGGCAAAAGGCATCTCTTTGTTTGGATTATTTTGGAATGATTTTGGCATAATCATGCTGGAATCAGAACTATATTTATATATTAGAAGCAATGAAACATAGCTATGAACAAAAAAAATCTTAAAGCAGGAAAACTTTACTGCACCTTTCCCTGTTTATTTTGTATGACATACATAGACAGCCTGCGCCCCAGTTGATCTGTGCAAATGCAGAGTTTTGTAAACTGAAGCCAGGCTAACTATTGGCCAGAAATAAAGTGTCTGCTGCTGTGGAGTTCAGAAGGCAGAAATCCAGCTTTGCTCAGATCACAGAAGAGGAAGCAGTGACCTTACCACAGCGGACAGGAGTGTGGGAAATGGAAGGTGACCCACAGTTAGTGGCCAGGCTATGTCGATTTTTTTTGGTGCACACGCTGATGGGAGCAGCTTTAACAAGGTGGTAGAAAAGTAACCAGCGTCAGGGAAGTTCATAATTGCCTTTGTTAAATGTTTGTTTTTTCCTGCCAGAACGACAATAAATCCTAATTGAGGCTGGGGGGGGGGGGGGGGGGGGAATTTCCTTGACTGAAATAGTTTGGAATTGTTAAGTTCTTGAATAGTTGCTATTACTTAAATTATTTTCAGTTTCATATTGTCGTCTTCCCTTGTACACAACCTGCTAGGTTGAAAGAGCTGACAGTTTACAAACAACTTCACACGGTTCATCCTCACCAAAGGCACTCAGTCTCTGCAGCCACAACCACCTTCATGCTAAACAACCTGAAAGCTTGCACCAAGTGCTCCTTCATTTCAGTTAGTGACCAGAGGCATTCATCATAAAGTACAGATACCAATACCAGGTAGATCAGCTTAGAGCATAACACACAGGCTTGCTCTGAATTTGGAATATGGAAATACTGTGAAATATTCACAGGGGAAAAAAATTACCAGTTACTTCCAAGAACAGGTCATGCATCTTTATTTAAGTTTTACCTTTTTGGTAAGCAGGAGGGTTTTCTTTCAATCAGTCCATTTACATACTTCAACAGCCAAGTACAGATTGCAGTGAAATTGATGGAGATCTTGCAACATTAGAAAACTTTTCTCAATATACATCCATTTAAGCAACAGCTTGTAGGTTAGAAGGAGTGCTAGTGTCAAATCTGCACACCTCACTCCAGGTGTACAAAGCAGCATTGCAGCAGCACATGAAATGCCCACACTGGGCAAAGTAGTACAGTATGTTTTACATAGTGCAATCACTTTTAGAGGAAAAACTCTAGGAAGGCCACGATCCTTTTTTTTTTTTTTTTTTTTTTTAAATCCTGTCAAGTTTAAAAATGAGAGGGGGTAGAAATCAGACCTCTGGCTGAATCAACTCTTGTGCAGGTAGGTTTTGTGTATAGGCACATCCTTCAGAAAGGATCCCTGAATCTATCCTGTAATCACAAAAAAACATATTGCTTTGTGATTCAGAGAGAAACCTATTATACCATCGCCAACCTTCCTAACAATCTCAGGCAGAGTTGTTAATTCAGCGGTTTTTAGGTTTCCTAGAACATGCTCTTTGATATAGTTTAAATCCCCAGTAGAGAAATACAAGTTGCTATTGACCACTATTAGAGTTACTCTATTCATAGTCATTTGACCATATCAGGCATTGCCTCTGTATACTCCAGTCCACAGTGAAAAATCAAATTACCAGAGACTTGGAGAGTCTCGCTTTTCTGTAACTGTAATGCTGACCAATACCAAAAAACAAAAAACAAGTCAGACAGAAACTGCTACAGCAAAGCATCACTGGTAATATTGATCTAATACAAAATTGAGCGCTCATGACACTACATGTCATGATGACCAAGATTTTAAAGATACCATAAAGTGATTTTTCCCAGTAAGATTTTAAAATTTACAACTGTGCTTAACAGTTCAAACTGCATGTAAACAAAAAACAGCTCCCTGCAACAAGGTGTAAATCAAAATATTATAGCACCAGCTCTCAGCACCAAGGAGTTGCTCACTGACCACTTCTAGTACATGATGCATTATATCTGGTATATGATGCTGAGCTTTCTGCTACAGAAGCGCCACAGTGGGACACATTTTCCCATTTTTGCTGAAATTTTCTTACCAGGTGTGCACAAATTACATTCGTCCCTTCCATGGATAAAATCAGACAACTAAATAGTTACAGTACTAGAAACATTGAAAGGGAAATGGCGTCTGAGGGAAAAGTAGGTACTGTATACCTAATTCTGAACAGGCATGGAGGAAAGGTAACACTATCTGAATAATTCTGCCTAACAGATCAAATCTGAGAGGAACTAGAGACATAAGAAAAACAAACCTTTTTCTGCTGAAAGCCATGGACATAATATTGTCAACACTAAAGATTTTATTTCACCATCAGCAAAACATTCACCTCCAAAAAAGCTGTACACATATGGGTCAGATTACGGTACAGTGGTAACTTTACACTACTAAAAGTCTGTTGTTATAGCGGTCAGGTCTTGTCTTTTGCCTGAGGAAGGGCAAAGGGGACAGGAAGCCTGGCCATTTCATCATATAGAAATTTTACTCCAAGTTAATGCAGATATATTCTTTCTTCTTAAGTGCAAATTAAAAAGTATTTGCTAGAAACCAGCATGAGTTGGGCTGCTGTGAAATGACAGATCATTCAGTTTGTTACAAACACTGACAAGTCTAATCATTACAGGCTTCCAAAGCAAGAACAGGGTGACAAACATGAAGAGGAGGAAAAAAAAGAAAGATTACTACTATTAAAAAAAAGTATCATTGCAAACTCTGAACACTCTTCAAAAACATATCTAGAAAAGACTGTTTTTAATTTTTTTTTTTTTCCTGAAGCTGAGGAGTGTCCATGCAAAACAATTTTGAGAAGAGCAGTGTTCTACCTGGGCTCCAACCAGACCCAAACCACTTGTCCCACACAGCTCAGTAAAGTGCTCTCTTGTGCATCCTTTGAGGAAAAAACATTCTCATTTAAAGACTGGGAGGCTGAGAGTGCTAGCTGGGGAGGCATAGTCTCGGTTAATCCATTTTGAGGTCAGAGAAAGAGGAAGGAGAGAAGTTAACAGTACTCTGCCTTTCATAACCCAAGGGCAGACAGGCTGCAAGGGAGGAGCAGACAGGACAAGGAGAGGCGGATCCTTCCACTGACACCTGGCCTCTGCAAAGCCCCAGGAATTTTTTTTTTTAAAAACACAGACATCAGCAGAGGCAGCTTTCACTTTTTACATGTAACACAGACTAATTCTGTTGTAGAGTCAGAAAGATTGAGTATTTAGACAGCAAGTAATAGATATCCCCAAACAACAAAGTGAAAAATCAAATATGCCTTTCACTTCCAGCGCTGGTGGTTTTTCAACAATTTCTTTGAGGGACAAAGGGGATCTGAGTAACATTCTTTTGCCTATTTAAAAGAAAAAAAAAGAATGCATCTTGCCCTGAACACTTCTTTACGTTGCACACTTGCAAGCATTCTAGGGCAGATCATTAGAGGTATTTACTGATATAACAATAACTAACCAGTAGCTTAAAAGAGTAAAAATAACATTAATGGGGAATAGAATTTAAGGCATTTTTTATTTTGGCCAGGAATGATGCATGCTACGGAGTAATCTTCATTTTCCCACTTGGTTTTCAGACCACTGCACTTTTTTTTTGTTTGTTTTACATGGCACTTTATAGTTTGTGTTTACAATTTAGTCAAGATTTTCAAGTGTTTTCTTCAACATAAAGGCCTTCTCTCGTAGCTCAGGTCTGCTGTCTGATGCCATTGTAGATAACGAACAAATGAGGTGGTCTCTGCTTTCTGGTGTCAGGCTTTCCCACTGTTTAGCTTCTGTGTAGATAAAGAGACACAGATACTGGACTTGAATACCAGAATGCCAAAAAAACCCAACACACTTTCTCCATCCCTGGACATGCTGAAGAGATACTGCTTCACATTTCACTCTCAATCCATATTGCTCCTCCAGGAGAAGGTTACTGAAGAGGCAACCTCAGCTGGCCACCTGGTACATGCCATCTCCTGCACAGGGAGCTGTGCCCATTTAGACCAGGCTGAACTTGATTCTCTAGGCCTGGAACATGTGAAAGCATGTTTCTGACTTCACGATTGCTTTATGTTATGCAAGAGGAATGAAAATCATTTCTGCCAGAGTAAAGGAAACATGCAGGGCATAAGAGGTATCCAAAGAAAACATCTGCTAGAGAGCAATTGCAGACTTACGACATGAAGACCTAAAAAGATTCTCTCAGGTAAATTCTACAACAGCTGAAACTCTAAACTGACAATGAAGAGCTAGGTTTGGCACAGGAAGGGTAAAAATCTCTCTTCTGCACAAACAAAAGCTCTCCTCTCTGTGGAGTCTGAACATAATGCAAAATCTGACTTTAGAAATGTGAAAGGTTGGAAACAGCCTGTCCGACTCAGTCCTGTGTGCTCTTTCTGGAACCCTCCTTGCTGGAGGTTTTCCTCACCCAAGGAATTATGAATGATACTTCAGACCTTGACTTTATCCACAGTTGCTTCAAGCCCTCTCCAAGTTATCCCAGTCCCCAACCACAAAACTCCACATCCCCACCAATCTTCCATAGCTACATGCACACTGCTAAATCACCCAGTTTTGCAAATAGGCAGTAATGCCACCTCTCCGTGTTTCCAGGCCATATAGCCATGCATTGCCTTTCCCAAACACTGATTTTCCAATGTGGAAAGATGTGAAGATCCTCACCATTCAGTTTGGTGAACAGCAGTTGTATCACAGACAAAGCTT
The DNA here is from genome assembly GCF_036370855.1 of Dromaius novaehollandiae. Lineage (NCBI taxonomy): Eukaryota > Metazoa > Chordata > Aves > Casuariiformes > Dromaiidae > Dromaius > Dromaius novaehollandiae. Next base: position 15,719,403 of record NC_088132.1, on the reverse strand, counting down.
CTGTTCTTATGGACATGTAGCTCTTGTTTTCTAAGACAAAAAAAACAAAAAAAACACCACACATTCAGAAGCAAAAGCACACTAACTGCACAAAGAGCAGTACCACTGGGTCTCAAAAGAGTTTTTGTTTCCATAGCTCACAGAGCTATTTTGTGCTGCAGGGCTCCCAATTACTCATATCTATGAATGGCAGAGAGCGAGCAAATAGAGGCTAACAGGAACATTAAACCTTGTGCATGGCCTCTGCATACCTGCAGCACTACTGTTCCTCATGTTGAAAGGGAAAAAAGTTGGCATAACTGTAGCTTGATCACAAACTTCTGTGTATACTGGACTTTGCTTTTGATAAATTGTAATGGCTACAAACCATCCAGATTTCAATAAGCAGTATTAAGTGAGGGTATATAAACCCTATACAATCAAGCACCAGGCTAAAGCCTTTGAAAGTTTTGGTTTCCAGACCTACAGTCTTGTAAAAGCCTCACTCCATTGCAGGCTTAATAGTTAAAAGAAACTCAGCTGTCCTATCTTCCCATGAAAGGCCTCTGGATCTGTAGCAAGCTGTAACACAGGTGCTCTCATGGCATACCAGAAACAAGAGCTGTATGTGGGTGCGTGAAGACTTTGGGCACAGGATAAAGCAGGAAAACTGCCTCAGTACCAAGCAGCCCCCAGGACTGTCAACACTATGTAGGGGGCACTTTCATACCCATAAGTGCTTCCTCAGGGAGAACACAAACTGCCTCAAAGCCTTGGAGCTCCATGCTTTGGCTGCCTGAGGAAATTTGGAGTATTTTCAAAGCAACGTACCCAAGAAGTTTGAACTTGGGGAGCAGAAAAATACTGTTTCATTACATCACTAATAGTTTGATTAGATGGGGTGGGTTCATTTTCTACAAGAAAAAAAAAAATCACTGAGTTTCAGATTTACATTCCTGAAAGGTACCTGTGCAGAAGTCTGTTTTTCTTCTCTTCCTCCCTCTCCGAAGCCCCCTCTCACCAAAGAAATTTAACTTTTCTGGGCATGGCACCCAGCACACTACTATCTTGAACAGCTACTGCAAAATCAGAATAATCACTGTGCAATGCAAAGAAGGGTGAAGTATTCTCTCTGACAGACTATGTTTATCCTTCACTCTATCTGCCAGCCAGCCTTCAGAGGAAGAATGTACTAACAAGCAATTAACTGTCAACCACAAATTGAGAAAAGTCCATTTACCTAAAGAATAGGTGATAGACGAGCAGGTTTCCAACAGTATTCCTGTCAAAGCCACAGGGTCTGAGTGCTCCTCATCAAACAGCATTAACCTGCCAAATGCAAAAACAGTCAGACGCCCTGTGTCACTGTGAACAGAAGCCTTTCTACACATCTGCTCAGCTTCCTCTGAGAAAACAGTAACTATCATTGCCACATCACTGCATGTCTGCCACAGTTTCACAAAACAGCATGAAGTGTCAAAGAAAAGAAACAATATGAAGTCAGAGTGCAGTTAGAAGAATTACCCTTGAAAGTAGGCATTCATGGCCTGTAACACTCCAAGCTGCACTTTCCATGTACTAAGTTTCAGATGCTCACACATTAACTTGCAAAATTCTTGTCGATAGCAACCTACAGAGAAGTAAGGATGTCATTACGTTACAAAGAGGAAAAGTAGAAAGAAACATTTCCTGCTCTATCTCCCAAGTGCTCCCTGCACTGTACTCCAAGTGCCATCAAGCACATCCTCTAACAAGTGACCCTAAAAGCCTGCACCCATCTAGGCAGGACAACACGCTCATTAACAAATATTGGAAGATGAATGGCTACACAGTACGCTTTGAAAGCGGCCCGATTTTTCAGATCAAGGCAGTTCCTTCACCTTGTACCAGCTCTGATGCAAAGTGAATGTAATCAGCAGAACTATGCATCTTCTGATAAGCTGCCACATCAGGCACCTGCACTAGAAGATGATGTCCTAAAAGTTTCATCATGTTTCTACAAACTCAGACTAGTTCCACGAAGTGAACAGTAAGGAGTTTACCCAAGGATGGGCTACTTTGTGGGAAAGTTTTTGGAGCAGCTTTTTCACTGAAGACCTGAGAGGATCTCGCAAGCTGCAGGCAGTGAAGTCCTGCAGCTCCTCCCCGCCCTTCCACATGATCTCGAGGCTTCTCTCTACCCTTTTATTCTTTGGGGGAGACAGTACGAGTCAAGAGAGTTCACTCTGCTGACTTACGCTGCGTCTCTGGGCTCCTTGGCCAGGCTTTACCCAGACTCTCGAAGGCACAGATGAGGGACTCCATCTGCATTTCCTTCTCCCTCATGTCCTCATCTTCTTCATCGTGCTTTGGTGAACCCATGCCCATGCTCTCAACAGAGTTCTGTGGAGGCCGTGGGGGAAAGTATGTTTGACAGAGGCACAAGGGCAGGCTAGCTAAACAGTTCAGCTTAGTCTTCCCTTGCAATTTGTGCACACTAGTCTTGTACCTCAGCGTCCTCAATCAGACGCAGCATGGGACTCCTTGGCCAATAGCAGCTCTGACACTACTGGCAACCTACAGAAGCGCACACCAGACTCTGTAGCCTTGCATTCAAACTGCTCCCTGTGTTGTTAGAGTCTGATTTGCAGAGCACTGCAGACTCTCAGTGGAGGCAGACTAACTACACAGCTTCCTAGAAGTCTCCCGCTGCCTCTAAAGCAGACAGGAATCAAATCTTAATGCAGCACTGGGGTGGTGCTGGACACCACAAAAGGACTCTGCTTAGAGAGCAGTCGGGCTAATTCAGAATTCAGGTAGCAGTTACAACCCTCCCAGGGCTCACCAACAATCTGGTATTCAACCCCACATAGGAGCTAGCTGAGTGTGGGATATTTCTCCCATCTGCTGCCCCTTCTGGGCAGAAGTGTGGAAAACTGAAGGTGTGCATCTAACAGCATCAGCTGGTTTGTCACTGTTTGGGTGTTCTGTTTTGAAAGAGGGAAAACCCAAGAAGTTGAACTGTCACCTTCTTTATCATGGGAAAGATGATATCTGCCAGCTCCTGGAATCGGTCTTCTTTTGTTGCCTGTAGCACCCCAGCTGCACAGCGCAGTGCCACCATCTTATACTTCAGGTTCTCTTTCCGACACTCTTTCAGGACAGCCTGAACAACCTCACTGACACTGGGCTGGCCAGGCACAGACATTTGCAGCTCTGCACTGAAACACAAGGAGCACAGAGATTTTCAGACCCCATTAACCCTTCCCAAACACAGCTTTTCCCACAGATAGCAAGCAATTCCCATGCTCAGGCATAGGGCAGCCTACCAACAGCTGTAAGTAAACTTACACTGTGGTGCTCTTCTTTTACTATGTCTGTTCTCCCCCACTGTTCTTCCCCATTCTTCCTCATATGCTTTCAATGCACTCTCCCACCTCACCCATCTTCCACCTCTTGCTATCTTTCTTCTTAGCAATTCTGGCCTTTCATCATCTTCCTTGCCCTAATTCTACCATTCAGCCCCATAAGTCCCTCCATAGCATTCTTTGCTGCTCCCAGCCCTCCCCAGTGACCCTCATAGACAAGATGAGCAGAGAGGGACTGCTCAATTCCTGGAGATCAAAGCAGTGTTCACAACTTTACAGTACTTCTTGCCTCCTTGCTGGAAGCAACAGAGTCTCCCTAGCACCAGCAAGTCAACAGCCCTGTGCAAAAACCCTCCTTTTTGGGATCTCAAGAGCCTGAAGGTACCACCTTTCTCAAGGCACTTACCTGCATGCAGAGACGACACTGGCAATGGCCTTTAGCAGCTCCTCCTGCAATCAGTAAAACAGTAAATTAGTAAAACACTGAGAAATGTTCCCTAGCCAAATGGCACAGCACTACTCCACAGTGGTATCCTCTGCACTCTACTGCTCGAGGTTGTGGGGAAATACGCCCCTGACACCAGTCAAGAGAAACAATGTTTTCCTCCTGCCACTTTGGACAGGTTGCTGTTCTTTCTCTTTTTTTCCTAAACCAGAGGTCTCGACTTTTCATCTACACTGACTGGGAGTGGAAAGGGGCCTTGCAGTGCCTCTGAGTACAAGTTAGCCCCCTACAAGGCTAGAACATGGGTACAGAGGAACTAGCCTAAATGAGAATCCAACTCTCAAAGCAATCTGAAGTGCACTCTATGCTTATGTTTCCTGGCATTTTTATTTCCATTAAATACAGGGCAAAAGCCAGGCTGCCTAAGCTAGAGTTCCCATCCGCTTTCCTCTGCAGCCCAGAACGCTGCATCTCCTGTGTCAGGGACTGATTGCTGGTGCTCATATCAATCCTTTAGGGGCCAGCTCTTTTTTTTACCTTTCCAGTCCATGTTCTCCCTGGCAGGCCTTGCAGCAATGCAGACAGCACTATTCCTAGGTGCGGTGGTACCAGAGAACCTGTCTGTTTGGCAATTGATGCCATGGCAGCTGCTCCCTGCGCTTTCATCTTCCAAGACTGGGACTGCAACGCCTTCTGGGTAATGACTATCAACTCCTGCATGTACAATCTGATACCACCCTGAGTACCTGCATGGCAAACAGAGGAAAATTGCAATCTTGCCACAAAAGGAACAAAAACCTGATCGTATTAAAAAGAGAGAAAAAAAAGCACCTATAGCAGTTATGGATTTCTTTCTGGCCAGAAAACATATCAGCAGGCCCTTCTTCAGGCAAAGGGGCAAAGAATTCCTCCAAGGCTGACTGAAGATGGGGTCTGTTTTCTAGGTGCTTCAAAAGTACCTGAAGAAAATCTCTAACATACCCCCCATATTACAGAAACTAGCCATGGTTTTATTCTGTTTCTGAGGAAATAAAATCTTTCTGTAAGAACAGATCACTGGAAAACCTCTTCTGGAAGCTCCTTTTCCACCCCCAGGGAAGCATCCTGGTGTCTGGGGACCAGATCCAAAATCAGGTCAGAGAAGGAGCTAGCAAAGCCATTTCACTATGCATCCACATTTTCCTCTTCAGACAGAAAACATGGCAAATTAGCCTTTCTATAGGGTAGATTCACCTTGAAATTACAACCACAGACACCACTGGAGGACCAGATGAGATCACCAACCCTAGGGAGATGTCAACGTCCACTATAACTTCAGAGCGTGCAGCACCCTTTTAAGGCTGGCACCAACATTTCCAGACGTATCTGGCTACTTGCAGCACGATATGGGCTGTATTACAGCAACATTAAGCGCCTCTCAATGTTAAAATACTTATCCTCATTGTGCTTGTGTATCCTCAGCTATCAGCAGCTCTTTAACTATTTTAAATAACCACCAAGAGGCCAAGTAACTTGCCCAAACTCACATAGGAAGTCTTTAGCAAGGAAGAAAATGTAAACAGGTTTCTGAAATCTCTTGCCGTGAAAACTCGATTTCCAAAGTGGATTTCCAAGAAGCATGGTATTTCATACCCCATGTTCCACAGAAAGTTTTTGCCTCTAATGGCAACTTACCAGGCACATTTTCCTGCCAAACTTCAGTCCACAAAGTAGAATCCTCTTTCTCTCCTTTCTCTTCATCGGAGACCTCGTGCATGCCAAGAAAAGCCAACGGCAAGATGTGTTTGGCATGATTCTTCACCACATCTGGGCTGTAGCGTCCCATAGCATGTACAGTTAAAGCACAGCCTGTTCTGTAAACTGGCTCTGAAGAAGCAAAACAATCATATTGTGTGGTGACTGGGAGGTAGGATTTTCATTTCACAGCTTGGTCAGCCTCTTGGGAAGCAGAGGAAAAGCACAGCATTGCACAGTGATACATGGGAGTTCTTCAGCTAGCAAAACTAAACATCATAATACAGAAACGTTTCCTTACCAGTTTCTGCCATGACCATTAACTCTTTTCTGCACCATATGCTGTAACTGAACATTCAAAAAGCCACATACCTTCCTTCTCCATGTACCAACTGCTGAGTTTCTGCAGCAGCTTCTCAGTGCTACTGTCCCGGGAAGTCTGTAAAAGGGAAGAGACTCGAATCACTCAAATGTATGTTAAAAAATAAAAAATAATAACAACAATTAAAGCCATCTTGAACTCCAACTCACCCGGACAAGATGCCCCATAGCAAAGGCAAAAGACTTCTGTACCACAGTGTTACGATCCGTCAAGCCACTGAGCAAAGCACTCATAAGTTTGCCTGTTGGAAGAGGGAATTTTTTTTCAGACTTCACTTTGTCTGAAACATCACATTTTTATTGCTGTGACAAGAATTATAACAGCCTGCATTTTAACAGATTTATGCATTTATGCATGCTCTCTTTTATCATGTTTGATGGGTCTGTCTGGTCCTTATGCCTAGTAAGTGCACATCATAACACAGCTCATAGTGGCAGCAAGCCTCGGTTTGCACACCTCAACCACTAATGTTCCCCAGATGTGGGCACCTCTAGCTGATCAGTGTGTTCAGTTTTATTTCTATTTTGCAACAGAAAAGAGATCTCCTCTATAAAGAGAGGACTAAGATTCTAGTGATTGTCAACAAAATCCAAATTCAGAAAAAAGGTGAAAGAGCAAGGGCCTCCCTGTCTGAGATAGAATAGCTCCATTAACGTTGAGAGAAAGCAAATTTCTTAAACCTTTTTTTTTATGATTCAGCCATTGGAATGAGACAGGCAATGGCTATCCTGGCAGGTGCTTTTAACAAAGGCTGACACACTGAGAAAACCACAAAAAAGGTGCTTTATACTGGGTCAGGAATGCAACCCTGCTTATGCTGGGTAGCACAAGTTGAGGAACATGTGCTCATTACAGCACTGCACTTTTCCCTCTGCTCCTTCAAATTTGATGGAGGCATTTAACATCCCAAGTGTCTACCCCCAAAACATGCACAAGGGAGCTTCAAATAGCTCTTTGAGGCAAATACACACACAAAGATCATTACTGTGGGAATGGGGGAAGAAATGCCAATAGGGAAGAAATGCTACCTATAAAAAAGCAACAAAACCAACTTTAAAACCTTACACTAAAAACAAGTCTTACCTGAATAAGGTGTTAAGTCCTGGGGACATTGTGTAGTTAATGACACAATTACACTGGCACAGCCTCCCTGGAAGATTACAAGGGGAAACAAATATAAGAAAAAACAACATTAGCCCCTGATATTACTAATACTTGCCATGGTGGTGGATGCACTTGTATGACACTCTCTAGACCCACCCAAACTCTGCCCAGATATATGACAAATGAATTTAAAGAATTACATTAGAAGTAAAAAGCTACCAGGGCCACACTCAGGATGGATGGTCCTGGGAGATTCAGAGGTATTGAGGAAAACACTCTGCATTCTGCTTCCTCAGAATCCAACCGGCATGCAGCCAAGAGAAGGTCCATGTGGCACAATGTAAAGAACAACAAGTAACATAGATGGACTGAAACTCAGACCTAAAACAACTATAGTCTGAATGAGCTAAGCTCTCACTTCAAAAGAGAAAGTGAAAAGAACCATATTTAACTTGGTACTTCATTGTTTTTTTTTCCATTTCCAAGCAATCCATTAAAATCATAGGCATACCTTTGTGCCAAGGCCTACTCCACTTTTGATCAGTTCGCAGAGCCGAGGAACCAGCTCACCCAGGATGGACACATCCAAGTACTGCAAGCTCTAGAGAAAGCCAAAGGACAGAAAAAAATGGTAAAACTGAAACACATAAGCTGATCTCCTTCCAGCTGTGGGCTACCTCAGTTTCTGCATGCTGATGTTTTGCTGCGTTGTGAGAGTTTGTGTGGTGTGAGAAGGTGACCATAAGGTAGCTTACACCACATGCTGATTCCCTTGTCCCACTTCTATGCTGAGATGACCCTGCTGAAATTAGTAGTTGCCCTGTTGGAACAGATATATGCCTGCATTTGACCCTTCTAGATAAGTGAAAGTAACACACTAGCAAGAACTCCTTTTTGGGGAGGGAAAGCAAAGATGTAGAGGTGTGAATATTTCAGGACAAAACCCAACATTCTCTCATGTGTCTGCATGCAGTAACCCTAATGTACCCAAAGCAGACAACAAAGTGAAACTACTCAGACTGTTTTTCAACAGATCAAGGCAAACAAGTGGAAAAAATGAAGTAAATGTACAGCAGAGATGTTATTGGTATGGTTTCTAATCTCCTGTGCCTAAGATGCTAGCGGGCAAAACAGAAAGCCTCAGGCTACCAGCCCTCTGCGTAGCACTGCTTACAGAGGGGAGATCCATCCTCTACCAAAGCCAAAGATCACATATCAGCTGAAGGTAACCCCCTCTCAGCTAACCCTCAGAAGTGAGTTCTCCTGCCACATCCCCCTCCTGCACTGCTAAGGTAAAGGGACAAGGGAATAATTGACTATAACCCATCAAAGGTTGTAATCTACTCCTGTCTCCCAGCCAGCCCCCAGACATACAGGAATAGAGGGAAGGGTGCTCGCGAACTGGGACATCTTCATGCTGCTCTAAGGAACTGTGGGATCTCTTCCCTTCCATGGGAAATGTCAAGCAGTGATGGTCAGGGCACCACAACTGTCCCCCATGGCTGGGAGCAGGAGAGGCATAGCCAGCATGAGGGACAGTAGCAGCTGCTCTGGCCTACAGCAGGTTGGTGAGGACATTTTTACACAGAGCCTTTCATCCCACTGTGCTTTACAGACCATTTATAGAGTGCACTCCATCTGACACCAAAATGCAGCTCCCTCTGGCGCAGGGAGTCCTAGCAGCTCCAAATGCTGTTAAATACGGAAGGGCTTGCTGCTGTTACTTTTCTGTAAGTCCGGGAAACAAAGAACAGGCCTGGTGGCTGTGCTTCACCAGAAACTGTTCAGGTGCTTACACACCATGCCTGCTCCCATGTCCCTGGCTGCAAAAAAGGGGATTATTCTCTTTGGGAAGGGACAGGTTCTTACACATGGCAGTGAGCAATGCCCTGCAGCACAGTCTGGGCATCAGCAGCTCCTCCACTGGCATCAAACTACAGTGCCATGTACTAGCTGCTGACAGTGACATCAGGGTTTTCTCAAAATGTTTCCACCATGTAAAACACTGGCAAGGCCCAGGTGGTGATGTCCAAGGCACCAGGAACCAAGGACTGGACAGCATGTGTTCTAAGAACAATGACTACTGTTATTTTTTTGTGGGGTAACAAGGCCAAAGATGAGGAGAAACAGCAGCTAGCATCACCCAGAATCAGCTGGGTTATCCACCAAAGAGCACTTGAAAGATGCCCTCTTCTTCAAGCAAGGAAGGTTCTCAGGTGGAGAAACAGCTCCTCTGACTCCAAACGGAGCCACAATCATTTACAAGATATGTCAGGGACAAGCTGTGGGGACAGGGTGAGAGAACTCAGTATCTGAAAGAAGGTGGACAGACATCCACATGGAGATGTGACAATAAAACAGAGCCTGAAGAGGAATTTGGTTAAGGCCTTACTTTGATTCCTGTTATCCTACAACAAAGCATAAACAGGAACCCTCCTGCATGAATTACTTACCATGTTAATTGTTTCCATCATGGGAGATGACTTTACAGCACTAAGTCTGGCACTATCCATGGCAGTCTAAATAAAAGAGGAAAAAGATAAAAAACAAAAGTAAAGTCAACCTGAAACCAGTGGAAATGCCAACATCAGCTACAACTCACTTTCTCACAAACTCAAAACAGAATCCATTTCAGACGTGTGAAGACAAGGAGTCATTACTCCTACAGACTATGAATGTTTCCCTTCTAGAAAGGGAGAGATGTTCTAGCTGGTGCACAGGAGCTGAACCACACACTCCTGCCATCTTGAAAATGAAAAAAAAAAAAAAATGAGAAAGATCTACCCTGTTATGTTGTCCACTTGCTTCTTACTGGGAAAGGGCAGAGGTTGCCCTCTTTTCCCCCCCAAACAATGAAATTGGCTCAATTTGCTTCCGAGTAGTGGGATTTCAGCCACTTTCCCAGGAGACTGCAACTGATTAATATGCTTCTCTGAGATGGGTTAAAGGATACAGTGCTGAGAACACCCTGCTCCAGCCCATACTGCTAATGTATACCTTCTAATTTACGTTATAAGAAGTCTTGCAGTTAAACCCCTTGGAAAAACAGAGCAAAGTTTGATAGTACAGGTACAGCACAGATAATTATTGCGGACCTACTCTTCACTTCTTCCACAGTTGTACATGGAACTGAAGTGACATTTAACAACAGTTCTTACTGAAATTGTTCTTTACTTTCTGAAATATGTGGATGTGTAGTATATAAAAAAAGAAAAAAGTCCTGACCCTCCCCATAAAACAATTCATCCCACCATATTCCAATAACCATACCTTACTTTTTACAGAATTGTAAGAAGTAAACTTTTTAGTGAGTTCTTTTTAGTGACACAATAGCTATTTCTTATCACATCTTTGAACACCTCTGAGCCAAGTTTGCTATTTTTCTGTATAGGCCTATAGAATGAACATATGAAGCTCTTTGCGTCTCTCCTCTTGATACTCTCCCATAATAACTGCACTTACTTTCTCCTGATCTGTTGCACAAAGACTCAAGTAATTGAGAACCTGAGGCTCCAGCACACTCAAGGACTCCAGCAGGGCTGGGATAAGTTTTGGTGCATGAGGTTTCAGCATAGGTCCAGCACTTTTACTGATCTTCACAAGAGTGTTAATGCTGGAAAGAGACCAAAGAGAAACTCACCATCAAAACCTATGGATTTAGCTGAAAAATCTTTCTATTCCAATTCAGTGCTAACAGAAAGACCAGTTTAGATGTTGATTACACCAGTACGGATCTACCTGCAAACAGAACTCACTGTCTATTTTTCTGCTTAAGCAAGATGAGACCCAGACCCCTGAGCCTGCAAGGACACTATTCTTGGCACAGAGATTGTTTGGTTTGGCCAGAGTACAACAAAGGGAGTGGCCAAAGAGACAGATGCAAGAAAAAATAACATTTCTTCATGTTTTAAAGAAGTTTCAGGCAAAGTCACCCCAGAAATAAGTCTCTGCCCAAGAAAAACAAGTTATAACAATCCACTCAAATCTCACTGTTCAGTTTCAGACCAGCTGCATCTCTCACGCTATATTTTGACAGTATTTCCAAACCTTCAAACGGTTCAAGAAATAGACACTATAATTTGTTGTGAGCTTTTTAAAATTCCTGGATAAGCATGTTGGTAAGAGAAAATTATTTTTGCAAAGACCAGCTGTATTCCAGGTCTGAATCTTGCAGTTTTTTGTCTAGCAAGTAAAGGAAGCTATAAACAAAGTTATAAAGTGACAAGCATATGAAGACCCTAAATGTCAAGGGACCTCAAACCGTTACATGACATAAAACTTACTTGAACTGTATGACCAAATGCAGCCACCTCTGGTATGTGAACTGTCATTATTCAGAACCAGTCATGAAATAAGACATGGCTCTTACAGCAGCTACCCTGGGATTTTCCACTTACAAAATGAAGGAGAGCCTCAAGCACAGAAACCTCCTTGAAGATCAGTTTACCAGTTGTATAAGGCCAAAAGAATTTCCTGCTGGGATTCAAATCTGGGCATTTGCAAAGAGGTCAGATACTACACAAGGTCAAAATTTAAGACTAGTTAACCTTTCTGCCTGTGCTTGTTTAAACAGGACATTCCTGAGGGATAGCTGCAGTTCTCAGCACTGCTGTTTGAAGTCAGTAAGAAGAGGAAAAGAACAGCAGGAAGGCTGTTTTGGGGAGGAACTTCTGTCTTAAAACACAAAACATATTCTGTGATTCAAACAAATAAACCAGGTCCCCTCAGGATAAAATGTGCCCTCACCGCCAGAGAATTTACACAATGCAAAACTAACCTGAGAGATCGGACTTCAGCGACTGTGCTTACTATTCCTTTGTCTAGGAGGCAAGGGAGCAATACAGCTATAGTCTTCTGACCTGCTGCTCCTTTAGATTGATCACACATTTTCACACAGACCTGGCAACAGATGAGAATCAGTGTTGCATGCATGTTCAAACCCCTCTCTCAGATAACATTAAAGCACCTTTTCTGTCAGACAAAAGTCACAGCCAAGCGCAGGCTCTGCTACACCATCATTCTCTTCTCTTCTCCAGGAAGCACTAAAACACTGAGCCAAGTTCCTAAAAGGAACTTCAGCTATGTTCAGCTTCCCAAGAAGACAAACTCAGAGAAAACAGATGAGACTGATTCACAACCTGATCAAGAGATAGACCACATGATCTTCCAGATAAGGGACAGCCTGTCTCAGCCACACAGATTCAACTGTTACACAAGGCAGAGATGCCTGCCTCAGATCAGAACAGATTCTGACATCACCTGCAATGTTTTGGAACTGGATCATCACTTCTGCAACTGACATTTCATGTAGCATGCATTGTCAAAGCTGTGATTTCAAACACAACTCTTCAGATGTTTTGTTTGGTATTCCTCTGAAAAAGTTATTTCAGTGGAAACAAACACATGAAGCAATGTGTGTATTACACCAAAAAAAAAGTCTTGTGGCAGGAACAGCATCAGAGAGGAAAGTCCAGACTGGATTACCAAGTTTCAGACCAGCAAAGCTCCACTGTGTTTGGTCAACTGCACACTGTTCTGGTTATATAAAGTCTCCTTCAATCTCATCCCCAAATGGAAAAACAAAGGACATCAAGGATCCATAAAGGGACATCAAGAATTCAGAATCTCCCTCTTGGGGTTGTACAGAACATAACATCAGAGTTGCCTCAAGCACTGTAACTCCAGCAATACCAACAAAAGCACAAAACTGTACGGGGCCAACCCTATTATGAATGCTTTCCAGTGGACTGTTCTGTTTGTCACTGCATCTCATACCGGAGATCTTAAAGAAATGTCACTCCTGCAGAGATGGAAGAGAATGATTATCTAATATCAAACATACACCTCTCCATGCACAATTTTTGAAATTAGATTTTTACCTTACTTAAAGTTTTTAGGGATAGTTCTGCTGCTTTTCGCACAGACTCCTAAAAAAGAAGTCAATAATCCATCGTTAATATTTTAAAATCTTCTGTGCAACAATTCTTATTTGTAGACAACTAAAATGCTAGTATTGACAAAACTACATTCATGGCTAATATATAATACCTTCTAAAGAAGTTTTGCCTTTGGTCCACCTAGTATCTGGTCTATTCAATGCCAAATACATTAAAAGTGCTGCCTGACACCACCAGGCTGTCTGTGCTTCCATTCACATTTGTCTCTGTGCTAGTGTTACTAGGTTGTCCTCCCTGCTTCCCCCCCTACCCCCCCAAAACCCCCCCCCCAAACCTTCTACTACAAAAGGAAGTATATAATCCTTTGTGTATACTTTACTGTCACAGTAAAATGCCTTTTGCTTAGTGGTGCTTTACTTGACTCATTTTCTAGGGTTACAGAGAAAGACTAAAAGCAAATAGCAAAATCTGTGCCAGCCCAGTAGCACGTGACAGCAACACCAATCACACACCAGACTCTGAATTTATCTGCATTGATGAATTAAGGCAACGTCTAGCAATATTTCTGGGCCCTGGAACACAATCACCTAGACTGCTAACTTCTTAGGGTGCTCTGGACACAATTCTAGCCTGCCCCAAGTAGACTGTCCCAAGTCATTTCTAGGTAAAATTCAGGAATTAGACTGTCCCACGGACCTTTCCCTATAGGCAGTTTGCAGGCAGCTGCTCTGTTTTGGAGGTTAATATAGTTCACTATCACAGCAGCAGGACTTTCTGTGCCAGCTGGCTTCAGTGCCCAGGAACATTTCTGGGCACAGTGAATTTACTAGTATGGAAGCAGCTGCGTTGTATACAGTGTGCTTTAGGAGACAGCTCAGCACTGCTTAAGCTTGAGCTGGAAAGTCTGATCCCAGGGAGAACATGACTCAAACCTGGAAGGACCTGAGGACTCTGACTTCATATCTGCAATGCTTCTAGCAGTCCAAAATAAATACTTCCGTCCTTAAGAGTTAAGCATATACTTAAGAATACTTTCATATCCAGGAAAAAGTGCCAAACGTGCAAGAACAAGCATGTCAAGAATGAAAACCAGCACCTAAAGGGCACGAAAATGCTAACTGCAAGTGGCCTGAGCTTGCAGTCTGCTTAATAACCAAAACTCCTATTGGCTTTGGCTTGGCTTCTCAGAGAATCTCTTTTCAGTGATTATTTTTTAATATCTTTTTAAATACTTCAGAGTCTGACCACTGTACTTTCTCTTGGCAATTCCTGTTGAATTATCACTTCTATTACCTTAATGTCATCTTGCACTCTAAATAGGATTTCCCAGATCTCTGGAAGTTTGTCTATAATGTCATCCAAAGGTCTTCCTCTTAGTAAATCATTCAGTGCTAGACAACTGCAAACAAGAAAATTTTATTTCCATTATGTGGTGTATTTATTTGATACGGGCTTATGCATAAATAGATATATCTTTTAATAGATATATTTTTAACATATAAGTAAATGGTTTTTAAAAAAAGCCTGAGAAATGTGTTGTACATGCCTTATTTCCACCAAACCATAAAACTACTGTTATATGAATGTCTCCTTCACCAGAGAAAAAAATCCTTCAGCCTGGCAGGTGAAATCTAACACAGATGAGAGCAGGTGAGAAAGAACATTGTAATGGAAATTCTAGCTAATGCAAATATTCCAGTTGTGATGTTGTTTCAGATTTATTTTCTATAAAGCACGGGATAAGAAAAATGCACAATGGTCTAAAGTCTGCAACTAAGATTAGAACAAAAATTTTTAATACAGTATAACTATAAACAAATATAAACAAAAAAAACCCAATTAACAACGCTATACTGAATGGCACCCTACCACCAAGTACATATATAGCCACATCACCAATTTTAACTGCAACATCAGTAAATCTTCAGGTTCAAGAATAGCCAAGAACTTTGTGACCAGAAAACTTCTCCCTCAGAGAGTGTTGTTTACTATTATGCTCAAGTTGCATGCAGTAAAAAATCTTTAGGTTCAGTGAAGTGATTCAGGATTGAATCACACCTTAACTGCAGACTGCAAGGACTGGGCTTTTTTCTGAAGAAAGGACATGTGTCACCCTACCCCCAACTTCCTCAGTTGAACATGTTTATGGTGAATAAAAGAGATGAGAGTTTGAAGAAAAATGTGTTACTTTTCCAAGCAATACCTGGATTCCCTGATCCTCCACAGATTGCTCGTTAGGTTACTGATCAAGTCTTCAAGAATTTCCTTCATATACTTATCAACCTATTATGAGAAAATAGAATAATCATAAAACATGCATGGACCACATATCCCAGTCCTGCACTCTGGAGGAAAAAAAAAAAAAGGTCACTTTGAATAATATAGCCTGCTTTCTGAGGTACCAGACACAGCAGATGAACTAACCCTTACCCAAGTTGACTGTGCACAAGCTTACTCTGACTCTGTTTTAGAAGTACCTTTCTCTCCACTGCTTCAAGGCTCAGGGTGAGAAAGACTACCGGGAAAGACCATGGTGCTTTCAGTTCTTTTTCAACAGAAGGGGTTAGAAGCAGTAGCAAACCATGTATCTCATAAGAAATGCAGTTGCTCTTTGATGAGGAATCAGAGTCAATGACTTCTTGCTAAGATTGGCCTTACTAGGAAAGATTTGCAAATCCAATTCTAGACCTTTCAGAGCCAGAGGAAGGGAAAGTTCTGAAAACCACTTCTTCCTGAAACTTGTATTGGAGCAGCTGTCCTTAAACTGATGGAACAGCTTCTTCCCACCTAAATCCTGAGGAGCCACGTTTAGATGCCCCTGCTCTGGAAATGGCATCTTCAGCCATAACGATTTCTAAGAAACTTCTCACAACCAATATCGCAAGTGCAGAAGACCCCACTTTCAGCTCAATCTTAGACTTGAACATCAGCTACACAGAAAGGCTCTGGAGTATCCTGCCACATACAAGAGGTGACACAAAACCTCTGCACATCCTCCACCTTGTCCTTGGATTCCAACATCTCTTGCTCTGTAGGACAACGCCTCATCCCTTTTTGCAAAGCCCTTCTTTGCACTAGATAAAGTAGTTACTCCCTTCCCATGACAATCTCTGAGATGTGGCTAGCAGCAAGCCCCCAATTTTGCATTCTAGCAAGGCTTGATGTTCACTCACCATTGACTTGTCAGTGACCAAGGCGTTCCAAATGCTGGTCATTGCCTGTCGAATACCAAGGTTGGGGTCAAACTGGTAACGGTAGAGCCGTGGAAGGAGCTGAGGCAAAAACGGAGCCAGTTGTTCTCCTGCCTTGGTAGCTATCACATTGAAACCAAAAGCTGCTCCCTGAAATGATGACAAAAGAACTTATATGGAAACAATCTGCTCACTCAGGTGTTGTTCCTGGGCACACCACAGTCAGTAGCAAAGCTGATTGACCCAGTTTAGATACCAACATAAAAGAGATTTAAAGGGTTCAAGTGATACCAGAATTAGCCTTTGTCAGTGCTACAGTGCCACAGTAAATCTCAAACATACTATCACAGAGGGAAGAATATACTGCTCCACTATTTCCTTCTCTTATTTCAAGATGTCTTGTTTGATCCCTTTTGCAAAAGTGGTGGTGGAGAATTAAAACTTAGGAAGATTTGAGTAGGTTTTTCCAAAAACAGTTTCTTTCTTTGAAAGTCTGATGAGAGCAGGCCATTCCTTCCCTACAACTCAGCTACATTCAGAAGAACCAGACACTTCAGGAATAATTTAGAAACTCAAAAATTAAAAGTGAAATGACTCCATCCTAACTGCACATTCTGGAAGTTCTGGGAATTATCATTTTGCAGTTGCTTTAAATCCAAATATTCATTCATATTCTTTTCCTTTTTCAACAGGGCCCCACTGTCAATTCTAACACAATGGGACAGACACTTGCCCATGGAACTCTATGGGAATTGGAAGGCTAACCGAAGGGGGAACTGCTCAGTAGCAGAAGCAGAGACCGCCTCTAGGGGCTTCATCCACATCGCCTGACTTGCAGTGTCAAAGCTGCCCCTCAAATCCCACTTCAGAGATTCTTGGACAGGACATACCTTCTGGGTCACAGTCTAGAAAATAAAGACTAAAAAAGATAAACTCTGCCTCTAATTCCAATGATGACCACTGCTGTGAGGATTGACAGGTTGCAGAAAGTGTAAGGAAGAGGGAGCAGCCTGCTCTAACTAGCCCTGCCTTGCATGGAGGGTTGGACCAGAGACCTCCGGATATCCCTTCCAAACTAAACAATTCTACAATTCATTCAAATGCTGAAGCTCACCCCACAGCTGCTGAGTGGATTTTCCTGACTCACCCTGGCTTGTGAAATTCCACAAATTTAGGAGGGACCTGGCTGCACACCTGTGGCACCTGGAGTCCCAATACAGAGAAAGGGAAGCCTTGAGAGACTTGTTGACTTGTCAGACTTTGGACAAAAGTTAAAGCTGAGACTTGCTTTTTGCACAGTGACATTGCCAGAGACTCAAAATCTCAGGTAGGGAGCATGCATGCTTCAGTACAGAAGATACAGCCGACCCAGATCTTCTGCCTGAAGGGGCATGAAAGGTGCGCTGCCCGCTCCCAGGAACAAAACAAATTCCTCCATGCTTAGGTAAAACCAGTGAAAAAGACAGGCTCCAAGTTAGACCTCTGCAAGTTACATTTTTGCAGTAAGTAGATCCAACAGTATTTTGGCTTTGATAAAGGTTCCAGCAGCTTTAAAATATCAAGACTTGAGCTTTTTGACAAGTTAAAAAAAGGACACTATTTGGACAACAGTGGTTAAACTGGTACATAGGGAACTGGACTTCTAACTACTTGCTCCTGAATACTTTGTGCTCTGCCTTCTTATGTAACAAAGCTCATTTCCTCTTGCATCTGAAAATTCACCCCATTTTGAAAATACTAACTCACTGCCTGAACACATCTGGGAGTGTTTATAGAGGCCAGGTTCTGAAGTAACAGGAAAGGATCACAGCTGAGTCAGAGTGGAAAGCAGGATGATTTGAACAGTGTGATACCAACATTTTGTTGTAAGAATTTCAAGTAATCTTAAAGCTGCTTCTCAGACTGGCGAACCTGCATTACATCCGGCACTAAAGTATCAACACAACACAGAAAAGCCTCCACAGGCAGTTATCCATTGATAATACAGGCAGAGTTAGAAAAATGCAGTTTTTGTTTTCAGAGTTCACAGAGGGTACGGAAGTGGTATGAAAGCAGCAAATTACCTTCCGAGAATTCCACATGGCATGATGGTTGGCCAGATTCATGAATTTGTACACCAGGTCTGGCTGATTAAGATCACTAGCCAGTGAACAAAGCTCCTTGTAAGTAGAAAGACCTTGACTTTGGAAAACAGAAGGAAAAATCCGTGTCACTATTTTTAGCTACAGAAATGCCATAATATCTACAGCTATAGTCAATCACAGCCTAAAGCAAACAGTGAGAAGTGAGTATCTTATCTGTGCTACAAGAAAACAGTTAAGGTAACTTAGAAAACAAGCAGGAATGAAAAACTTGGGGAATAGAACTATATGAAAGGGAATACTGTTTCCACACAGATTATGTGTGCTTCCATTGAGACTTTCAGTAAACTTACCCATCTGGAGTTTTGCTCAGGCCACCCTGAAACACCACAGTTTCTCCAGTCACCTCATGTTTGGCTCTGGTGGTAAAAGAGGTCCAGTATTAGCTTTGCCAAACCCTGTCCTTGAATGGACTGCACACTAT
Source organism: Dromaius novaehollandiae (assembly GCF_036370855.1). Taxonomy (NCBI): domain Eukaryota; kingdom Metazoa; phylum Chordata; class Aves; order Casuariiformes; family Dromaiidae; genus Dromaius; species Dromaius novaehollandiae. The sequence continues at coordinate 15,700,759 of NC_088132.1, read as the reverse complement.
GGAACAAGTGAATTTGCTTTGCTCTATTAACTCAGTAACTTCCTGTTCTTTAGGTTCCAATCCTGCAAAACACATACAGGTGTGCAAAACCACACACACTGCAAGGAATCTCATTAACCCTTATCATGTGTATTATTAAGAAGAAGCTGCAGAAAGTTAGAGTTTTGCCGTGCAATGAGAAGGTAAAAGTCAAAACACTGAATGATAGCTTTTTATTTCAGCGCAGACAGAAGTTACATCATGGACAGCAGATATGTACAAAGAACACATCACTACTTTAAAAGGAAAAAATCTGATTTCCATTTATCCCTTCCTCTTTTCAGCCACTAGAGTTCCCCACACTCCTAGCCTAGATTTCTATCATTCACAGTGGCCACACCCACACTGGGTTAGACAGCAGTAGGCTGTAGGAGCAGGATTTCCAGCACTGACCCAACATGATTACTAGCCAGCAGTCTTGTAAGACCAGTATCTGTGGCACTAAAACAGACAAGTGACCATCAACACTTCCTCAGCAAAAGGTGCATTTCAGACACAAGGCAAATGCCCAGTTCTGCAACATTCACGTTGTTCAGAGTTGCTGCAAGAGGCCATTGACCTTTGCGATCACACAATGCAGTGAGTAAGGAATCTATCCAAACCAAAACCAATTTGAACTGCCTGAAACAGGAGCGAATCATTATTTAGAAGCTTTGCTGAACTCAAAATGGAATAAAATTTGGAGTACCTTTAGTCACAACAGACCCTACTCTAAGAAACGTCCCAGTTCATTCACCCCCTGGCAGTATGTGGATATTGGCTTCCCCTGCCACATAACATCTCTCACCGCACAAGAGGGCGGCACATTTTTGTTTCCAAACAAACAGGTCAGAGTACTCTCTCACTGTGTTCTGAGTTCACTGTACCTTTTCCCAGTCATAAGGTTATCAACGAGTGTGGTGACTAGCTCTTGCTGATCCTGTTCACTTCCTAGTTCATATACCAGCCCAAGACCTTTTGAAGCAACATCTTGACTAAGCTCTGCAAAAGATTTTACAAAGTAAAGTTGAAGAAGAACATATAGGCAATAATAAACAAATTCCAACAAGATCCAACTAAACTAACAATCTAGGAAGTGGGAGTTCTGTGCTGCAGTTCACTGTTTTCTGTTTTAGAGCTGATCTATTCTGGCAAGACAGACTTTGGATTCTGAAAGCACACATTTCCCTCACCCCCAGAGTATTAGGCGACATCTTTGTGTTAATACTGTCACCGCTCACTTTGAAATAGCACAGGGTGTTCCAAGAGCTCCAAATATTCTGTTGAAACACTGCTGGCCTCTGAACAAAAGTCCAGTGAAATGAATGATAACACTCTCTTCTTTGACTTCCATGAGCTCTGATTAGGCCATCAGATGCCACCCCTTCCACTACCTGCCATAGGTGGACATTATGAGCTACAACCTACTAGTTTAAACAGGGCCGAGAGTTCCTGTCTATGCAGAACTCCATCAACATGCACACTGCTGCCCAATGCAGAGAAGAACTGAACAGCCTCTGTTACTACAATCTGCAAGGCCAAATGCAGGAAAAGATTTGTGCTAAGGTAGCAGAGAACAGAAAAGCTGTGCTTCCTGTTTCTGCACGCAACAGTACAAAAGGAAGCATTCCTTTTACTGCAGAAGTGGATGTTTCTACAGACATCTTTTGGTGTTGGCTGACAGAGGGTGTGTACATGACTTTCTGCCTGTTAACAATTCCCTTCATTCTGTTAGGAGCCTAAGAAAAGACAATACTCCTAAGATACAAGAGTACTTACCATCACTATCTGACAGAATTGAAACAAATGCACCTTGAATATCCTTGAGATGAGACTGAAAGATGAGAAAAAGGACATTTTTATTTCAGCTTTTGCTTCCTTTGTCTGGTCTCAAGGCAGGTCTCTAACAGATAAACAGAGGTTATTTTATCAGAGGAGTAGCCTATCTGAGCTACACCTAACAAGAACAACCCTCCTTTCAGAAAGACAAGCAGCAGCCTCACTGCAGCTCACAAAACGCAACAGTTACTTGCCCAGCTTCTTCAGCTCCATGCCATTTATAGATCACATCCTTTATTTTCGTTGTCTAATACATGCCAGTAATGGACAGGCCACAGATCTGGCTGGCAGCCAGACTGGGCAATCCTTTGCTTAAGAACACCTTTCCTGCATCCCCAACCTAGAGGATTTTGCCACCTCCTGCAAGATCCATTGTTTAGACAAGCATAATACATGGCAAGATTTACATGTAACAGTAGATTTGCAAAGTACCTATCCTCCCAAAGCTCTTTATCAATTACCTGCAAAGCACTGCCAGAAAGTGGTTACATGGCCCCATCACAGCATATAGCACCGCTGTACTGGGAGAGGACATTTCAGTAAGGAATGCTTAAGTCCCTGCACAAGACCTTTCACATTTTGACTCTCTCATCACAGACAAGCACCCTAACCATAAGGTTTTCATCAAAGAACACCAAAAATGCTAAGTGCAAGAAGCACTGGGTAGCAGAGTTGTGATAAACTCTATGAAGCAAATGAGCCAAAGAATTCCAGTTGAGTTCCCCCCCCATTTCCCTCCTCTACCTCCTTTTAACATTTTGCAAAAAGAAATCCTTAAAATGATAAAGACGCCAACCTCTTCTTCACAAGGGAAGATGTACTCGCACTTCACCTTATAACAGCTATTTATACCAACATCAGACTGACCTGAATGCAAGTCAGATGTTTGCAAAGGTGGCAAATGGCCCTGTTCATCTGCCAATGAATATGCTCCCCTAAGACAAGCCATGTCTCAAAAAGATCTCAGTAAGGACTGTAGCAGCACTGGGAAAAGGGAGAAATGGAAGTGAAGGGGAAGGAAGGTACCTAAACAAAGTGAGGAGCAAAAGCAGATACAAGGAGCCAGTGGTTGGAAAGAGGCATATCTCTTACCTTAATCGCCTTGTGTGTGCTCAGTTTTTTCACCATTGACAGAAGCCAGATGCAGGCTGCCTGCCTAATGTGTGGGTTGGGGCTGATAATGTGCTTGTTCAAAATAAGGTCTAGCACCCAGGGAACCACATCATTCACTTTCAAATCTATGTGAAAGAAAAAAAGGGGTAAGGGAAGTGAGGAATTTTAACAATCAGCCACACACATTTTTAATTTCAATATAATGTGCAAAAGCAATGGAAACCTAATCAGCACATGAGTACTCAGGTGATATCTTCACCTCTGCTGATTCAGGAAAAGCCTTCACTGGAGTCACTGGAAAAGCTTTTGTCTTGGAAAAAAAAACACTGAATAGAGGCCTCCTAACCCTTCATGAAAGTGTTTCAGAGCATGTGACCAAGAAGAAGCACCACTCAGACTGCATAAGATTCACATTTAGTTACTGGAAAGACTCAAAATTTCTGAAGCAAACACAAACTCTGAGTTCTGCACATGCTGAGCTTCATATACACTTAAGATCTAAGACCACTCACTTAAAATGCTAAGCACCTGTTTGCCCAATTGAGGCTGATATTTACATCTGCCCGTTTTGGAGCTAGCATTTTGTCATGCTCATATTTTAATGGGGCCAGAATCTCAGTCCTTAAACAAGTTATCCAGAGTCAGACAGGTATGCAGAACAGTGAACTTCCCATAAATGTCACTTCACCATATCAATCCAAGTTGCTGGAAAAAGACTTGAAATTTCATCTTATAACCCTGCTTTCCAATTCAGGTTTCAAAATGTTATTTTAAAATGTTTTTGTGTTAAATCTGAAACTAATTAAACAAATGCAGTGTCAAATGGCAATGAGATTTCATCAAGAAGCTATTTAAATAGCAAGTGAAATAAAGTACTCTACCCTTTGACTAGATGGACTTGAAGAGGTAAAAGGATGCATAAACAACCCGGCATTGCAAAACAGAGAGCACTCCATTACCAAATGCAGAAAGTCTTTTACTTCCAGCATTATGAATCAAGCCCAGTGCTGGGCCAGAACAGTGAGATTCTATGTTCCTTATTCCAGCTTTCTGTATTAGGAAGGCCTACCTGGAGGAGGGATATATTCCTCTTCTGTGACTGTCCACGCATCACGTGCAGCCACTGAGCTGGTTCCCACAGCAGCACTGGTAATAGCTTCACCAACGGTGAACTGCAGTTCTATTTGTTTGGCCTGAAAAAACACGAGAGAACCTCACTGATTGACAGTACTTATTAAATAAACAGTAAAACTTTTGGTACTCCACAAAACTGCAGTCTCTTGCATCTACTCCATTTCTCAGCACCAGTTCGCAATAAGATCACATTGTTCAGTAGCCCAGACCTACTGAAGTTGATGGAAACTGAGCCACCGTCCAGCCCTCCAAAATACCTGGTGAGAGCTAAAATCTCCACACCTGTTTTTACAACATGGCTCCTACAAAGCACGTGCCAGTCTCTCTGCAAGTTCAAATAAGTGAACAGAAGGAACTGGAGAGACAGGATCAAAGTAATACAAACAAAAATTAAAGTGGTAACAGTACTGCCAGTTATTAACAAAAATTACTATGACTTTGTTGTTGTAAGCAGTAGCATAAGATCCTCCTGCAATTTCATCCAGATGTTGATCACTGCTAAGAGAGGAATGAATTTGTTTTCCACATAAGAAAAGATACAGCAAAAATTTTGCTTTGTTTCTGTTCTCTTTGCACTATTGCCTAAGACCCTCAGGAACAGAATGTGCAGAGCTCTGCCACTTCTTGTCATTACTTATGATGAATTTCTAACTGTATGAACTGGTTTTCATACCTGTTTGAGCACCTTCTAGATTCCTTCCCTTAACTCCGTGGAAGCAGAATATGCTCAGGCATTTGGAGAAGTAAGCCCACAGCTTCCTGTGGTCTAAGATCAATTTTTTTTTTTCAGGTACATATTTTATAAAAAAAGCAGTAATGTCCTTGAACAGTTTCAGGAGATAAACATGGCACTCAGAAACATCATTTTGTAGATGTGTACACAATGTTCTTACTATTTTTGCTTGTTTGATCACACTGGACTAGATGACTCAGCAAAGCTAGTCTGTCTGATACTCAACAGCTGCTTTACAACACTGAATCCTATGTCAGTGTGACTAAGGAAGAAAGGTAAAACCAAGCTATAAATGAAGAACACTAAAAAAAGCTCCCCAACTATTTAATTTTGCTGTCTTGCATGCTGCAATATGTGAAGCAGCTCTTCACTACTATGAAGGAACACAGTGCAGTACAAACACGGGTGCATGCAGACTGACAAAACGAAGCTTCCTATGAAGAAGCAAAGCTCCTAATTCAAGTGAGGTACATCAGTGGATGTCATTCTGATGAGAAAAAAGGTGTATTTAAATTATCTATTTCAGGGTACTTTTGAAGGCCCAAGTACAGACCCTAAGGCTTCATCAATACAAGCTCTTATGATTTTACACATACAGACAGTTGTCCTAAATGGGAAGACATATTCATGTCAGAGACTGGGGCAGAGACTTCCAGTGGCAAGCTTTTAAAATTCAAAAATATTTTATGTCCACAGTTTACAAGCCCCAAACCTACCTCTGCTCTCTATTTTAAGCCAGCCCTAAAAAACCCAGACGCACTATTACAAAAAGACAGCTCAATGTCCCCTTGTAAACTTGGCCCCAGAGTACTTAAACAACATTCAAATGGGAACACACCCCGCAGTATAATGAACAATGCATTATTAGTGCCTCACCTCCACAGAATCCATTAAACCTTGCAGCAGTAGCTTCTGGTGGGGAAAATCTTCATCTCCCACTGGAAAGTAACCTAATGTTTGTATTGCTCGTTCCTTCATCTTAAATATAAACAAAACAAACACACACATCAATCACATAATTTTCCTGCAAGTCCAGGAGATACACTTTAAACCCACTCCTTCTCACCTCCTTACTGAACTTTCACTTAAGGTACCAGAAGTTAGACATGCAAGAGACTTATCAGATAATCACTGCACCTCTCTTCCAAAAACTTTTCCATATGATACAGAAAAAACCCGAGTGTCTATCTACCTTCGAGAATTATTCTCCAGGCTAGTCTGTTCCACTGTAAGAGAAGATATTCCTAATTTTTTTTTGAATTAAAATAATCACCTTTCATAATTTTCATCCTGTGAGCTCCTACTTATGAAGATACAAAGTACACACTATCAAGAGTTAGACAACACTAGATTTTCTGAAAGCCCTCAGCCCAGTTCTGATTCACTAAAGCTGATGATAATTCTAACTAGGTTCAGTAAGAGCTCCTTTAAAAATCAAGGATGAGTTTGGCAGGTAACACATGAAATTGGGGATGGAGTACCCCAGAAAGGAACAAGAATCATAGTAACATTACAAAATCTTGCCTTATTTGTTTCCTTGCTGGAAGGGATTCGGGCCAATAAGCTTTCAACAAGTTGCAGCTTTGTAAATCCTGTGCCTTCACTGGGGATTGGCAAGGGACCATTCCTGCCAATCTCCCCCAGAGCTGTGCAAGCAGCTACCACAAGGAAGGGCGAGGTACTGTCCAAAAAAGAACCTACAGGAAAAAGCAAACAGGATTACTTGGATTTTGTATTATTACTTAGCAGCAGGCTGGCAGGCATTTAGCTTCTTGCTTGGGTAAAATGTAAGTACTTATCTCCTCTACAGCTGGTAGGAAGTGTTATGCTAGAACAAAACCAAACTGACAGGAATCCCTGAGATGAGTCTAGGCAGTGGCACCACACCTGTACGCGCTATGCTGCTCTGTGACCTAAAAGTCTAATTCTTGTTGAGATGGCCTGCATTCATACTTTTGATTAGATGACATTTTTAAAGACTAAATTCTATCAGACAAGTGAATTCAAGATGACATATCTGCAGGCTGACTATCGTAGAAGTGTCCTCAGCCAGGGCAACTGAAAAACAACTGTCACATGCAGCAAATTCTCAGGTGGGAAGTTACCTATTGTCTCTGTCGTCGACTTTATGAGCTGTTCTTGTTCCGGCATGACTGCAGTGTTGGGCGGTTCTATGTCGTGTAGCTCCATTGTTCTGATTTTCCTTTTGGCCAAGTACCTTCCTACTGTAAATCCCAAAGCCAACAAGGAGCCATGTTGGACCTCCGGGCTCTACAGACAACACCAACAGCACAGAAAATCTCATTTTCAAAGTACATAACACTTTTCAAACAGCACTGATTTAAGAGCACATATGGAAAAGTCAGCTGGAAAGGCACCCTGAAAAGTGCTGCGTTCTAGCTTACAATGCAACAAGAGACAGTTTTGTACTGCTAGTGCTTTCTGATGGATGGAGTTCTTTAAAAAAAATTTTTTTTTTTAAAACTCCTAAGAGATTTAGGAAGACACATTAAAAACTTATCACCAGAACTCACATTCATAGAGTCTTCCTGTTGGTGGCTACAGCAAAAAAACCCTATCACATCTCATTTAAGTAGAGCATTCTGGAGGTGAAACAAGATACTAGTACCCTGTCTCTACTTAAAAGCTGGAGATACTCAGATTAGGGGGACACAATCTACTCTTGAATAAAAAGCAGTGCTGAAGTGGAATTACTCAAGATTTGTGTTACTCAGAGTGCGAAATACTTCACCTACTAACACTGAAGGCAACACCTCCACACAGTTCAGTAGGCCATAGACTGTGAAACCTAATTATCAAGATTATATCAAGAACATTAATTTCTCCAGTGCTGATATGACACTGAGAATATTTAACAATGGTGCTTTCTCCCACAGGTGAATTCTAGTAAAAGGATTTAGTGCAGAAATAAGACAGCAAGACTGAAATGCAAACTTAATTAAAAAAAAAAAAAAAAACACAAAAGGGAGGCAGGGCATTACACTCAGATTAGTTCAGTGATCTATTTTTACCACAGCCCTGCAAAAACCTGCACCAGTGCACCTGTGCTGCCAGGATGGGAACCTCGAACTTGCTTTGCCACCAGGGACTGCTCCTTGCTGTGGTCTCACAAGCAGCAGTGCCTGCTGGAGATGGGCCCTTTACTCCTCTCTGCTTCAGCTACTCTTTTCCACCACTGTCCCTACTGAGCCACCAGAGACCACTGCCCTACACTCCTAGTTGTACTGATTTATCTGACTTTGTGAGTTCATGTTGAATCAGAGCACTAGCTGACTCAAATTCAAAAGTGCCATTTTTTGCTTCAGGTTTCACTTTCCTCTCTATTTTAAGGCATTTTCTGTGAAAGGTCAAGTATGGCTTCACGGACTACTGGATAAGCAGGACCAATAGGGCAGAAAGCAACTGTCAGGGGCTGGGACCCTTCTGTGTTGGCTTTGTAACTGCAGAAGCTGTACCCTAAGTAAAACTGAGTAATGACGTGGTTTGGGCTCCCAGACTCAGCTTTCACAGAATCAAAGTAATCCATGTCTGTTAAGTAATACATAAAATGATCCGCACTTCTTTTCAGCATTTGAGCATATGTTGTCTGAAATGAAAAATGAGGGTCCATTAAGTCCTTTGGAGAAAATGGGGTTAAAAAAAAAGTTCTGGGGAAATGCAGTTTAAAAATGCTAATACTTTCCCCAGCTTTCAGGATTCAAGACATACCAGGAAAGAAATATGCCCAATTTCTTTTCAGAAAGGAAGTTTTCATGACTCCTTCTCAATTCTAGTAGTGGCAAAATCCAGAGATAAAAATAAGGTGAGGAGGAAGGAGCTCCAGAAGGAGGGAAGGAAAACCCACCTTGTAGTGCTACAGTTACAGGAGGGTTGCTGACCAGTCCACTGTGGGGGTCGAAAGAAGGCTGGCCTCCCCTAGCAAAGACCCGGAGGCAATGGGAAGCCATGAGGGTGCTATGGCTGAGCTAGGGGAGGGGGGCGAGTAACAAGTTAAACATTTTCTTAGTTCTGTGGGTACCTTAATTGCTCATGAATATGGACTCAAACTGTCTGAGGTAAGTAATATGACCCTTTACCAACCAATGGGACAAAGAATATTTAGCTGACTAAAGCTGCTGGATACATGGCAGCTGTGCTTATGAGCACTGTCTCCAAAAAACCCTCTTACAAACCTTAACAATAGCTTCAGAGATTAGTTTATTTAAAGATCTAGTCCACCCACCTACAACAAAAACCCCTTCCCACTGCCCACCTAGAAGCAAGGTAGTTAATTTTATACAATATACTAATACATCCTGGACAATGGCAAGAATCAGATTTTCTGTTAGTCAAATGGCACTAAAAAAACAACAGGAAGCAGACAGAGAAAGGTAGTTACATGATTGTCTTTTGTCATCTTGATCAGCTGCTCTACAGAGGCCCTAAGCTCATCTCCAGACATTGTAGACAACACTACCGAATAAAACAAGGCTGCAAGCTCACGCATTTCTTCTTTGTTTGTGTTCATCAAGCTCTGTGGAAGTTTTCAAAAAGAAACAAGAAATACGGAATCAACTTCTTAAACAGTTTGTTCATACAGTGTTCCCACACACAAGCACAATTGTCATGCAACTACATAAATATTACTTAATTCTGAACCCTTTCTTTGAAAGGGTATTATGAGTAAATAACATACTAAGCATTCCATTCAGCAAAGCACCTGCTGCACTTGATGCTTAACTTTCGGAAGAACGTTATCACTGGCCACAAGAGGTCTATTCACTGCTTCTGAGTTAAATATGTTGACTGAATGCTTTGCTGAGTTTTATCTTCAGAGAAAAGCTTCCACATTTCACATCCAAACTGAGCTAAAATTAAAAAGCCTACAGAACTGCAAAGAACTACTTTTCCTGAGTTACAAGAGGCTTCAATTTTCTTTTTATTAATCAAAGGGAAAGAAACTGAAGAGGGTAAACAAATTTAATTCAATGGCGATACAAGAAATGTATCGAGGAATCAGTTCTCAACATGAATTCATCCACTTTGTATGCAGAATTTTTTAACAACTAGGCTGTTAAAAAGCTAAATTTAGGAAGCCTCAGGCCATTTTAATATATAACCTTATCTCTGCTATTAATTTGATGTATAAAACAACACATTCACATCAAAAATTCATACTCAAGGCTTCGAATGACTTGGGTCACCAGAAGTAAGGAAAAAAAAAAAAAAAAGAGCCAAGCAAACAAACAAGAAAGTAATGAGATCTGTCAGGCTCTTGAAAACAGAACTCTAATTTCAACTCAAAACCTGCATCAGATCATGTAGCTGACTTCTGACAAGCCACTAGATCTGTTCCTTCATTACTATCACTTGGCCAAGTAAAATTACACAAGGCTTGATTTATGACAATATTTCTGGAACTAGGTAGTATCAGTTACCATTCCTGGAAGTATAATTTGGCAAATGGATAGGAAAAGGAAGTTTCTCTGCAAATGATGAGCAATACTGAAAAAAAAGAATATTTTAAGTCCTCTCCTTTGAAACTCAATATATGCATCTGAATAGATGTGTTAAGCCATGTGCATCGTCACAGATAACAGCAAGAGAATTTATCAGAACACATTCTGATTCTTTTTCAGCTTCACTATATTTTTCATGTCAGATGCTCTACTGAAAACAAAGTCATTGCAATCTGTAAGCAGCTAGCAAATTCTGGATGCTTAAAGAAAATCATAAAAAAAGAAGGCATCCGCCTGAGAAAAGAATCCAAGGAAAGGTGCATTCTCTTTGGATTATCCCCCAGTGGACTCCAGTTTATCTAGTTTTCATTCAAGGAAAAAAGAACCAAAAAAAAAAAAAAAAACCAAAAACAAGAAAAAAAGAACAGAAAGCACTCTAAAACAATTTGTGATCCAATTCTTCTCTTTTTCTGGGAAGCAGCTCACTCACATCTCCCAAATGGAACATCCCCATTTTTAAACAATTTGCTCAATTTTGTTTTCATTTTTGTTTTGCTGCTTAACAGATCTTCAGATCAAGAGCAAAACTGACTGAGTGTTCCAAGGGGATCAGTGAGACAGGCTGCCCAGAACATGTAGGCTGGTGTACAAAATCAACAATATTGAAGAACCAAAACCCACTTTTTCCTAGCATATTTCATATAACATCTCACAAGGTGCTGACCACAGGTACAAATATCAGATTTCAAATTAAATGCATGCTTTACAAATAAAACTCCATTCCACCTTGACAAAATGCCAGATTTTGCTAATGCCAAGCCTCTCCCCCACCCCCCTCCTCCCCAAAAAAACCCAAAAGTTTTCAACATACCTTTATCCAATCCATTTTATCTATAAATCTGGTAGCTAGTTTTTCTGGATATACTGAAACAACTTCCAGGAGACAATACATGACTGGCAAACCTGAACAGTCGTTAAAGAATGAAATTATTTCAAAAACCACAGTATGTACAGCAATGTAACAATCAGTGATAAAGAGGTAAGAAATACAGGGCATTTTAAAGCATGTATTTGCAATTTACCAGAGATACAAAATAATATGGAACAGTAGGATTTAATATTTCTTGGAGACACTAGACAAACTAACAGAAGCAAACATCCTGGTAGCAATTTGTTCTAAAGGTATTCAAGTACTCTAAAACGACACTTGTCTCAGATATGCTATGATCAAAATGAGGAAGTCAGAACACAGAAAGCATTCATAGGTGAGGAGGCTGCTGAAAACAGACAATAGCTTCACAGTTTTAAAGCACTATATCAACCAATGGTACAATTTTACTGCGTTACTTTCTCCAACCTACAGAGTATAGAAAGGAAGTAGGAGTACAGAGTATAAAAGGGAACACTTTGAACTGAAGAGGATATACCTGTGTCGCAATTTTGTGATTACTGAAGCCAAATTCAAAGTACAGGCTTTAGCAGCTCATTTCTAATGAATGACTTTCTTTCTTAAATATGCTGTGGCACATAGCTTCTCACCTCCAACACCAGATAACAGCTGCTGAAGAAGGCCAACATATATCTGCACAGGGTTGGTTTCTCCACTTTTTGAGGAGGAGGAGGAAGAGAAGGATATGTGGTCGCCAGACATGAGGTTTCTTATGTAACGTCCAATGGCTGGAGCATGATCTTGCATATCTGCCAAGTTCTGTGAAGCTGGTACCACACCTGCACTGTGAGCAAGACACATCCGTAGGTATAGGACTATCTAAGCAGAGGAGAGAAAAATGTAAGATTCTCATGAGTGCACAAGCACCTGGAAAAACACAGAGGAGTCAAAATAAAAGAACAAGGAATATGCTGTACTTGAGCCAACCAAAACAAGACAATTCCTTCTTTGACCAAATTTAGACAGAGCAGACAGTGATAAGATAGGGATATACACAAAGTGTAACAAATCTTATGGACCGTTTCTGCAATATGCTGGTGTAAGCAAACAGCCCCCCACTGCCTACAACATACTCAAGAGGTTAAATCATAAACAGACTTTTAGTTTATCATAAGCTGATGCAACCTTCTTTCAGGTAGTTCAGCCTGTACTTTATACCACTTTGGCAGGCCTCATCCCAGTGCATTACTAATACAGATCTTACATCACATCTGAATTTGTGTCTACAGTCCAATGAAGCCAGGAAATCCGCTAGGAGAACAGCCTCAAGGAGAGCATGGTGGCAAATTACACAGGATTGCTAGCTCCTTCTTATGAGAAGCTATTATGTTGGATACACTTCAGAAAGCAGCCCTCTCAGAAACATATGCCCCAACCCCTGTGAAAGTCCTGTTCAGACCTGTTTAAGAACAGACAAACCAAATGAGCAGAGTTCCTTCCAACATCTGTTTATAAGAGAAACTTTAGAAGATAGGGTGACTTATGATAACCCTCCATTAGCCTCCTCTACCACTCTCTAAATAAATAATGGTACAGTTAACCAAGGAAGTGAAATACTGACAATTACCTCCCCAAATGTGGCAGGATTGAAAGGCAAGGCTGCAGTTCCAGTCATGTATTTAGCTGGAGTTTTCATTCGCTGAGAGGCCTAAACAACAGAGTGTATTAAGAGTGGAATATTCAGGCACAGGAAGAGCAGACACAGTATTAAAAAGGTTACCAAAATTTTGCTGATGCAGTTGGATGTTTATCCTCCACTTACCCAGTGAAAATATGCAACAGTTCTATAATAAAAAGGCACTGTACATTTGATAAGAAGACCTCAAGTGCATTGTAGATCCATCAATTTTACCTCTGTATTAGAACTGCAAAATGTAAATTCTGAGTTCATGAAAGGGAAATGCAGGGAGGTTGGAGGAAGAATAACATTCCCCATGACCACAAGCAAAAAAGTGTTCTGAATTTAAAAAAACACCTCCAAAATTTCCAGATTAAGAGTCTCCCCACTTCAGTAGCAGCCAAGCAACCTTGGCAACTGCAGGCAAGTGGGGAGGCTGCTGAGTAGCCAGGCTTCCCCAGCCATGGAAGGTGGGCACACTGTGCTGCACCTACCAAGAACCAGGGAGACTCGAGACCCTGCTGCCTGGCAGCCTGCCAGGTGACAGGCTAGCGCAGCAGGTGGGCAACTCACTTTCACAGAAATACTAGCTTTGACAGGCAGGAATATGCCAACAGAAAAACATGCAAACTGAATGTTTCCAACGACATCTAGCACAAATGCTTCAGAGAAGCATGTCAATACTCTCTAGACAATATGCACATTAGTGCTAGGGCTGGCTTCAGTCATGCAGCCTCACATGTGAGTAAACACATATATTACCTGCATAGAAATTAAGTGGTCCTCAGATTTCAGATCTCTTACTATTTTTAGATCCTTTGCTGAGCTAGAACCTTGATGATATCCAGAACCGTTACTGAAAGCCCTAAATAATGAATCAGAAAGTGATCTCCTGGAGTAGTGAGCTGGTTCCATTTCACATTCAACAAACTAGGTCCTACTCTTTCAAATATCCTTCCTTGTAGAGGGAGAGAAGGCCATTTTGTGTCTTGGCCTGCTGTACCAAGCAATCCATATAAACTTCTGAAAAATTTCTAATACTTGCAGATAATTCATGATATGCATATGCAAATTAACATTTCAAGATGACTAATCAAAAAATTCTTCAGATATATTCCTTTATGTGCCTTGAGGACATGTAAGGAAGATTTTAAAAGTACTCAAAAAATGTATTTTTTTAGTATCTAGGAGAGCAAGAGTATCTTGTTTTTCTCAGTAATGAATCAGACTAAGCTGATTCCTAGAAATTTAGTAACATTAAAGAAGTTAAGGGAATTTTAAAAAATTAACTGAGAGGCACAACCATTCATTAGTATTACTTAAAACTCTGATTTTTTTTTTTTTTTTTTTTTTTTTTTTTTTTTACATCTAGCTGGGTAACCAGTATTTTGGACAACAGAAGGTTTTTCCTAAAGTTCCAAATACTTCAAACACTAGTAAAGCATAGCACTAGTAAAGTATATCATTTATAGCTGAGATATTTTTTGTGATGAGTTCAGCCAAAGATCGCTTACAAAACCAAATGAGCTCTGTCTGATACATCCGTTATTATTTCTTTTTAAAAAAGGAGATTACCAAAGGGGGAGGGGGAAAAAAATGTACTGACAGTGATCTTTCAGGTCTTCTTTATAACTCAATAAACCCCCCAGAAGTGTGTAACATCCACTGGATTTTAACACCTTTCCAGGCAATCTCTCAGTGCAAACAGTAAAGGAACAAATGAATATAGCTTTGGGCATTTCACACACAGGTAGAATCACACACAGAACAGCTAGGATGCGAAGTGACCTCTGGAGATCACCTGGTCCAACCCCACTGCCCAAGCATACTGCTAGACTCTTGAAAGGTCACTTACATGGCCCTTATTTTCACAAACTGCAATGAAGATAAATAAAGCCTTTGAGTTGGCAAACCAGACTTTGTCATTTGTTCCAGTATCTCCTTTCCTGCCTGAAACCCTTCAACTGTTTTTTGCAAAGTATTATTTTTCAGTGGCCTATCAAGGAAGCAATCTACCTATCCCTTTAAGAATTTGTCTGTGACTAAATTGTGTTTGTGAAACATGCTGGACTGTCAGCATTGAGGACTGAATTCCTCCCTCCACACATCTACACAAACTGCTTTGGTGCAAAATAATCCCTTGGAGACCCATCCTTTAGCCAAGGATTATTTAGTACTTGGATCCATTGGGATTATTGCCAGCAGAAAATAACTGAGTGCTAATCCTGGCAGTGTGGTTCTTCTGATATTATATGCAGTCTTCACTTTGATTTTAGCTAATTCTACTTCTTTAGGCAGGGAGGAAAGAGAACTGGACAGCAAAGCAAGACAGCCCTTAATTACAGGCCTGAGCATTGATCTTGTTATTCACTGGGACAGAAGCACTGTACCTTATCTTGGATGTAATGGACCATTTCTGGGAAGGAAGGCATCTGCTTTCCAGCACTCTCCTTTTCATTTTTACCAGGAAATGTTCTCAGTACCCGCTGAGCCTCCCCATGTACCTCTTCCCGCCTTTTAGAAAAAAGAGAGGAGAAACAGACATTATCTGCACAGAACAAATGGCCTTTAGTAAGCAATGAGGTATCTTGTGCAGCTCAGGAGAGAGAACAGTTTTTAATGGGAAGTGGCTTTTTTGAAAGAAAAAGAAAAAAGCTCTGCAGTGACTTCAAAAACAATTGTTCCTTCTAGAGAAGGGGAAGAAAAAGGCCGGTGACGAGTAGCCTCTGCAGAACAGTCTAGAGTAGCTCAATTCTGCACCTCGTACATCCTGCTGGTGTTCATCACCAGTTTCTGGCTCCCACATCCTTGCCTTCCTCCTCCTCCTCTCCATTGTTTCATATGTGCAAGCTTCAGCTCACTCCTAGCAAGTTTACTGCTATCCACTTAGCCGAAGAACAGCTCTTGAAAAAGTGCTAATTCTCTGCAATGATAGAGATTCATTGCAACTGATCTGTTTAGCCTTCCTTAGTTATACAATAGCTATACAGATCTTGAACACTTAAAGTCAGTTGACAAAAAAAAAAAAAACAAAAAAAAAAAAACACCACACTTGAATGGCAGGGACAGAAAATTGCAAATGAAATGATTACTGCGATATAATGAGTCACCTACTTCTCAGCAGAGGATGACAACTTTCACGCATGCATAACCCTGACTCTTGGCAAATACAAGTTAAAAACAAATTGCCACAATTCACCAGGAAAAAAGAATTTTTAGCCACAGTAAAGGTGATTTAAGTAAATGCATTTTACTTCATAATTGCAACTGATCATTAGCACACACTGCTTTAGTGACAGCAGTTCACCTGAATCAAAGAAAAAAGCCATGAAAGGAAATCCAAGCCAAAGACTGCTGTAAGGCACAATAATATTACTCCATAGGACTGTCAAGGATGTCACTACGTAAAGCCCAATTTCCAAACTGCCATAACTAATCTTCAGTGTGTTACCTTACACATATAGTTGGATGAAAATCGATTAAAAAGAAAAAAACACTTACGGGTCTCCAGCAGCTAACAGTAGTAAGTATCTGGAAGGGATATGATCTGGAGGGAATACTGTGCTAGCAAATTTGACAGCCACTTGACGTACTTGAACTTCAGGCTGAAAGAGAGCAGACACAAATATATGGTTGAGTTTAAATGAACATTCTAATGACGGGCACTCACACCTTGTAACTCGCCATTCCAGCTCTATTCTCCTCCAATACCACTGTGACTGAAACAGGAAAGGGGAAAAAGAAAAGCAGCTAGCTTCTCACATATATACAAGCGGAGAATTGAATATTTAATTACACATAAACACACTTCTGGGAATCATAAATTAGGTATCTCTAATTCTTACACATCTGAACTGCCACACCCAAGCAACTTCGAAATGAAGACTGACACACAGAAGCTGTCCATAGAAAACAGAACTGCACAGAGGAGCAGCATAATCAGAGAAGGAAAAAAGGAAAATAGCTCATGAAGGTCATTCTCTCTGCTGGGTTCAGAAAGTCTTAAAATGGTACTGCCTTAAGACATAGATCAATAGAGTGCAGAGGCAAAAAAAGTCACCTGTATGAAAATACTGCTTATATGGTTACTGGTAAACCACTAGAAACACATATACCTCTGCAGGCACCTTGGGTGCCCATATAAACATGCAGTATACAACAGCCACTGATTCTGAAAACCCAGGCCCAGACCCCTGGAAAATTCTTATAAAAAAGCAAGATACAAGCAAAAAAGTCAGCAAAATTTGTTATTCTGTATCTCAAGGTTAAGGTCCAGGGAGGTCTTCAGAGGCCTTACAACAGTAGAAATCCTACTTTGTACTGAAATTTCCACTTGGTAGTGAATCATCCTTTCTACTAAACTCCTAGTTTCACAAAGCTTTTTACCAGGTATTGTACCTGAAGCAGTTACTCCTCCATTAAGTTTTCTTAGGAGGAGTCTATGAGACATCCAGTGCACTTGCAGAAGATTTGTTTCTTTGGGAAACAAATCAGAAATAGAAAACTGCACTGTCACCATTATTCCAGCCGCTGCACCACATTAGAAATATTTTATCTCAGCATACAGAACCCCTCAAAGACAAAGTGATACATTCAATAAGAAAAGGGAAACCAGTTCCAAAAAACAGTGTCAGAAAACAGGAAAACACTGAGCAGTAAAGCTCTTTTTTTTAAGCTACTTTATTTTGACTCCACTGAAAATACCTTTATTAGATAAGAAGCCACAAGGGCTTCCATCAGAGTACGCTGGGCTCCTTCCAAGTTACTATATGCTCCAACCATCATAGACAAGGCCTCCTGAATGGCAAGCCTGGTATCAGTGTCTTCCTGCAATTCAAAAACAGGAGTTTTATGTTACTTTTCAGTGTACAGTGACACAAACCAAGAGAAACCGGCACAAAGTACTAAACTTCTCCCAAAGCCACATCAGTACCTACCTTGCATAAAGCTTCAAAAAACTGCTGCACCAGTGCTATATCCTTGGTAAAGAGCTGAGGCATTCGGCTGAAACAAGACCATTTCTTTCATGAAATTATTTTTGTTTTTTACTTGAAATGTTCCACATTTCATTGGTCTGTCCCTTGTCCCACATCTTAACTGTCAGACACAGCCAGCACAGAAAGTTTGCTCTACTTTATCCACTTACACCATAGAGCAGAGCACCCCTCCGTACAGTTCAGAAATCAAGACATTCTACGGACAGTCACTTACGTTACCAGCACACAGGTCGTTTCTGAACATATCCCTTGCCTATCTCCATGCTCTCTAGTGTCTGCTGTACATTACTCAAACTTATGTTTCTGGCAGTACAGAAAGTGAAGCCATTTCTTAAATTCTGTGCATAATTCATGAGCTGCCATTAATCCCTGCAAGCAAAGCTATCAGCAAACAATGCACTTCATTATGGAGATGTCAGAAGAATAATGCTTTTTCTCTGCAGTGTACGTTCAGTTGCAAAATTGCCATGTGGCACAAGGCTTGCTGCTGACAAATGAACAGCTTATTCTGGAAAAACTACTTGACATCCCATTACCTAAGCACTTCAGTTACCTGGAAAGTTTTCCAACCGCTGAATATGCCATTGACAGCAGTTTGGAATCCTTGAATGAAAAAAAACAAACATAAGTCAGCAAAAAGAGAAATACCTGAAGGTACATCTATTCTCTATAATTAAACATTTACTTCAAATCCTATCTCCAAAGCTCACAACAGACTTTCATGAACACAACATCCTGGAAAATAAAATGGTCACATCCAAGAATATAAGCATCACACAGGAACAGAGAGACTGTTTTTCCAAGCAAAACAGAAAATTACAAGTGGCAACAAAATGTAAGTCTTCTGGTCTCAGTTAATTGCAGTTTTTTTTCAAGGTGAAAAACAAAGAAGATCTGGCACATATATGGAACAGCAGCAAAGGAACAAAAACCTTCCACTGACGCTACTCAGCAGCTTTACACAAAAGAAGCTGCCTGTGCAGTGTATCCTCAACATGACCAAGGCAGAAAATTTACACAAGTGTTTACTCCCTCCTGAACACTCTCCTTCCATGCCTTTTGCAATAGCAGGGGAGCCCCACACCTTCAAACACCAGCTCAGGCCACAAGGTCACATACAAAGATTCCAGTGAGCCAGGAGGAGGACCAAAGCTGCACAAAAGGAGGTTTGCAAAAATCAGCCCTTGATAAGATATATAAGGGAGTTTCTTGGGGAATCTGCTTTCTGCAATGGCATTGGAAATACCAAATATTCTTCTGGCCAGACTGCAGTTGCATTTGGAAATACCCTTCTACCTACCAATATCCTCACTGGATAAAAAGGAGGAAGGTATTACAAGCGGGCCTATGCAGCTGCTTAGCACTCTGAAGTATATGTCTGGGGCTGAGGTCTCTTTGTTCAGTAATCAGCTACAGCAGCTGTGGCCTCACTCTTTAAATAAAGAACACTACTATGTCCTGAGACTTTGAAAATGCTGTCCAAGCACCTATACACAGCTGTTAGACAAATATAACATAGTTTTCCTACAGTACACTTTTAAAATATTAATGTCCTCCCCTTCTAAAAACTTCCCATAAAGTGTTGTCTTTCGATAGCCATTTCAAACAACTAAAGAGATTTAAGATCCCTGTCTTTTGCTTGCATTTATAGAAAGAAATATAAGAATCCTGTCAACTTACCTCTTTGTATTCATTGATCAGCTTTGTAAGTCCATTTAAAAGCATCGGGCCTAAGGGCTTTATTTTACTTTCTGGACAACTGAAATTAGAGACACCAACAAAGAAAATATTAGAGTGTTTTTTGCACCTCTTAAAAATATCTTCAGTCAGTGTAATTTTTTCCCAGCTTTGCTATGTTGAAGAAATTGCAGCTTAATATGTGCAAAAACAAGCACACAAAAATTCCATAATTATTTTCAAGATTCAGAAGAAAAACACTTGCTGAGTTTTAATATTCTCTGCCCTTACTTAAGTTTTATGTTTAGTAAACAGGACAGCTTCCAGGTATATAATTTGAAAAAATTGTGCTCATTCTCAGTTACTTACATGATACAAATATGATGCACAAACTGCAAGGATAGACTTCTCAGTTTTGTATTGGTGTTTGCACCAAAGAGTCCGTCATAGACCACCTGGCCAGAAGGAAGAAAAAGCAGATCAGAGAGTAGCTTGCCTCACTTTCAGAGGTTTTTTGACTCCCCTTCTTCAAGTGCTGTCATCAATAACTAAGTTTCCATTCCTTCCCTAAGTATCAGAGGAACTGTATTATCATGCTCATTGGGACAAGCAGCTTTGGACTATAACCGTTACCTGAATGTTAGCTGGGAATGTTTCTGCAGCTTGTCTAGATCGCAGAAGATGAGGAACAATCTTTAATTTAACTCGAGTGCTGACCGATTCTCGTTTCATTTCCGGCTTTGGAACAGTTCCCTGTCAGAAACAGAGTTGAAGTAACATAGTACGTCTTTGGACATAAGTACTTCTAAGCTGGCTAAATTATCTACAGCAAAGTAGAGTGTACTGAGACAGAAAAAAAATTATTCAATAGCAAAAATGTTCAGTAAAAGCTGAGTTCAAAGGAAGTGACAAATTTAAGAAATATACATATTTTCTCCAACAAATAAATTAAGGCAGCTAAAAGAAAGGCTTTCAATATAAAGCAGGTATGCAACTCTGAAAGCAAGTCTTACCTCCTTGGTTTTCAGTGGTATATCCCCAAGATACACTTTAAACATTTTGTTGATGATAGCAGGATTATTCCAGTCAATTAAACTAAAGGGGGGGGGGAAAAAAAAAATCAAACACCAACTTGTTATGACCCTTGTCCTAGATTACTTTTTAAAATATATATATTTTACAGCATTTTGCATCATATTCACAGCCTTACCTGAACTTTATTAGCTCCAGTTTGAATTCTAATCACTCCTCCCACATCCAGATAATAGATAATCACCAGGTAAAGGATGAGAAGTGATTACAAATCACATCCATAAATTCTGATAACATGATTCCAAATAATTCATGAGAAACCTACGAGCTCCCTTCTCTTCCACTGAAGTAAGATATGTAAACTGTGATTGTCTATGGAATGAACACATGGTCACCTGTTAACAAACTTCTCCACGTTCTTCAGCTGTGGTGCTTTGACATTTCAGTACAGAAGAAGGTATTTTTATCTTTAGGACTATTTCGTTTTGTCTCTCAGACAAGCCTGCCAGCCCACATGGTAGCCACTACTGTGAGTCTGCCAGTAGAAATCCATTTACAGGCGAAAACTGATTCAGTCTAAATCCAGTTCACATGGAGAACCCAGCAGCAAGCATATCAGAACACAGCTCCCTCAAACCTGATGTAGTTTGAACTGCTGACCTGAGACTTTCCCCACAATACCGGACACTAGCTATTGACGAGACTGTTCAGAACACAAAAAAAGAGATCGAGAAGACAAGTGCTCATGTTTCAGAGGAGAAGTGGGGGGACAGAAGAGTCTCTTTCTTTCACTAAAGCCACCAATTTCCAAACAAGTGGGCAGCAGAGTACCATGTATTTCTCATACAAGACATTCAACATTGCATATCTAACCGCATTTTGTCCAAACATATTTTATTCTCCAGGCACAAAATACCACCACAAAGGGAGACGAGAGATAAGCAGTAAAGGACAGTTTGACTTCATTAACCACACTGTCATCACTTCGTAAAACCGTTCCCCTGTCATGACTGAGGTGCACGAATAGTAGAGAAGGTTTCACATAGCACGTATGACACATTTGACTCAAAATTAATTAGTCCTGCACTTCCAAAAATACAGAAGCCACCCATGCATTTCAAAGGCACATTTCAAAGGCAGGCCTATCCCATTCCAAATCTCTGACATGGGCCAATGAACCTCACGTGGTCAGTGACTCAGCAAGTAGTACTAACAGCAATTATAGCAGCTATTCTGGCCTCATGCTTCAGAGGATGAAAGATGGGTCACAGACAAGCCAGAAGCTTTACTACTGCAGAAAACAGCAGTGGCCAAACTTTCTAGACTATGGTCCGCTGTCAACCCTCACTATTTCACCCTCTTTACTCCTTTACTAAATTAAACGAGAATACAATTTTCCATGGAAGACCATATAGTTACGTTGATGTGGCTCACTTACCAAAGCCTCACAGACTATTAGTAATCTACAGAGGGCAATCTGGAAACCAAGGAGTAAGGAAATGGCACAAAAGCAATACCAAAGATGACTGAAAACAGACAGCTCAACCTTCAGCTCCAGAGCTGGGTAATTTTCCCAGCTGCAAGACTACCTGGACCGTTCCTACCCTGTGTGAACACACCTGTGGTGACAGCTTCACAGCCATTCAGGGGACTGCGGCCTCTTTCTTTCCAGAGCACACTTCTTCTGAAGCACTACATTAACTGCAGTTAGCATTGTTAGAAACACTAGCAACACTAGCACTTTTTAAACACCCAAGCCCATACCTTTGTTTGCTTTTCAATTCAAGGTCTGCTGCAGTGGCAACGCTGTGTCTTGTATCGCTGGAGGCTACAACCAGATGTACAACAGCTTCAAGCTCTGGCACCTGCTCAGCTTCAATGAACTTCACGATCCCCAGCTTACACTATTGAGCAATGTGGGAAGTAAAGGCAGTATTACTTGCAAGAAAGCATATGTTACAATAACCACAGCAGTTCAACTGTCTGGAATGTCGGCTGGAATGCTTGCTAAGTAGAAGCTCACATGCTCTCCACTTCTTTAGCAGTACTCTCCTCCTGCCTCCTGTCAAAGTAGTCACCGGCAGTTGAGTATTAGTATACTGACTTGGGAGTGGGTTACTTCTCTGTAGTGGGCTACTTCTCTTCCCTTGTAGCTAAGGGCTGCTAAGATGATTAAGGGACTGGAGCATCTTATATGAGGAAGGGCAGAGAGAGCTGGGACTGTTAAGCCTGGAGAAGAGAAAACTAAGGGGGAATCTTATCAATATGTATAAATAACTCAAGTGAGTGTGTCAAGAGGATGGGGCCAGACCCTTTTCAGTGGTGCCCACTGTCAGGACAAGAGGCAACAGGCACAAACTGAAACACAAGAAGTTCCATCTGAATATAAGGAAAAACTTCTTTACTATGAGGGTGACTGAGCACTGGAACAGGTGGCCTGGAGAGGTTGTGGAGGCTGCATTCTTGGAGATATTCAAAAGCTGTCTGGAAAAGGTCCTGTGCAACACACTCTAGGTGACCTTGCTTAAGCAGGGGGGTCAGACTAAATGATCTCCAGAGCTCCCTTCCAACCTCAACCATTCTGTGATTCTGCTAAAAAATGGCAGCTTTGTCAACATAGGGTAGTTTTGCAATCTAATTACCCCCAAGAAGAAAATACAGGAGTAGGCTGTAGTTGTGTATGCTCCCTAACCAGCTTTAGGAACTGCTGACAGACTGAGGGAGACACCTTCAGCCTCCATCTCATTGGCCTGAAATTCCTAACACATCAAGTGAAAGTTTCTCAATAAATTCCTCCAAGACAACTAAACACGTTGTCAGAATCAGTTACCTATTTTTCTTCTAGCCTTCCCCTTCTCTGGGTGTAGCTGCCTTTGTTACCACCCCCATTCCACTCAGGATCAGCCCCTGTGACTGCAAGTACCTGTTCCAGCTGTTCTGGTGTCCATGGGCTATCTCCAACTATCCTTTTAGCTGCATAAAAGCTCATCCCTGGAGGAGGCTGAGGGATTCCAGGACCTCCCATGCTACTACTGGATGAAGAGCCCTGTGCTGAGGGCATGTTTTGTCGAGTCTGAGATTCATTCAATACATACCTAAAAAGGTGGAAAAGGAACTTCATTAAAGGCTTTACCAATCCACATCATCAGCTGAATTAGATGCTAGTATAGAGGAATCGACATAACCTGTACAGCTTCCAATATTCTTCTTTAATTAGTCCCATGACTCTGACATGAATTTTACTCATCTGGGACTCAGCTACCAGTTATCCCAGCATATAATGCAAGAGCAATAAAGATTTCATTATAACTGTTTGAAAACAAGTATTTGTTTAGAAAGAGAAGGGTTCACTGCCATTTCTGAAAAGAGTTATTGGGTTACGAACCACCAAGAATTCTCTCTGCTATATTAGAAGCCAATACCCAAGCAATACTAGATTTAACAAATTTATATTCAAAGCTCTAGCAGCATTTGTATGATTTCTTTCAAAGACTGAAACCTAGCAAGGGAAATAATGAAGCGTACACAACAGGGTGAAACAGCATGCAACAATCCTTCATATCAAAAATAAATGCATAAAATAATCACGTCTCGGAAACAGCTCACTGTTTTAGTGCTGAGCAGGGAAGGAAAGCAAAAGCCACAAAGATTAAGTTTACATACTTCAGTCTTTTTGAAGG
This sequence comes from Dromaius novaehollandiae, assembly GCF_036370855.1. Lineage (NCBI taxonomy): Eukaryota > Metazoa > Chordata > Aves > Casuariiformes > Dromaiidae > Dromaius > Dromaius novaehollandiae. Next base: position 15,676,510 of record NC_088132.1, on the reverse strand, counting down.
TTGGCTAGTCCAGCCACCCTGTGCACACGTATATACTCTCACAACAGCCACTCTCCCTGTGTCTGGGTAGACACACAAAGGCACCAAGATCGAAGCACTGCAAGAATTGTTTTACTCCAGAACATCATAATCTGTTCTGCTTTCAGTACATAGCAAGAAAAAGAAGTAAGTAAGTCTCAGCACTGAGGATAAATGTTCATCTCAAATCTCCAAAAGAAATTTCTGAAGTAGTCAAAACTTTTAGCAGTTGAACTTGATTTTGAGCTTTAAGCCCCACAGTTCAATTTTCTGGTTGTTTTACATGCAGACTAGAGAGACTAATTCACAACCAGGTAATGACCGAGCACATTCGACAAGGCATAAATTAGCTGTAAACAGCTGCAAACCATTTCACCCCAGGGACCAAGACTTAAAGAGACAGGCATCCAGAGCCACAGGCTAGCTGAAGACACTGTCCGAGCACTTTCTGGAAGGAAAATGAAACCAGAAAAAACAGTGCTGCTCCATCCCCACCATCCTCATGGTCCGAGTATTCAAAATCAGTTGTCATGCTCTGCCAGGGTACAAAAGCACCTAAAGAACTGAAGTCTCACGGAGTAGCCAGAGGACTTCATCTCCTGAAGCTATGGTTACAGCAGTGCCGAGGTGAAACTCACAGCACAAACTTGGGGCAAATTGCAGCCTGTGAGCTGTGAGGATCAGACTGTGCATTTTAAACTATAAGCTACAATAGGCTACACACTCAGAGGGTAAGGAAGTAGCCTCCCAAAAATGTGACAGGAACATGGCCTCTGGCACAGCTACACAGTTTTTAAGAGATACATCACATGCTCACTACTGTAGAAGTCATTCTTTTGGCCTAATCCACTTGGGTAAGCTAGAGTTAGGTGCTTAAAAGAAATCCTACTGGAATCAAGGAAATGTCAGAAAAAAAGAAAAAAGTGTCTACTGTAAAATTTTTTCTACTTTCCTTCAAAGCAAAAATTCCCCAAGCAATATAAATAAAGACACAAAAACCGAAAGTAGCTTTTGAGAAAGCCCTGACTTTATTAGACACAAGAACATTCCTAACAAGTACTGATCAGTAATTCAGGTTGCTCTGTAAATAATTGGTGCTCTCAGAATTAGTGCTCACATCAAAACAAGCCATTACAATTAAAACTTTCTCGTTGTAAGACCAACCTTGTCACTAAAGGCTGTATTTTGGAAAATAAAAGTTTTCAGAGATTACACTTGCTTATGACCTTGGAGGACTAAGCCTCAAAACTCAACTACAGGAAGGTGAGCGCACAGTTTGATTTTCCTCCTATTTTAAAAGTTTGCTTATTTAAAGGATAGCTCGCATGTCTCGTAGCTTCCGTTTGATGTCAAAGGACATCAACTTAGAACAGCGTAACACCTAATTACTCAGAAAAAAGATGTTTTGTTACGAATGGGATCAACATCTTCCTCTAAATTTAGGATCCTGCTTTGTACCTTATTAAAATATGTAACTGACTTCCTTTGAGCTAGGCAATAACAGGATATTTTAAATGAGTGTCCCAGTGCAGTTGTAATATGTTTCACACACGAAGAACATCTCATTAAATGACAAAGCTGCTATTTACTCTCACTTACCCATAAGGCATAAGAAGGACATCCAACATAAAGTCCAAAAGCAGCTGTACAGTCTTTGGTTTTTCAGCAAGATTAAACGGAGAAGCTGCTGCTTTCAGTGGTTCAACGGGATATTTCATGTGAAAAAGGGTTGGTATTAGAAGATGCATTAGGCTGAAAAACAATTATATTTACTGCAACCATTAAAAAAAGAAAATTATTTTTTCATAACATTAAAGAGAGAAATGTTTAAGAACACACCTGGTCCTTAAAACAGCAAAAATTCATAATAAAACTTACACAGATTCATAACCCAGTGGCCTCTATTTGCCATCCAACATACTTCACAATGGAAGGCAGTAGATAAATTAGAATTTGCAAAAAATAAAATGTAAGTATGTGCACACACGTGAACACATACACACACAAGTCTACAGAGTTAAAGCCACTGCCTGTGTCCACACTTTGAATGTCTTATGTCACAAACTTAGCTTTACAAAACGTAGTCTACGACTGTCTCATCCCTAAAACCTTTGAAATTTTAAATCTGAGTCTGCCTAGGGAAGAAGGTGATCCATGCTGTCTAGATTCACAGAACAGTACACACGGACAAATACATTATACACCTGTACAGCTAGATTTCCCAAAGTTCTCTTCACCCATTGACTTGCTTCTGAGCCAGGGCAAAATCATGGTCCCAGAGAAGACAAAGGTTTTTTTTTCCCATTGACATCAAGAATGGGGAAGCAAGATTCTACTGCAGAACCTTTCAGTAAGGTCATTTTAAAATACCTTTATACTGTCACAGTGCTGTAAAATGAATGAAGATATGATTTTGACATCCCTTTCCATTGCCAACATGATGGAAACCAGCCTCAGCATAAATAAGTAGCAGGTCATAAATAATAATGCCGTTTCTAGAAGTGCTTGGTACACAGCATTTTCAAACCTTAGTCCTGCAATGTTTGTTTCTTTCTTTTTTCCAGTGTCTGAAGTCAATAGAAATTTTGGGTATTTAACAATTTAGAGTGGCCTGTCTGGGACATTTACAGCTATTCCTGTTGCTAGACAGAAGATATTTTCTGAAGGTCAAGCCCTAAGCTGGAAACCCAAACCCATAATTTGATGAAGATATGGGATACAGACAGGCATATACATCATATTACAGGCATCTTATCATATGGGAGGTCTGCTGCAGTGGATGCTGTATATTATTACAGTATTAGACTATCTCACTTCTTTGTACCAACCAAACTTACGAATTGCTGATCTGAATTGTGCAAACCAAGAACATCCTAAGCAACCAAGCTTCAACCAAGAAGAAAAATCTTGTTTCACTAAAATGACACAAACAGGATTCACTTCATGAATAAGTAGTTATACCTATCTTGCTGAGGTTGAGGTTTCCCTTCCATTGCAGTGAGGAGAGTTGGAGCCAATTCACATTGTTTTTCCACAGGCAAACGGGGGTATCCCATCTTAACATAAATTATGGTAAAATTCTAAAGGGATAGAAAAAGAACATAGTACTGCAACAATGCAAAAGAAATATCTTTTCTTTAACTCTTTGGCTGCGTTACCGAACTGGTGTTGGAAACAACTTACGTTTTGGAAGACCCAATTCCTTAATTCTAAGGCTCACTTAGAATGACAGCTTTCAAAGGGGAGGAGGTTCAGCAAGACCTACTCAGAAGGGGCTGGAAAACAATCACAAAAAACCCCTCTCTCATTTCTCTTATTCACTATCAACTTCACCAAAAGGAGCCTTATCTGAGCAACAGCTTCAAGTAAAGCAAATCTGATGTTCTCATTTCCTTGTTTCTAGAAAAAAAAAAAACTGTTGGCACTACTGACTAGTTAGAGAAGTTAGCAATACAGGCAAGAGTTCTCTTGGAATGTGCTTTTAAAGCATCATATCTAAAAGCTACAAATGCAATCCAGAGTCCAACAACAGGAACACTGGACAGCAATACTGAATATCTGAATATCTTTAACTGCTACTGTGTTGATACAAATCCAGCTAAGCACTGCAGAGTTGTGTGTTCAATGGTCTGGCTGAAATAAGTATGCATGTTCAATTCCAATCAAAAATTCTGTCTTGAAAAAAGAAAACCCCTACTAATAAGAGGTTAAAAAACTATTAAAGATGAAAAGTTGAAGACAACAAGGACATATCTATTCTTCAACTCTACCGATAGTCCCTCTGATTGAAAATATATTTTAAAAAGCATATTAATAAAGATAGAGAATGGTGTTCGTGGTTGTATAAGGTCTTTGGCTTGCCCTGACAAAATGCGAGCCCTAGTTATGATTTGCTGCTCCGAAGTACCACTTTACAACAAAAGAAGTCTAAGTTCAATTTGTCCAAAAAAAGAACAATTTGGAACTCACTCCACTTGCAAGAAGTAAACCCCAAGACTGACTGATATTAACCCTTCCAGCAATTAACTAATTTTTCCTCAGGTGAGCACACATATTTGAGTCACTCCCATCTAACGCCTGTACTTAAAAGTAACCAACCAACTCTCCCACTGACACTAGCGGAGACTGTTCGGTGCAAACTGTGCCCTACAGAGCACAGAGAGCGCAGAGGGTGGACACAGGAGTGCAGCCGGGCAGAACACAGTAAGGAGGAAGAGGTCAGGGGACAGGTAGGTGCAGATGATGGCTAACGGCCATGTTAAGCTGTTGCAGTCCAGGACGCTGCACACCTGAGCTGTGCACCTTGCTTGCTGACAATTATTTGGGGACAAAGTACAAAAACCATGTCACAGCAGGAAAGCTTCAAACCACTGAGACAGACCTAGTGCAGTACTGCAGTGAGAAGCATTATACTTCTTCACAGATGGCTATCTCACAGCACAAAACAATGCACATCACTTAGGTACACTGAGTGGACTTAGATTTTTGGTATGTCCAGGCAAAAGTACATTTGTATTCCAAGTCTGTCATCAAACAAGATGGTTCTTTTACAACTCCACAGAACACATGCAGTTTAGAAACCCTTGGCCATTTCCAAAAGGTAAACTCTGGACAATCTCACTTGCTGAAAAGCAATCTGAGATTAGTTCTATATGACTGCAGTTTAATCATCCAAACATTTTTCCTTCTAAGAGGTGATATTTTCCATTAAGACTATGTATAACTTGATAGCCAAATAAGAAAGTCAGAAAATTTCCCTCTGATTTTATTGCCTTTCTCACGATGGTGATTTGCAACAGACGTACCACAGCTGAAATAAAAACTGCCTTCATCAGTTTCACAAAAACACTTCTTTTGGGCTATTTTTACTTTTTAAACTGTATTGAATGAAACCATCACTCAATTTCCCCCCCTCTATAAAATAGAATTTTTTTTTTCCTCTTATTTTCTTGCTCAGAGATCCTGACCCTAGAAACATACACAACAGGACCTCTACAGTATATAAGGCCTCTACAATACAAGCAATTACAATGCATTCATAAAAGCTCAAGAGTAATTATCAGTAATTTGAACAAAGTCAGTGGTATAGCAGTGCTCTGAAACTAAGTTTCACCCACAACAGACTATAAAGCTCAGTTAAAAAAAAAATCACGTAAAACATCAACCTCATTACAATAGCACACTTCTAAGGAAAACTGACAGCTTAATACAAGAGCTTTGAAGAATAATCTGTTTGTTACAAGTAGATCAGCAACTGGCCTTGGAAGAGAATCTACTCACAGTGACAAAAGACACCGCAGAAGGATCTTGATACTGAACCAGTAGCGTCTCTACTGGAAGCTGGATTTTTGGACGACTTTTGATGCGCTTGTTTAGATGAACCAGCAGCTCCATAACCTGAGAGAAAGAAAACAAAAGACCTGAAAGAACCACCATTAATTTTATGAATTTGGGCTCAGTGCATTCCCAGTACACTACATGGGCCTATTAAACACAAATGAGGCTGGAGAGTGCCTGATGTACTCCATCTCTGGAGACAATGGCAGCAATCTTTTATCATATAATTTCAGAGCCACTCTGATATTTCTCAAGTCACTGTCAGACACACACATCAAATATCCCCAAATCCATGTCATGATCAATAGCCTCCATCAGCAGAAATGCCAGGAAGCACTGATTATCGAGAACAACCAGTTCATTCTACATAACTGCTTGCCAACCCTCAAGGCTGAGCCAGACTTAGAAATTTTGCATCACTGCTGTCTGCTCTGTCTTGTGGTTACATTTTAACTCCAATTCACAACACAGAAGAGAAACTAAGGAAAACACTACCCATGAGAAAGGTCTTAAGTAAGTGTATGAAAGCTGATACTTAGTGCTGAGCAAAACAGAAATGAAGTACTTCAGGTGCAAGGAAGGGGCTGACAAGGGCCTCCATGACATCCAGCATGGAAAAGCACCTATCCTGCCCTGGGACAGTAGAGCCCCAGCAGGACACCAACCGGGGCCAGGAGCAGCTCTGTGGAGAAGTCCCGGCCCCAGCAGCAGCAGACGGAGCAGGGGCAGTCATGCATCGGGCAGCCCCAAGGACAGCAGCAACCTGGGCAGTGCGAGCAGGTACACGGCCCAGAGCAAGGGCAGGGCAGGGACAGTCCCTTCTGCTCAGCCTTGTCACACCCCGGCCAGACACTGCCATCGGTGTGTGACCCCACATCAGAGAGAGGTCCACAACTCTGAGCTGGTCCAAGGAGCCTGCCGAGCTGTTAGGACCTCCCAAGGTCCCTGCCATGCTATATTATCCTGTGGTTCTACAATCCTATGAAGCAGTTTCTTAGCACAGCAAAGTCCACTGAACGAGATATCACAAAGGAATGGAGGAACCTAAGAAATTACAGTCACTGAAGGTGTCCATGGAAAGCAGATCCATAGCAGCTCAAACACCATCCTTGCATCCACTTTATGACTAGGCATCAACCAAAATAATAAGAGCTAGATATAACCCAGATAAACTGCACAGCTGAGCACAAACGTGATGGAGGCTGGAGGTTAGCTGACAAACTAAGCACAGCTGAGCGAACAAATTTTACTACAGTTCTTATAACTACAGTGACACATTCCTATTGTTTTATATGGAAAAACTGTCTGCGCGATCTTTTATTGTAAGGCAAGAAAAGCATACATATGCAACTATAGCAGAGTATGAGGAACCTGTTCACACTATCCAAGGTGGCCATTGAAAAAAAGATTTGGTCGGATCTGAGCACATACAGGGTTTGGCTGATATCCTGCTTCTCCAATCATTAACATCAAATCAGTGCACTAACCAACTCATCCAGCAGTACTTATTTGATCTGGATCAGGCACATGTCTGCACTTCTGTGGAATTCATCAGAGCATGACTGCTTCTTACAGTTTTATTTCAGCTTCATACAGGTTGCAAGAAGGGGGATGGTATATGATCTGGCACAAATGCTGTTGTATAGTCAGTGCATCAACATTTCTTCAAGCACACCTGAATCGGCAGACTTTACACTGGATCAATTCTTTGGGTCACACGGCTGAGATAACGATCTGGTAAAAGAAATCCTAGCACTGAATTTACTCAACTGTCAAAATGTGGCCTGAAAAGGGATTACCTTTTCAGAGTAAACTGATTAAGAAGAAATAGGTGTTGCACGCTTATCTACACATCTAGACTATCTCCTAGACTTGAAAACTTCCATGGACAATATGTTCAAATTACTGAATAAGGCAATAATATTGCTTTGAGAGTCACAAAATTATGGGAAGGGATAAGATTAACACAGCAATATGCTGAAGCAGCAATAAGAAAATGGAGTTTTGTTTTTCCCTTTCCACTCTAACAGCACAAGCCTAAGAAAAAAGTCAGTATGGGGATTCATAGTTAAATTACAGCATAAACAAGCTGTCTGATATATTAAACTACACTGTACTCCTGAAGCTGGGTGAAGGCAAGTACTGAAACTGTATTGGTCTGTACTTCAACAGCATATTGGCAATGCAGAGATGTTATCTTTTGCTCACATACCTTTACTACTAACAACTACGCTGTAAATGAAATTACAATGGCATAAGTTTTCAAACTGCAATTAACTATGTTGGCACATGTTTTTTTTTAACCACTACAATAATTGCAAGAGGGAGACATGCCACGGCATGTCACTTTGCTTATACTCAGTCTCTGGGTGAACAAAGAGTTTGTCCTTCTCCTTCCAATCTATTTCATCTGCTTTATTAGCCTTTGTTTTCTAAGGGTCTGAGTGCTTCCGAAAAATCATTAAGCTTCTAACTTATTTCCACTGTCTTCACACAATCTTGAGGCTGGAGCTGAAAAAACAGGGACATTCTTTGTTGTCTACTGGCCAAAGTTAGCAAAGGACAGCTAGATATTTGTGTTTCAAAGTCATGAGCATTTGAAAATACAACTTTTACCTTTTTTTCCACCCATTTAAGAGGCAAAAAAAGAATAGCAGACTGAAAAGCCGAGCTTTGATGTAAGTAACAGAAAAAGGTAATGTGCATGGCGAACAGACTTATCTGCAAGATACACACTCACCAATCAATCTTCACTGACGCTTATCAGAAAAAAACCCGTCAGCTTCTCTCTCACCTCTATTTCACTGATAATTTAAATCATTTCACTGCCTGTGTAAAGAAACCCCAACAAATAAATAGGCTTTTTGTTCAGTTTTGAATTTATTCTCAAAGCAGAATACTAAAAGAGTCAACTACCCTTCACTGATATGTCAAGAGCAGAATTCTGGGTGATTTCTTGATTACAATGGATTTGACAGACAGTAGAAAGCTGAGGAAAGTGTTCTAACTGCTTGTGATACTATCATCATCTTCTAATGATAATCTAAAGTTTAAATTCACAGGAGGAGGAAGAGGAAACAAGCTTTATTTCATTTTTCTTTCTAACACAAAAGCTACAATTAACTAGGAGATTGATGTGTGTTTTTGAGAGGCCTCTAAGAACTTCATTTTCAAAGAGGCATAGTCTTCTCCCTTTCCTGAGCATTGTAACGCACCAGAGAAACAGCCAACACATTCCAATTTACTAATGAAAAAATACCATATACAAATACCCTAAGGAATTTCACTAGCTAGTTGGATGCCTTTCCTTACTGCTTCAAGTGCAGATGATAAGCATGTACTCAGAACACTCCTTCTGAAAAAAAAAAAAAATTTATATATATGTCCTTCAGCACAGTGGAAGGGTTCCACATGTAGGAACCCTTTTTCACATGACCACTGTTGAGATCATGTTTTGCTGCAGAACTCCTGGAAAACCTATGCTCTAGTTATAGGAAAGTTCTGATATCTACTGAAAAAGCCAATGACAGCACAGTCATTTCCCTATTTCTACAAGAGGAAGAGGGGACATTAAAAAAAAAAAAAAAAGGCAAGCATTTTGTGTTTTTTAAGTCTGTCACCAGGCTTTTTCTGATGAAGGGTTGCAAGGACAAGAATTCATCCTGTGCTTGCTGATCCAACTGTTCTAGACCTGGTCAGATCTCTTATAGCCAACTTCCACTGCCTCATGGGTCTCTTCTGGTCACATCCTCCTGGCAGAGCAGTAAAGACAAGCAGATGTTCCTCTGCCTAAAGCCAAATCAGGTCATATCTCTTCTGCCTTAACACTGGGTTTAGCGATCCTTTCACACAATCACACAACTACTATTCCACAATACTTTTGTAAGACCATTGGCCTGGGAAAAAAGAAACTGCTAGTAAACAGAATTCAGTTCCCTGCTACAGAGGGCAGCTACATCACAGAATTCCTTCAGATACGTACTAAATTCCCTCTTCAAAACTGTTTGGTCCTTGCTCCTATTCCCATAACTAGACAAGTAAATGACATCAATGAGTATATCTTCATGGTCTTTTGCAGGCAGAAGTGAGCTTGCTCTACATGTGCTGTGACTCAGCTGCATGCAAAACGGCCTAACTTGGAAGCCAGAGAGCTATAGTTCGATTAGTGCTGTCGCTGTGCCAAAAAATCTTGGTCTCAGGCTAACCCATAGTCAGCTGGCTTCAAGTTGAAACAAGTGCAGTCTCCACACATCTGCAAAAGACCTTGATGATATAGACAATGACTCATGTTTTCTTTAAGCCTTGGCAGTTTTAACAGCTCCTTTCTCCCTGTCAGGTTCATGACATTTCCTCAAAGAATATACCTCCTCACAGAGAACACCCAAAAGCAGTAAATCATGCTATGCCTAGGACATTTATTTCTCCCTGATCACAAGAACTTACCACTATGGTAAACTGCACCCTTACCTTCTTACGAACTCCTTCCTGTGTGCTGGACAGCTTGAGGAGAACAGGGGGTAGGAATTTGGAAATAATGTTCTGTAACTGCTCATCTGTTTCTGCATGGCCAAGGCGCAAGAACACACGTTCAAGTTGATCTGCAGTTGAAAAAAAGAGAAACCTGTTGAAACTCAAAATTGTGGCAACAAGAAAACAACTTTTTCTGAACATCCCCTAATGGGTCTGTAAACGACGCTGTATACAATTCCTATAGTACTTCCAGCTCAACAGCGCCCAGCACAGAGCCATCTTCCATTTTTAACACTCACTGAGCAAACTGTTGATGGCAGAAACCAGCCTGATGGCTTCCAGTACTAGACCACACAATTATGTACAGACCAGTCCTACCAAAGACTGAAGCAATTAAGATTTCCCTGACATTGCTCTGTGCTGTGTTTCAACTAAAAGCCAGAACATCTCCAAAGGAGAAATGAAACTTTAATAGCTCTAGTCATTCCGTGCTCTTTCTCCTCTGACTGCAAAGGTGTAGGTTGTGAGGCTGCCAGTTTTTAAATGATGTGCTTGCTGTGATCTGCATTCAGACCATGATGTTCCATATACTCCACTAGAGAGTTAGAAGGCAAAAAGATTTGGCCAATTCTGGTTATTCTTCTTGTTACACCTAGGGTTCCAGTCATGCAGCAGGACCCCATTGTTATAGATGCTGTGTAAACAGAACAAAAACATTAAGCATGTACAATAGGCCCAAGGGCACACCTAATACCATAGAAAGGAAAGAGACCAGGCAAAGCACAAGCTATAAACTTGGGGCAAGCAGGCTGCGTGCCTGAAAGCACAAGTTACAAAAGCTTGAGACTATTGTTCTAGAGTAAATTTGCTACTGATGGAGCAAGACTAAATCATGCCTAAATGCTGGCTATGTATTCACAGGACATCTTGACACAGGTTTACCTGTTTTTCTGACTGGCTTTTTGTTAAGCCACATAAATCTCCCAGAAGGATTTTTACGAAGCTGCACAAATCTTGACCGAATCAATTAATGATGTGCTCCAGTTTGTTACCCTTGTTTTTAAAAGACATCATTATCATCAGCAAGAATGAGACAGCGATTGTGAAACACAGGATGTGTTGCTATAACTTAAAAGACAAAGTTCCTATTATTGCTCTGTGAAGCTGCTGAAGCGTGGTAATGAATTCATCTATCTTCCTCCCACCAGCAGGTCTTCTCCCCAAACCCAGGAAGGAACTGTAAAAAAACCTGAATGTCAATAAAAAGGTAGAAGCTGCAATTTTTACAAGAGGAAGAGAGAAAGAATAGAGAAAAAAATGCAAGAAGCATTTGTCTTCTACATAAACTAGCAAGGGATCGTTTCACGGAAACAGATGAGGTCAAAATCTTCTGCCAGCAGCTCAAGTACAAGGACCATGGACCATCTGTCTTTATACTAAAGAATGGAAGAGTCACTATTTTAGGCACAAGAATGCAGCTGCCCTGACAGCTAAGCTAGAGGCAAAGCAAAACACTGCCGGCACAGCAACGCTCCCAATGGCTGGGCTGAGGAGAGCTCCTATACAAAATTGGGAATGCTTCTCTTCTCTGCACTGTAGCAGTGCAGGCCAGATTCACAGAAAGCAAGGAAACCAAGTGCTCCTGGAGTGACTACAGGTCCTAAGACATCCTACAAGGAGGAAAGTTCTCCCTCAAAGACTGATGAAAAGTGACGTGTTGCAAGCTGAGATCAGAGGGAGATCAAGAGTACTCTCCTTTGGGAGAGAGGGGGATCATTGGGCAGGCTGTGAAGAACGCCAGAGGCAGAGAAGGAAAAAGCAACAGTTAGGGCAGAGTTAAACGGAGAAGATGCAGGTGAATATATCAGTCAGGGCATACAGTCAGGTCTTCAATGGACAAAAAGGATGTTCAAATTCAAACACAGCTCTAGCTACAAAACTTTCCACTATGTAGCTGCAGAAGCCTTTACTGTCGTATTTTTTAATCTGCCTGATGCCTATATTAAGCATCCTCACAGCATCATCCCTCCTCTACTGGCTGCAGTCTAAGCAGAAGCATATCACTTCCAACATTTTATTTTCTGCTGAACAAATATGCCAGGCACTTGGAAAGATAGAAGACTATAAAATTTTACTGTAAGAGAAATTACAAGCGAAAACTCCACAGCACCTATAATGCAAAATAATTTGCTAGTCAATCTCTTATTTCAGACAGATTTCATGGAACATTTGTGATGTCAGCTGCTCAACAACTTTGAGGAAATTATCTCATATCATGATTTTTAAGTCCCAACAATTCTTTTCTCTCTTCACCTGCCTTTTTGTGTCATATTTCACTTCCCTGAATTATTTCCTCTCTCCAGTATCTCCAGCATGTCTCATGACCATTAGGAGCCTGCTTGGGACATTCCAAGCAGCTGAAATAATCCACATTATTAAGGAAACCCTTAACTCTTCAACTCTTTCCCATCAGACCTGGAACACCCGTAGATTGCTGCAGTTCCATCATCTTCAAACCAATTCACTGAAAAACTTTCCCAGGAACATGTTCCTTCACCTGACAACCAATCACACTTGAATGCAGAGGAATACAAGCGAAATTAATTCCAAAGCCATTTATTATACACTCTGGACAATATACACCTTCCAAAAGGCACAGAAACCTCTACATCTCTGCCCATGGGAATGCAAAAACATACTAAATTGCAAGCAGCTACTTCCTTCCCAGCTTCCTTCAGCTTTCTGTTGTTACAAGCAGCAACCAGCATTGTCATAAGAACAGATTGGGAGGGGAAAAAAAAAAAAAAAAAAAAAAAAAAAAGCTATTCTCCTTGTTCACTCTGGCTGTAAAGTATGTTTAGTACTTCCCAGACTTCTGTCTAGTCAGTTAAACCCTAATACCACAGTCAGGTATCCTTCCCTTAAATGTAAGCATGAGAGGACTTGTCGGCAAATTCAAGGAGACTAGTTGCCTGGCTGTAGCAAAAAACTTGGTCAGGAATCCGTCGGATCAAAGCCAAGTCACTTGCCCATGCTGCTGATGCAGGCTGTATCCACAGCCGCAGGATAGGAAAACAAAGAAACGGAATGTGACTGTAGAACGACAAACCTTCACTAACATAGTATATCAACCAATTTTTATCCCACTAACAATCAGGACTAGCTCTCAAGCTCATAGTGTTCATTATTGGAGAGCGTAAACCCTAGAAGATTAAAGGACCACACATGCTGGTCCAGAAGAGAGGACAGTAGACCAACACTCAGGTATTGAGTATATCCTCCACACCCATTACAGACCTGGAGGTGGTGTGGGGCAAATGCCTTTCTCTGTGCCTTTAGGTCTTCTCACAACATTTACCTAGCCTTCCCATTCAGGCCTGCAGAAGTGAGCAGGCCACTGTGCATTTTCAACAGGCATCAAACAAGATGAAGGATTTGCTCCCAATCCATCTCACATTCCTACAACACACATTTTACAACTTTTTTAGAATGAAGCCAAAACATCCTCTATCTAGTTTTACAGCCCCTGCCATAACAGGCTTGTAAACTTATTCAGGACCATTAGGTTCTACTATAATAAAAATAATTAAAGCAAGAGGCCTAATTTGCTTTGCTACATACCACAGAAAAGATGACACAATCCCATTTTGAACAAACCTTAGCATCTGAAATTACTACTACAGCCAGCTCCTCCAAACTTGACAGTAAGTATGTTTAATTTAAAAACAGAAAGTCATTGCATCTCTCAAACTTCGTCTTTGCTAGCCAACACAGAACTTGAAATGCAGTTCATCAAATGACACACTTTCTATAAATTTTCCTTTCACAAGTTGACTAATGCAGTGTTCCGTTAACAAAGATAATTTGTAAAGCTTTTTGGAAGCTTTTGAAGGAAGAAGTAATAGAGATATGAGATTCAATAAAGTAGAACTTTACCCCCACATAAAATGCTGACATTTGAGAGATCTGAAATTTAACAAAGGCTTCTCTTTCTCTAAACCTCACATTAAACCCTCATCCCAAACTCAGGACCATAATAATGTTTTAGTATTGGTTCCCAGCTAAAGCACTCACTGTATTAGTTAGTTACACAAAATCATACAAATTCATGACATTATCTGCACAGTCAATCTATTGCAGTTTAACTCTGGCAAACACAGGAGCAGGGGGAAAAGCATGCTGTCAGAGACTAAGGACCAACTTTTAATACAATCCAGAGAAATTAAAAAAATAAAAAAACCCACCACACTATCATGTTTATTCTATTTACTCTGGTAAGAAAGTCAGAATGAAATGGAGAAGGGTGGGAAAGGAGGGAGACTTCACTAGAAGCACAAACTGAAAACCTGTTGTGATCCCAATTATGCAGGGCTCTAAATAAATCACCCCAAGAACAATCTTGCACTCCAGCACCATTGGAAGCATTAGGAAAGAGCAGGGCCCATGTTGATCACTGTGGACTTCTAGGTTCAGCCACAGCGGAGACCGCCTTGCTCGGCCAGTCTGTTTTAGGAGGAATAACCTAAATAAGATTAATTTACTACTATCATTCAGCTCATCGCTGAATTCATTATGTTGAGATGCTCTTTAAGTTTCCCTTTATCAAGCATGAAAGCTAGATGCAATTTGTTTAAAGAAATCATATATCAATACAACACCCAGAATCTGGTTATGAGGTATGTGCAACCACAGTCCCAGGAAAAACTTTCCCACTGCATGATATAGCACATGATTGGTTTAAAAGAAGTAGTCTTAGAAACATGATAAATACACCACAGCTATGGTAATCAACATTTACTAAGCATTAAAAAAGGGGGGCAGGGTAATGAACTGCATGAGTATAAGCATAAAATTATTTTAAATATCCTTACAATTAAGTTCATGCATAATTTTGAACAGGTATTCATGTATTTTGGTACAATCACAACTCTTTCTCCTTGGTGCTGTGCATTGTTCTTCATGGAACAGAAAGGCAAGTTCACTTGATCGTGTGTTTTCAGAAAATGTTTTCAAAAGGGTGAAGATAAATACGGAGTATTTAAAAACAGGCATTATATACAAAGAGACCTTTCATTTCACCATATGTAAAAGAACTAAAACAGAAGAAAATAAGATACATCTTTGTGTCACTGCTGCCAGTACCAGTGTCCAATTTGTGTCAACGGGGTGTGTCTGGAATTAGAAATCCTCAAGTTACCATGGCAATGCAGTTACCTATCTGTGAGAAAATGTATGTGTCACTTCTGGTTCTTTCCAGTCTTTGTTCAAAGTTACAAGAATGAATATTGCTTTCAGTACTTAACATCAGTCCTCTTGCAAAAACAGAAGGAACAACAGATTTCAAAAGGTACAGTACGCAAATTTTACAAGAAAGTCACCTTAACAGCAGAGCTTTAACTTGTGCTTTATAAAGTTCCAAATCCTGTGACGCTGGCTACAGTGGGTCAGATTTATCCCTAAGTCTCGTAACTTCAGAACTGATCCTGCAGTCACTCATGCCAACAGCGAAACTTGAGCCTGCTCATTACATGCCCCTTCTTCCGGCTCTGCCATATGGTAGCTTGCCAAAGGGAACAACAGAGAGGAAGACGCAGAAAGGAGAAATAAATAAATAGCTTGATGTTTTCCATTCTTTAACAAGGGAGTTTCTCTACCTTCTCCCCCCCCCCCCCCCCCCCCCGTTTTTTTTGATTAAAATCAGGGAAATGAACTCTTTCAATGCTTGGCTTTACTAAGGTAGCTAGCTCACTGTTTTTCCACCTTTTCATCAAAAATATCTGCTCTCAGTTCAGCTGAGCTCAGTTCCATTTCACATGCTCAGCTTCTCCTCCCTGCCTTTATGCAAGATAAAGAATTAGCTCCCTATGGCACTTACAGATGTTCTACATAGCATGTCAGCCATTCTGCACTGACCTCTCAGCAACGCTTATTTGTGTAATTGGGTATCACGTATAAAATTCACCATTCTTTTTACAAAAACAGACTCAAGGAACTGTGAGGCTGGGACATGTCATGCTAACTGTGTATCATAATTCAACTAATCGACACCAGACTATCCTAGGAACTCCAAAGAGAGTCTGGGCCATCAGCAAAATAGAGAGTGGGACAGCAAAATTCAGTGCAAGCAGTGGGAATTTATTTTCACTTTCCCTGGAAACTAAATTGTATTTGACAGAAAAATGCAGCAGGACTGCTACACTAAAGTATTTCTAGAAGTATGTTTAATAAAAACAAACAAACGGCCCCACAAAACCCTCCCCAATTACTTTAATTCTACCAACCTAACATTTCCTCCAGAAGATCCTACACCAAATAAAGAGCATTGGATACAGCAGTGATTCAACTTCACTGCTTGGGTGACAGAGGAGTTTTAGCGACTGATATTCGTAACAGCAAAAGCTCAAATACAGCTTTCAGTCCCTCCAGAGTTAAGCAATTGTTTCTGCACTATTCTGGTTGCAGAAGAAAGGATAAAGAATCAAACTGATTCTTATTTATTGGCCCACTACTAAAAGAGGAGTTTAATTCTCATTCAAATGTTATTAGACTCTGGGAGAAACTATATCTAGTATGATTATAGTAGTAGACAGGGAGTCAAGATTTGCTGGTACTGTCTCTGGTTCTACTAGTACTTCCTAATGTGCCTATAGGCAAATCACGTAAGGGAGCATTTATAAAAAGTAGGCTAATCAGGTTATTTTACAAGATCTGATGGGGAAAGTTGATAGGGGACAAGTATTTTTCTTTTTTCATCCTATTCTTCCTTCATCCTATTCTCCCATTTTATAGAAAAGCTAATATAAAAGTTTGAACAGCATACTGAAATCCAAAATTTTCACAGTATGTCAGATTTAGGATCTCCACTCAAATGGCTGACTATACTCGCTGAAGATTACTTTCCATTCTCTTGCATCAGAACTCTTAAAGCTTTAGGGCCAATTTGCTGAACTGGCTTTCATTTCTAAGCTGCCATACATTCATTTTTACAGTGCTTTCAAATAATTTGTCCTCTAAGTGCTAAGCATCCTCATAAGAAGTTTAAGCAGACAGTAAAAAGCTTACCTTTTTGACTGGACCTACAGATCAAAGTTTTCTAGAGCAATGTATACATAAAACAGGGAAAAGTGGTTTTCCAATTTAAAACTAATAATTATTGTCATTCTGGGAATACTCATCATCCTAAAGAGGATCAGATTTCTTTTGAAATATGATGCAATTTGATTATTTAACGTGTAGCAAACAAAGGACAGTAGGTCTACAAGGAGATGGTTCAGTTATGCACTCCTTTACCTGAGCAACTTCTTTTTCCATTAGCTTTGATAATTACCTAAGACTACAGCACTTTCCACCCATTCACAGAGGCAGTACTAGCAAAAAGCTTTCCTCTCCCTTCAAAAAGAAAAAAAAAAAAACAAAACTCCAACCATTTGAATAAAAACTACTCTTATCTGAAATACGGTTCTTTACAGCATGTATGGGCACAGTGGACACCTAAGCAGAACAGCGTAATTTAATTATTAACATGAATCTTAACCTAAGGTCATTCTTCCTTTCAGAGCAGCTTAACACAGATGGCTATACAGCAACAGATGCATGGTTGAGAACTGATTTTTTGCAAGGTCAGATGTGGGGGCTGGGAAGCTAGATGCCACACAGATAAACGCTGAGGATCTACACGCAAGTGCTTTCATGGTGACCAGTTTCACCAAGTGGAAACATGTCAGCATGGTAAAAGGGACGGACAAATTTCTTGGATCACAGCAGGTGTGAGGCCTGTTGTGGTCATGACTGCACTCCATCCCAGTTGTCAGTGGAATAAATAGCTTGGGATTTGTGTCCTCAGATTTAAGGATCAGTGCAACTTAAAGATCCTTCTTCCTCCACCTTGATAGCCAGTATTTTTGGTGGCATAAGGGACATCTCCCCCGTTGTGCTATCCCATATTGCACACAACCAAGCACCAGGGGCATCTGACCCAAAGGGCAGATCAGGAACATTATCCTCGTGGAGGTGAGCAGAAAACAAGAGTGGAAGGTTATGCAGCACACAGCAGTGCCTTAGATCTGAAGGCCAACACCTCAGAAATACACTCAAACTACATATTCGGCCCTTCGCCTCGGCGGTAACATTAAGTTCACTGCCAAATCTACTGCTTGAAAACAGCCAAGGGTCTTCTTGCTTGGCTGGCTCGTACGTTATCTTATTATTTATTCCTCCAGCGCAGAAGGAGCAGGAAAAGAAACACGGGTCTCTGAGATGTCGCAGGCTCCTCCGCCGGCCCGCCTACCGCTCACGGCACCAGGCCGCGACGCGGGCCTGCGGGCGAACCCCAACCGGGTCTCCCCAGCCCGCCGGGTGTCGGCGGCCAGAGGCGGGCGGCTCGGGGGCGGCTACAGACCGCGGCGGCCCCAGCGGACACCCCGCGGGCGGCCTTCGCGGCCTCCGCTGCCCCGCGCCGCTGGCTGCGCCCCGAAACGACCGGACAAAACGCGTCCGCCGCCGCGGGGGACGTTGCTCCGAGGAGCAGCGCCGCACGGGGCGCGGAGGCCTGTTTACACCGCGGCGCCCCGGGGACGAGGCGCCCCGCGGGGCGGCGCAGGCCGGGCGGCGGGAAGGGGAGCCGGGACGGCCGGACTACACCTCCCAGCCTGCCGCGGAGGGACCCCCGCCCCGCCGCCGCCGCCGCCGCCGCCCCGGGCTGCGGTTTCCGTCCCAGGCATGACGGCGCACGGCGGCGCCTGCCCCCCCCGCCCCGGCCCCGCCAACGGCCGCGGGGGCCCCCGGCCGCGCCGCCACTCACTCAGCTCGTCCTGGGCGGCCGCCGCAGCCATGTTGCCGGCTGGGCAGGGAGGAGGCGGCGGGAGGAGAAGGCGCCGCGGGGAGCCCCACGCCCGCCCCCGCTGCGCTGCGCGGCCGGCGGCGGCGAGCGGCGGAGAGGCCCCGGGCCGCGCTCCCCGCTCCGGCTGCTCCTTGCGGCTCCCCGGCGCCAGCCACCATGAGGGACCGCGCGCAGGGTCCCGCGGGCGGGCGCCCGCCCTCCCGCCGCCGCCGTTTTATATTTAGAAAGAGCTGAGGCATCGTCCCGCCGCCGCCCCTGCCGGCCGCTCGCCGCCGGCCCCCGGGCGCCGGCCCCGCGGCCCGCCGGCTCCGCTCGGGGCGGCGAGGGCCCCCTCCGCCGCCCTCGCCCCCGGCGCGCCGGGCACGGGGAGTGCCGCGGCGAGAGCACTGACCCGAGTCCATGCTGACCTCCATGACGGCCCGGGCACTTGTCTGCGGCTCTCACAAAAGGGGAGGAGGAGGAAAATGGGTCAGCGAGCCGAGGGCGGCTGAGTTTCTCCCCCTATCTGCGGTAGGTGCTCCTAGCAGCCTCAGCGCCGCACGGCCCACGGGGTGTGCTGCGCGGCGAGCCGGGAGCCTGCTCCGCCCTGCCCACCGCATGGCACCGTCCCGCCGCGCCGGCCGCAGCCCTGCAGCGTGGCACAGCCCTGCCTGCAGCGTGGCACAGCCCTGCCGGGTGCCACAGCCCTGCCTGCAGCGTGGCGCAGCCTTGCAGGGTGCCACAGCCCTGCCTGCAGCGTAGCACAGCCCAGCTGCAGCATGGCACAGCCTTGCAGGGTGCCACAGCCCTGCCTGCAGCGTGGCACAGCCCTGCAGGGCGCCACAGCCTTGCCTGCAGCGTGGCACAGCCCTGCAGCGTGGCACAGCCCAGCTGCAGCGTGGCGCAGCCTTGCAGGGTGCCACAGCCCTGCCTGCAGCGTAGCACAGCCCAGCTGCAGCGTGGCACAGCCTTGCAGGGTGCCACAGCCCAGCTGCAGCGTGGCACAGCCTTGCAGGGTGCCACAGCCCTGCCTGCAGCGTGGCACAGCCCTGCAGGGCGCCACAGCCTTGCCTGCAGCATGGCACAGCCCTGAAGCGTGCCACAGCCCTGCAGCGTGGCACAGCCCAGCCTGCAGCGTGGCACAGCCCTGCAGTGTGGCGCAGCCCTGCAGCATGGCACAACCCTGCAGGGTGGCACAGCTTTGCCGGGCGTGAGGCAGAGCCTTGCTGGGTGTGCAGCACATCTCTGCCATCAGCACAGCACAGTCCTTTCCATCCTGGCACTGCTCCACCAGAAGGGTACCGCAGCGTGGCACAGCCCTGGGAGGTGCAGGGCTGTGGCTGTTCTCTGGACTGGCTCAGGCTTTGGGCCTAGCACACAGCTCATGCTGAGGCCTAGTATATGCTGAGAGCAGCACCATAACGCAAGAGCAAAACTATAGCAACATATGCCAGATACTCCAGAACAGAAGAGAATGCCTTCTGTCCTTGCAGTTTTGCAAAAGTAACTGGTTGATAGTTTCTGATAAGACTGGAACTCCAGAGTAAGTCAGTTCTTGCCCACAACTGAAATGACTGATAGGGATGGTACAGACCAAACTTCCAAGCTGGAAGGTAAAAATAAGTCAGCTCACCCGAAACAGCCTTTGAAGGGAATCCATCAGCAGCTGGACTGCTGAGACACTCATGCTTCCCAGTGTAATTCACTGGACGCCCACATCATGACAGAGGAGGAAGGATGAGCACCCTCACCATTGGCTAGGTTACCACTTTGCTCATAAGCGTGCCAATTAAACAATTAAGTAACAAAGAATTAACAATTTGGGCTAGTCTGTTGAAAAGGGATTGAGCCCCTGTTTGCTTTTTACCTATTGAAATAAACTTTGGTTTACACAGTATGTTGTCTTGTAAATGTGAGATATCTCAATGAACCATGACATTTATAAGTGTCAGAAGTGGGCTCTCTCAGGCACATTCTGTTGGCAGGCACAAAGCACTCTGCCATGCTGATTGGGGCAATTGTTTAAGTGTGAGTGTAGAGAATGTGTGTGATGGTGATAAATGAAAAGCTAAATAGCAAGTGGCAACAACTGGGAGATAAATTTGAGAAAGAGGGAGGACAAAACCTTAAGTAGGATTTGTCTTGGGTCAAGAGTCACTGCACAAATTCTGATGAATTTTGGCATGAATTTGACTGCTGGTGCGCTTGTTGTAAGTTAAGGAAGGGAAAAGGGGAAGATGCTGTGTGCTGGCTGCTAGGCCCTTGTCTTAGACCAGCAACAGGTAAGATTGATGAGTTGAGGGGGAGACCATGCAATTGAAAAAAGAGGATGAGAAGGAGAAAAATGGAAAGAATACTTGAGAAGTAAAGTGTAGACAATTAGAAATGCAAAATAAATTGCTTGAGTCAAAACTCCAGCCCAAGGTAATTGTGGAAGCTGAAGGGCGCAGGAGAGAGTTGCTGGAAGCCACTACGGTAGACCCAGTTAAAGTCTGTTGTGCCATGTACAATCACTATGGGGATGGGGATATTTGGGGTTCACTGGATCCTGGTACCATCGCCTCAGGGCCAGATGATGAAGGGGTTGATTCCCCTGCTGCCTGCCCTCTTGGTTCCGATAACTAAGACCAAACAACAGGGCATGCCCGTGTGGGCACAAAACCCACCTGCCCTTTGACAATTACTGAAGATTTTCCTGCCTTAGACACCTGGAGGGGAGATACCAATCTCAACCAGCGGAAGCTCTGTCAGAAGGCTAGCACAGATGGAGCTGACCAGCTCCATCTTACCCTGGATGAAGCTTGATCATTGGCATTAGGTCTAGCAATATTATCAGATATTACCCCAATATTACAAATTGCTTATGGATGAGCACTTTACAGTGGGGACGCACTTTATATCCTACTGATTATAGGGGAAAAATTCATGTGGCCATGGAACTTAGAAGCTGGTCTACAACCTGCCTTGCTGAAAACTGCTATTTTAGCCAAATTGGGAGCACCAGTAGCCATTGCCCAGGTGCCAGAGAACTCCCTTCCACAGAACTGAATCTCTGGATGGTTGTGAGCCAGGACATAGCAAAGGTAGCAGAGGGACTGCTGAAATCATTAGCCTTAGCCATTAACACAGGCTTAAATGGCAACCGCTGGAGAACATTAGCTAAAGGAAATTTAATGGAAAAGACCCAGTCAATCTCTATGCAAAATGGAAAAGCAAAATGGGGAAATTGGGGAGCACCCCTGGTCACTACTGAATGTAAGAAACTATGGAAAATGTGTTTAGATAAAGGACTCTTTCCAAGTTGGTTAAATAGGCTGCCAGTTCCCATTTTATGGCAGTCAGCTGGGTTTCTCTCATTAACTCCTCATGATAATCCTCTGGGACCTGGATTGGGGATAGAGGAGTCATGAACAATTTAATAAAGTAATGACTAGTGGGGCAGAGAATACTAGGAATGTGAGCTCAGGGAGATATCCAAATCTGAACCTAGACCATGAATATATGGGAAACAAGGGCTGGAGCTTGATTCAGGGGGAGTACTAGTGGCTACTATTCCCATTTCTAAGGATTCAAGTTCCAAGATGATGGTCGCAGTTAATGATTTTTACTTTACATCATTCCTCATTGACACAGGAGCTCAAATTTCAATGTTAAATAAGGACACTTAAAAAGAGCAGCCTCCAACAGCAAACAGTTTCTACTGTAGGTCTCAATGGACAAGTCACTACACACCCCTGGTCAGGGCTAAATTAATTCTGTCTAATGGACTGACTGACCTTGCACCTAGGTCCTGCAATATCTCAGCTGTGGATGTATTGAAGAGCTTCTGTTTGGTGAACTTGTGGGAAAAATGGAAAATAACGACACTACTCTGTTGGCCGCACAATTTACCCCACACTGACACACCCTTAACCATGAGCTTGTTCCAGATGGCTGCTCCCCTAGCATGCAACAAGTTAGTTCATATTCCACAGTATGAGTTACCTTCTGATGCCATCTGTCAAGTCTCATTCCCCTTGCAGTTCTCCTGTATGGCCTGTAAAGAAACCTAATGACAAGCGGATTATACGGCCCTGAACACCTTCACCAAACTGCTTACTGTGGCTGTCCCCAGTATAATAGTCATTCTCTTCACAAACATGCTTTTCCATGAGCGATGACGATAGGTGTGAAATATATGATTTTTTATGATCCCAGTATCAGAGGCAGACAGAAATTTGCTTTCACTTGGCAGGGACTTCTATACACATTTACTCTCTTACTGCAAGGTTTTAAACATATCCTACCCATTGCTCATGTGATACTGGCTAAAGAACTAGAAACATGAAAATTACCACAAGAGGTCAGTGTCATACAGTATATAGATGACATCCTCGTAAGTGGCCACCCTGCAAAATCTGTAAAACAGGCCTTGGACACTAGTATAGCAGCACATCTTTGGGGAAGAGGTACTGGAAGGAAAGAAGCAAAGATCCAGTCAGGAAGGCACCTTTTTAGGAGTCAGATGGATAAGTGGGAGAAAAACATCCTGCGCTGAAGTGCTACAAGAAATCCAACAGTTACCATCCCCGAGAATAAGGAGCAGTTTAGGGATTTCAGGATTTTGAAGGGTGCATATTCTGGGATTTAGTATCATAGCCCAATCACCCTATAACTTACTAAAGAAAAATGCAATCTGGGAATGGACCCTGCAACATGAAGAGGCCATGGACTTTTTAGGGGAAAATGTGAATGTATCTCAATCATTGGGACCCTTCCAAGCCACACAGGCCCTCTTGCTACATATCCAGGTGGAGAGAAGGGTTATTGGTGGGGACCATGGCAACAAGGTCTTCCCGATCCCAAGGAATGCCCTATTCCTTTTGGCTCCAAATCATGACAGATTGCTCAACACAACCACTCAACCTTTGAAAATGTGCTATTAGCAGCTTATGAAGGGCTAGCACCAACTGAACCCTTAGACTAAAGAACGATTGTAAAACTGCATGTGCCAATAACTATTTTCAAGCTCATGCTTGCTGGTAAACCACTACCTCTAGGGGTAGCACATAAGACTACTATACAAAGGTGAGCCTTACAATATCCATCACTGTGTAACCACAGATGGTTTAACTATGGAGAATAGTGTTACTGAAGTTGTGGAGCATATCAGAATGCCCATTGAATATACAGAGCCACCACGCTCCCATATCCGAGATGCCTGTGAATTCAACCCCCGTCGACCAGATGGTGTCTGGTTTACTGATGAAAGTGCTTGCAAAATATGGGTAAGTGGCAAGGAACAGCTGACGCTGTATCAATAAGTGCACAGTGACTGAGCAAACAAGGTTCTGCTGAGTCAGCTCAGCTCTCTGCTGTGGTGCTGGCTCTCAGAAATGGTGCACAGACCATATACACTGATTCTTACGCTGCTTGGGCTGGTGCTACACAATGGATAGGAAATTGGGCAAAACACAACTGGCAGATAGGTATTTGAGATATTTGGGGAAGGGAATATTGGGAGCAAATGCATGGTATCACTAACTCCCATCCTACCGCTATAGGTATGTAGCAGCACACCAGAAAAATACCACTGTAGTGACCAAAAGGAACAATATGACTGTCCACTTAGCCAGCATAAAAGCAGCAGGTTTTCCTTCTACCTTGAGTAGTGAATGGTGAGGTAAATGCATGGTTGGGACATGCTAGAGCATATAACCTCTGTCAGCATACAGCAAGATGGAGTTGGCTGATTACTAAGCAATAAAGAGTTCATATAGTGAAAACCTGTGGATTTGATAATCAAATGAAGGATTATCTTGTCAAAAATCAACAAGCAAACCTTAGGGAAGGAAGTCATTTAGGGTACTTGGCAAATAGAGTACAAGGGACCTACAATACGTATCTCCAAGGAGTGGAAATTTATTATGATGAGAGCTACAGTAGTGAGCAGTTTGGGCAATGTTTACCCTACATGCACACTGCATCCAGATTGGTGACTATAGCAGGATTAAACTGATGGTTTGCTATGCACCCAATGCCACAAGAGATACAGTCAGATAATAGGTTGCATTTTAAAAATAAAATAGTACAAGAATTGTCTTTCAAGCATGGAATTAAGTGGACTTTCTACTTACTCTACTGACCTCAGAGTAATGGTATAGTAGCAAGATGGAACGGGTTGCTTAAAGAACAACTCATATGGTGTAACAGTGGTACTAATTGAGGAAAAAACTTATGGGAGGCCTTGTGAGCTTTAAACTCCCACCATACACCTATTGGTAGTCTGCTATACAAAAGTTTTGAACAATCTTCTGTTCTGAAGCAGCACCATCAGAGTGCCTCGAACAGCTTAGCATGGCATTCTGGAGATTAGGTGAGAATTCAGCATCCATCATCCAGTGGCTGGGCTACTTTGCAACACTTTTAAGGGAAAGGAGTATGGGAAACTATAGATTTCTTATAGGAAACTATAGATTTTTATAGATCATTTTGGAAGTGAAATTAATCATTACTGAGGCCTGGCTGTGATCCAAGACCTAAGTCTTCTTTTTGCCTCCCCAGGAACTGCTGACCTCCTGGATGAGTGAGCAAAAGCTATCGTTTGACCTACATACTATGGAAAGTGTCCACAGGGCACCGCCCTGCCTGCAGCATGGCACAACTCCATCATCAGTGACCCCTTCCACCCATCTCCGCAGTTGCAGCTTCTTCAGCTACCACTCCATAATTTTCTGTACAAACCTCAAACTGAGATCACAGCTCAGGCACTTGTCCCTGATTCTTAGGTAGCTATGGGTTAAGATAGGCTGCAAACAAATATTTAGGAATCTCTCCCCCACCACCCCCTTTTTGTTTTTGTAGTATAAGGTTATTATGGCTGAGGTATATACTCCAAAGAGAGAAATCTGTATTCTAAGCCACTTTAAATGCAAATTTGGGTCTGCTGTTATATGAAGCCTAAGACTGAGGGAGAAAGGGTGTAACCGACACACACCATTTTTCTTTGGAGCTGATCAGTACCAAACGTAATCACTTTAAGGAATGTATTGACAAGACTCTAAAACAAGATACCTCTGGAGTATAATTTACAGCATAAAGTGTGGTGCCTATTTGCCAGTTTTTTTAATGCTGACTGCAGAGTCTCAGATGTTTCCCTACTGACTGGGGAACACATGGACTGTAAATCTTTTGGCACCAACTGTATTACTTACTAATTTGTCTTTCTGTGATTTGTTTCTGACATGATTTCCCCTGGTAGCAGGAACTGCAAGTTCTTCTCCGTGAGTCTGCCTCTACTATCATTAGTGAATAAAATGCAAAATATTGTCCCCCTACATACGGGGGTGTCAATGGGCTAGTGCGAATATGCACAGTCAGCAGAACTACTGCCTGCAGGTACTATCAGCAGTGGCCCCAGCGGTCACAAATGCTGGTTCATGGTCAATGAACTCTAAACACAACTCCAGAACAGCTCAATTTTTGCAGAAACTAACCTCATGTGATACAAAGAATTAGATTCCTTCTCAACTTGAAAAATTGAATGACAAAATTGCCAATGAATTATTTTGCTTTAGTTGTCAAGTCCAAGATCAGAGGAATTAAATCTCAGCTTCCAGTGCTGAGAGGCAGGACTCTTACAAGCTGGAAAAAGGTGAAATTTTTAAGGAAGTAGATTTGGGCCTTCTCTGCCTATCAAGGAAATGATGCTAAGTGTTGGGAAAGAACACCTATTAGTGCAAAAACAAGACAGAGGAGCCCTGAAGTGTGAGAAACATACTCAGTTCTACCAGAAGAACAGCATGCGTCCTCTGATGAGAAGAGCATTTCTGTGGCAGGTCATTTCTAGAATCAAGCATAAATCTAGTTTTCCTGGGAAAGGTCCAATATTGAGGTAACATCCCTGCCAGTTATACTGAAACAGAGATGCAGTCCTCATTTCAAAACAAATCTTTGGTAACAAGTATCTAATAAGGCAGCCCTACCACAGCAGCTGTGATGCCAAATCCCCATTTTAGGACTCTTTCCTGTGCCCCATCATCAGTGGCATCCGGTATATACATCACACAACAGCAGCACAAGAAAGGTTCCCAACATATCTTTCCCAACCTTTCTACAGAAAAGATGGAAGTCAGAGAGTAGTGTTTTACAGGTTGCTAGTTAGGTCACGTTGATCCAACAGAAAATGAATAGTGAAACCTGAACTCTACAAGACTGGGCTGCAACTAAATACGTGTTCAGGATGTATTTCAAAAGATTCTTCCCTGGAAGAAAGCACAAGTAAAAACTAAAGAATGAGAAAAGGAAGAAGAGACAAGAAGAATGAGAAGATGATGGTGGAGACAAAAAAATTTTGCATTCTCTAATGATCTAAAGTGCATTCACAAGTGATCTTCTGATCATTAGTCATAGCTAAATTAACATTAACCAGATTTGTGATTAGAAATAGCTGACCATTTTGGGGGGAGGAGGGGAGTTCCCAAGATTGAGTCTTCATTCCTCATCTTTTTAAAAACATTTTGCGGAATGTGGTTGATTTTTTAAATTTAACGGATTTTCCATCTATTTGCATCTTCTTCTAGGAGGACCATTGTTATTAAAAGCTCTGAGAGATGAAGTTGTAAGAAATCAGAAAAAAATAGCATTTCTTACACAAACCAAGTTAGCTCTGTCTTGGTTTCATTAGTAAATTAATTTAAACCAACAGTAAAATCCATGGAGAATTTACCAACTGTCTGAATAGTCACCAGAGCACAAGGGTACTGATTCAGTGAAGAGGAAAAACGGATTCTTTGCTAAATACAGTTAGCAGATATTATCCCTGGAAACCATATCAAATAAGCATAGCCGTCACTAAAACAGAGATAGAAATCAGCAGATTTGTTGGTCAGATTTGATATGAGCAAGGAGTAAGCGCAGAAATAGAGGTAGATAAGCACAGCAGCCAAGAAATAACATGTATAAAGCTAAATCCAAGCTTGTTGAGATTTCCAGTACAGAAAATGAAATACACTGACATAAAAAAAAGAAGGTTGATAGCAGGGATTGCAAGTGAAATTTCCACTTCTTTCAGTTCAGAAAGTAAGTATTAATTTCTGGGACAAGGTAATAGCTTACAAAAAGATGAGAAATTCAGGGCACAGCCTAGTTTGTCAAAATTTTTGTAATAGTAGGTAAATTGGAAAATTGTTAAAAAGAATGACCACGAAACTTGAGCTCCAACTTTGTCATTGTTGTGAACCCATAACTCTGTATAGTCATCTAAAACAGCATAGGACCAAATGTGTTTCAAATGCCCAGATTTTAACACATGCATTTTTCTGTCATCATACTTACAACTTATAGCAGAGAAGGATAGAACATAAGATTTATTAGTTTAAAATCCCATGATTTATAATCCACATCAATTGCTAAGAACCAAAGATACAGCGGAGGCAAATCCATTCTGAGACACAAAGTTGCCCAAGTTAAACACTGTAATTAGCAAAACTGAGGTTTTTAACACCTAACTGTGCTCGGGTGAAATTTCCAAATCCCCTCCCAGTTGTATGCAATTATTTATTAATGTGTGCTGGGACCAGCTTTGCATGCAAGACTGCAAGGAAACAGCTTCTCCCTGCAGACACACAACCATGAGTGCCTATATGCCAGAGGATGCACGTTGGATGTATTCAAGCTTACCAAAATACTTCAATTTGCTTTTCACCACTTTAGCTCTGTCGAGCCCTCTGGAAGGGTATTTAATCTGACACAGACCGAGTTTTCTCTCATCAGGGTAGAAGACTGTATCGCAGACTCTAAAAACAATAAATGTCAGTTTAATCAGATCAGTCAGTGGTGTGTCTCATCACCCTCTGTCCTGAGAGGATTCCTTTGTAGCACGTCTAATCTCTCACTAACGCTACTCAGCGGGATTTTGGGAGGAAGCAACATCCTGAGATGATTAAGTCTCTAATAAAGGGTCGAGGAGAACCGCCTCTGCCGACATGAAAACACACGGTTTTCCAAGAGCTCCACTCTGCGGGGAGCTCTTCATGAAAATCAGGATGGGTTTCCTCCATCCCACGCGAATCCCCACGTGGAAACGACCAGCACGAAGCACCCTACCCATGCCACGCCGCCCCACCAACGGCCGCTCCCTCACGCACACCCCGCCCCACGCCCCACCAACGGCCGCCCCACGCCCCGCGCACGCCCCGCCCCGCTAACGGCCGCCCCCGCCCCGCCAACGGCCGCTCCCCCGCGCGCGCCCCGCCCTACCAACGGCCGCCCCCCGCCCCGCGCACGCCCCCCCGCCCCGCGCTCTGTGCTCGCCGGTCGGGCCACGTCCGCCCTGCCCGCCCCGCCCCCGCGGCCCCGCCCCCGACGGCGGCGCGCAGGCGCCTGCGCGCTTGGCGCGTCGCGGCGGCCGGCGGCGGCGTCGCGGCGGGATGATGATGATGGCGGCGGCGGCGGCGGGCGGCCGTTGGCCGGGCTGGCGCGACGGCGGCGGGGGGCGATGGGTGCTGTGGCTGTGGCTGGCCGCGGCGCTGCTGCCGCGGCCGGCGCGGGGCCTCACGGAGGGCCTGTACTGCGGGCGGCGCGTGTGCTACGACGTGCTGGGCGTCAGCCGCGAGGCGAGCAAGGCCGAGATCGCCCGCGCCTACCGGCAGCTGGCCCGCAAGTACCACCCCGACCGCTACCGCGGCGAGGCGGCGGCGCCGGGCGGCGACCCCCCGGAGGCGGCGCACGAGAAGTTCCTCCTCATCGCCACCGCCTACGAGACCCTCAAGGTGAGAGAGCGGGACCGCCGCCCCGGCCGGAGCCGCGCCGGTAAGAGACAGCGCGGGGGAGCGGCGGCGCCCGGCGGCCCCGGGGGGGAGCGGGGGGCGCCCGGGCGGCCGCCAGCGCGGCCCTCGGCTCCTGCCCGCCGCGGTCGCTTCCCTCGCCAGCGCCGGGAAACGCTGCTCGTCCGCCGCCCGCCTCGCAGGGCCCGGGCTGCCGCCGGCGCCCTCCCCAGGGTTACTTTTCCGACGTGAACTGGGGCTTGGGGGAGGCTTTCCGACCCTTACCCTGCGGGAGGTGGAGCTGGGGTAGCGGACCGGCTGCTGCTACAGCGCGCTGGGAAGGAGGCGTCGGCTCTCCGCGCCCTGGAGGAGCATCCAGGTCAGCACGCCCAAGTTAATGGTTCCCTCAGTAAGTCGTTCCAGTAAAGAACAAAATCAAGAATATGTCCCTAGAAAAAAGCGTGTGAATGTTCTGAAGCTAAAGAGAGCCTTTTTCCTTTCTGTAGTGATATTACCAAGAGGTCTGCGAGCCCCTTGGTGCACTCAGAGGGCTCTCTTTGCTGCCTTCTTACCTCTCATTCATTTGCCCTGCTGCTACCCTCAGGTAGTCTTGCTTCCTTTCCCAAACTGCATTGAATCAGACACATTCAGACTAGTAGACTTGGTTTTAGTAAATAGTTTAGAAATAGTTTAAATACTAAAATAGCTTAGAAAACGATTTTCATAATATCATCCTGAGGCATATTTGTATCTGGTTTTATATATCAGAATTTAAATTATACATCTTCACATGAAAATACTTGGAAATGAATAGCAGGTAGCAAAGTTAAGCACTAATACATTGTGAGAACAAAATTGGTGATTTGAAAAATGCTCAAATATGTATAATTTCCTTCACCTCTTACTCTGTAGCTGCTTCTCATCTGCTCAATCTAGATTTGACATATACATCAAAAGAGACTCAGTTTAAAAATCAGGATTCTCTCTGACTTTGTTAATTCATACTGTAAGAATCTCACAGGTTTCTTGTCCCTGGGGGGAAAGAAAACATATCTTTTTGATTAACATTTATGCATATTGCAACAGATTGTACAGAATCAGTTTTCTTTCATGTGGGCTTAGCCAGCTTGTCTTCTACCAACAGTGAAGGAGAAGAAGAAAACATTTTTCAATAGCCAGTTCAAGAGTGTGGGGGAGGATGCTTTTTTTTTTTTTTTTAATACCTGTGTATTTAAAATAAATCAGCTAGACTTTTTTTTAGAGATTTACCTTTAAATAAAAAAGTAAGTGAATTAAGTGGATTAAGGGATCTGTAAGGAAAGCTTATCATGGCAAAATATGTGTGGCTTGGCAAAGACACAGCTAAGGAGTGGAGGAAAGAAACCTGTAAGTGTCTTAAGGCTGGGGGACCAGCAGACCACAGAACTTCTTTTGGGACAGAAATGGGATATAATTGTGACTGACAAAATTGCATTTCTCATCTCTTAATCACATGGATGAAGATAAGAACAACTTCAAGAAAAGGAGAACAGTGAGGTTTTGAAATGGCCTTCCATTGAACAGATTCCAGAGCCCTGTAAGCTAATTCTAAAAGACTTGAAAACCAGATTTTCAATAGTGTTCATCTGAAAATCTTTTACTAAGAGATGTTTATTAACAACAGTCCATTTGGAATACCAGTTCTGATACTGAAAGTGCTTATTACAAATTTTGGTTGCCTCTCTTTATTTCAGTATTAAATGTATTTATGCAGTATATGCGTATGTAGTTAAGAATACATTTGTCAGGCTTGCTTGTGGGTACATGAGTGTTAGAATGAATTAATTTAGGATGCCAGAATACAAGAAAAGGACCAAAGAATTTCCTCTGCATGCCACAGAATCTTAGAAAAATTTAGGTTGGAAGGGACCTCCGGAGGTCTTTACTCCATCCCTCTGCTCAGAGTGGGTCAACTTAGATCAGGTTGATAAGGGACTTGAAAGCCTGTGTTGTATTATTACACGCTTTTGATATACATTGTTTAAATCAAGCTATGGCAAACTTTATAACAGCTCGGTTATTAATGAGATGTAAAACATGGATATAACTCAGTAAGTGAAAAGATGAATCTGAACCCTTGCATGTTTTTCATCTCTCTTCTTGCAGGATGAAGAAACCCGTAAAGATTATGACTACATGTTGGATCATCCTGAGGAGTATTACAGGCATTATTATCACTACTACAGCAGAAGATTGGCACCAAAAGTGGACGTCAGAATAGTCATTCTAGTTACAGTGTGTGCCATCTCTGTGTTTCAGGTAAAACTCTTCATCTTATGTGACATTGCTCAATGAGTTTCTGAACTGGAAGAGAAGTATGCACACATCTTGTAACCTGCCAGGTTTTAAACAATATCAGTAGGGGACCTTTTCGTATATGCTGTGGTAATCTGTGTGGTATCCATAACAAATCTGAAGTCAGGATGTACTGAACAGATTTTGACTGACCTTGGTATCTTGGACAAAGGCACAGATTGTATACCTGGTTCCTTTGGTGGTAGAATATTTCAAACAGAGAACTCCCGTACTCCTAAAGAAATAATTTAGTTCTGAGTGACAGGCTGTGAATAGTCTGTTCCTGAGCACAGTCAAGATTAAAGTTCCAAATTAGTGTGATTCAGTTTTTCAAGCTGCATGTCATTCTAAAAAACAAAAAACCAAAAGCTTATTTCAAACTACATTCACAACTAAATTCAGCTCATACAGCTGAATATCAGGGTTCTGGTTTGCTAATGTGTGTATCTCGCATTGTAGTTTGTTTTAAAGACCACAGTGAGAACAACTGAATTTGGTTCAGTGAAGTTCACTCTGAAGATGGTATTTATGAGTTCAAGAAAGCAATTGGTATTCTGATGAGAACACTTGTGACATTGCTGACAATTATTTAAGTGGAAGAAAGTGTATAAACCTTTTCTTTAGTATTCATTCAAAACTTCCTTATATAAAACAAAACATCATATTTAAGAGGTGTAGAAACAATGTATTATTCTGTGGTACAGATGGTTCATTTTTTCATGTGTTCTTGGGAAGTAAAAAATACAAACGAATATCTTGCCACCTACTGATCAAAGTGTCAGAGCTCTTATCCTCTGTATTGCATTTGCTTGAAATGTCAGCTACTTTATTTATAAATCCAAGGGGACTTGAGGGAATGGCTGACGTAAGCTCACATAAGCTTCATTTAGAGCAATAAGAGATAACCATTCCTAGTGAACAAAAACAGCTAGAACAGCACGTTTAGCCTCTTCCTGACCTTAGTCACTATACATTGCTATTTGATATATATGGCTATTTCCCAGTCACCACAGGTGCCTTACTAAGTTTGGAGAAATAACTGTAACTATAGTTTCTCTAATACTACAGAAGTACAAACTGTTACCTTCATTTTTTACCCTTGCTGTAATGTAATTGGTGGCTAAAGGTATCTAACAGAGCATGTATTTTTTCTTTGTTTTTTTGTTCTTTTGCCAAAGCTCCTAATAGGAATAAAGTATGCATGTGTATTTAAAAAAAAAAAAAATTTTACTGTTCTTATATTACAGTTCTTCAGCTGGTGGAGTAGTTATAATGAAGCTATCAACTACCTAGCGACAGTGCCAAAATATCGCATACAAGCTACTGAGATTGCCAGGCAACAAGGTTTACTCAACAGGAGTAAAGAAAAAGGCAAAAACAGGCGATCTAAAGAAGAAATCCGTGAAGAAGAGGAAGAAATCATCAAAGACATTATCAAAAATAAAATAGATATAAAAGGAGGTTATCAGAAGCCCAAGATATATGATATCCTCCTATTTCAGATTCTTCTTGCTCCTTTTTACTTGTGCAAATACATAGTTTGGTACTGTTGGTGGATTTACTGCTTCACCATTAAAGGGCAGGAATATGGTGTGGAAGAAAAGCTGTATATCATACGGAGATACATGAAAATGTCACAGTCTCAGTTTGACAGCCTAGAAGATCATCAGAAAGAGACCTTTCTTGAACGGCAGCTGTGGATACGAGAAAACTATGAGGTGGGTAGCTGTGGTGAGAAACTAATGTTAGTTATCCAGTCTTCTCAGACTGATACAAAGGTGGCTGGACACGTTTGCATGTGATATCAGATAATAATTTGGGAATCACTGCTTCATTTCTAGCTACTGCTGCCTAAATAGGCTGTTAGAGAACACTCATCTCAAGTTCATCAAGTTTCTCTTGAACTTCTTACACTCACATACTGATTGGCAACAACTGGTGACGTCTGGGTGTATAAGAAGGGATTTGCTTCATTGGGGTCATCAACACAGTTGTTAGGGTATCTGTGGATACAAGATTGAGTTGAATCTGATCAAAGACTGTCTTGTGACATTGTGGTATGATGAAGAATTACAGTAGGGTGCAGAAAATAGATCCTCCAAACAGTAATAATTCATGATAAAGATTACCCAGATCACCGGAAACTCCTATTTTCTCTGTCTCCTGAACCATTCATTCGTAACTCGCTAATTGTCTCTTCACAGTTCTTTGCCTTCAGTGATTCAGGACTGTTCTTGCTGTGCTGTTTATTCAAGTAAAAATGGTATGTGGAATACTGTAAGACACAACTGCTACCGTGTCAAGGATACCCTATTACTGAATAATCAAGATGTAGATGTTTTTAAGTTTCCTGTGAGATCAGTAAAAGAACATTACTCGCACGATGGAATTTGCAATTGAGAATGATCTGGGATGCCAGGAGGTGGCAGACTGACAAAGTGCTTTTATTGTTCCAGTGAAGCTCATCTGTAGGCCATATGGATGGGTAGTTTCTGGAAGAGAAATGATGAATAGGAAGTTGGCCTTCTTAAGGGGAAGAGGAGGCATTGCTGTTGCTCTGCATGCTCAGGGAGAAGGAACAGTGGGGGTGGCAGAGCTGCCTTTTCTGCTGTTGGAAAGCAGGAAAGATAAGAGTACATATTTAAAAATAGGGAGAGGTGGATTCCTTCAGAAATTTGAAGGGGGAAAAAAGTCAAGTTGATAATGTAGGTGAAGGATTAGCCAACAGATAAATATGCATAATGAGCTATGAGGGGTTTGCTGGAAGATAAGGTAAAAGTCCAAAGATTTAGTAATGTGACCAGTCAAAGCAGATGTCAGATGAAAAAGAAAGACAAAATGGATTTTCTGTTGTTGTAGAGAAGAAATTAGCATGGTTTTGGGATCCACATTGTTTCTAATTATTGTGGCTTTGGACATTGAGTATAAAAGAGCTGTATTTGTCAGAGGTGAGGTCTGTTTAGCCTAAAGTCATGTCCTTTGATGGCCAGCAGCTGATTTTGATTGAAGAATGTAAGAAAATAGCACCTACATAGCAATACTTATCCAGCATGATCTGCAGCTTTGGGACTTCGTAAATATGAGATGGTATCTTCCTAGATAATAGCCTTAATGAGTTTCTTTGTTAAACATATCTGATTGCTTTTTGAACTCACTGAAACTTGGAGTATTCAAAAAGCCATCCAGACACTGGGTAGTTCTTGTATTAAAGGAAAAGGAGAATAATCATTCTTTGTTCTCTCTTCTCATGCTACCTACGCTGCTCCAGAGAACTACCATATGCTTACTTGATATTTAGTCATGTCTTTTCCAGGCTG
This sequence comes from Dromaius novaehollandiae, assembly GCF_036370855.1. Classification (NCBI taxonomy): domain Eukaryota; kingdom Metazoa; phylum Chordata; class Aves; order Casuariiformes; family Dromaiidae; genus Dromaius; species Dromaius novaehollandiae. Next base: position 15,641,471 of record NC_088132.1, on the reverse strand, counting down.
AAAAGTATGCTTAGTTTTTTGGGGATTTTTTTGTCATACAAAGGCTTCTCTGTACCTTTGATCATTGCAGTTGTCTGTCTAAATATTGTTCAGTTTTCCAATACCCTTTTAGGGATGGGGAAGATCAAAAATTCGGTACACAGGCACAGCATAGAGTTCTACAATAATACACCATTTTATGTTGTTCTTCTGCTACCTCCCTAATAATTCTTACAATGCGTATGCTTATTTGATAACTGAACATTGAGCTGGTGATTACGTAAAGCTGTCTATAATATTAAAGAAAATCTTTTTACTACATGGCAGAATCTTAATTCCCTTACAGGAAAAGTTCGGGTGTTACTGAGACATCATAAACCTGTATCAAGTTGAGATTTACATTGACTCTATCTGCAAACTGCCTTCCGGAATAAAAATATACATACCGTTGCATTTTTAAATACATGATTTTGTATTTAAATCTATAATTATCAGCAGTGATACCACTTCCTGACATAATGTAATTACTTATCATTTGAAACTACCAGTACTTAATGTGATGGATGTATTAACTTAGTTAAGAAACTAAGGAATAAAAATATCCATAGCAGAGTAGAAAACTACTATGAGAATGATTTTGAAGTGGGAAAACAACTAATGTGTCAAGTCAAACAACTGCATTAAATGGTAACTGTGCTGAAAAGGACTCATTCAACTTTGAATGTTACCACTTTTTTATGTAAATTTTTTTGTTGACTGCACGAGCATCTAGTTCTTTAGTGGAAAAGTTTCAGTGCTCACAGTAGAGTCTGGCAGTAATGTAGTTCTACGGTCAGCAAAAATGTTTAAAGAATCTTAACTGCAGATTGAGACTCTTTGACTGAAGGTACTCTTACACCTCATGTTTGTCGAGCTCTGCCACAGTGTTTTGATTCAGTCTTCCTTAAAATCAATAAGCTGGCAAATAGCTGAACTATTAATTCTTACACCTGCTTTCAGGTTCACTTAAGCTGTTTCTTCAGCCTTATTTGAAACTCTTGTCTGTTTATCAGGTCTATAAACAAGAACAAGAGGAGGAATTAAAGAAGAAGATGGCGATGGATCCTCGATGGAAGAGATACCGGAGGTGGATGAGAAATGAAGGACCTGGAAGACTAACTTTTATTGATGACTGAAAGCTGATGAGAATGTATGCTAATGTTGAAACTGACTTGCAAAACTTTTTCACTACAGTGTTCAGAGTTTTATCTGCTGTGGCTCAGCAGTGATCTAAAACTCAGGAATTATTAAATCAGGCCGAAAAATAGCACAGGTTTACCATTTTTATAAGTCAGATCTGTTAAACAGGCCTAGCTCAATGTATATATTCCACTTACTTGGGGATTTCAGTGTGGATCTATGATGTGGAATTTGTTGTTTTCAGATAATGTATTTTCCTCTACATATTTCATATTCATGATCAATGGAACCATAACTTTCATCTTTCCCAAATTGTTTCTAGATCAACTCTTGAAAGTCCTTGTTTTCCTTTTCGAGAATCAAGTGTTTCTGCAAATGGATGCTGGGAATTTGGAAATGCTCGAAAGGACTCTGAAGCAAGGACATTTTCTGCCTTCCTCTTCTCTCTTTTCCCTACTTTTAAACTTAATTTCTGAAATGCCAAATTGTATTTTTGATGTAGACTACAATATGGGGATTATACCTACAATATGGGGATTATAAACTTTTTCTTCAGCTATTCCTGGTCCAGTTGGAAATTTGAATTTTATTCTTTGTGGGAATAAATGATGCATGACAGATCATCGTTGTGATGCAAACAAGCCTTAATTCTTTGTTCTACAGAGTGATACATGAAGTAGTATGCTTAAATCTTTGGTTTTTAATCTTGTATGTTGGATTGTACGTACTTGTTCAGAACAAGTGTACCAGTGAACATTAGTCTACTAAATGTGACATTTTTTCACCAAAGTATTGGTAAAGGGAAAACGACCCTTTTGTTCAAAAGGGCAATTTTGATGCCTTATGTAAATAAAAGTTTATTACAGTATAGATCTTGAATTTGTTTTTAATTCTAAATCTAAAGTATTCTTTAATATATTTATCCCTGCTGATTCATCTGCATCTATCAGATCTTGGAGTACTTGGATGAAATATTGCAGAACAGCACCCTCTGCTTTCGTCTGTAACTCGGGCCAGGCCATAGTTTCCACAGTTTACTACTGAAAGTTTATGTTACCCTATCTCGTATTTTATGGAGGAAAGGGGTGGGTGAAGTCTGTAGCAAGCTTGAGCAGCTTCCATCATTTATTGCATCTGTAAAAACAAATTCCACAAAAGTATCCCCACTAAAAGTAGTTCTGGTTTAGCCAAACATCTGTTAAGAGATTCTGAGGTAATCCCTTCAATTTACTATTCCAGCCAAGCCCCCATAATAACTAAAGTTTCAAATTGCCCTTTTTTGTTTTTTTGATCCTGTGAAGATAGCCTATTGTCATTATTTGAGGAAGAATTACAGTTCTCTGTCCCTCTTTTTGCTAGTTTAGCTTTCACTAATTCTTGGAATGCCATCTCAATTTTCTGTTTTAAATAGCAATAAATATGTACTCAAAAGTATGCTAGGGCTGTTATGCTAAATGCTTAATTTCATTCTGGATCTTTAAAATTTAAAATTCTTTTCCTTCATCTCTGCTGCTGTGCAGGGTAGCTATAAACTTAATTCATTTTGTATTTAAAGGTCAATTCATACCTAAAACCTAATTAGTAAAGAAGGTAGTTAGAATAAGCTGTGCTTGTCTTCATAAAGTACTCTTTTTGACACCGCTATTGATGCAGCAGGGATGCTGCAAAGGTGCTCATTAAGTGAGATGCACCTTCATGATTTGCGTGTATTGCTGCTTCATCTCCCAAAGCACAGTCTGCCTCCCAAAAGAGTGGTGGGAAAAACGGAAGCTGCTATGAGAGATACCAGTGGAACAAGGATAAGAACAGCAATTCTGTTTCTTATTAGGTAAAGCAGTTACATGCACTATCTGCTTTTTTCTAGGTGAAAGAGCATCCACATCTGGTACCACAGTTTCACAAACACTGAGCTAACTCTGACGCTCTTGCTTGCCCCAGTGCCTCATTCAGTGCCATACCCTCCCTCCTGAGCCGAGTATTTGTGTGGGTTTGACTGGGTTGTGCAAATAGCTGGCAAAAACAAACAAACAAAAACAACAACAACCCCATACACTATTTTCCCTTTTTAGTTGGTTTCGTTTCAGTCAGGATTAACTTCCTGACCTGACTCCATTCAGCAACAAATTGGCCCAGTGGAGGGCACAGTCATCAGGAGGATGGACCTGTGTCTTTCAGTGGCAGTGATGTCTTATGTTTGTAAAACTATGGTCTGGAAGCAAAAGATTTGCAAGTGTTTTACTATTACAGGCATACCTTGGAGATATTACAGGTTCAGTTCCAGACCGCCACAAAAAAGCAAGTATCACAATAAAGCAAGTCACACAAATTTTTTGGTTTCCCAGTGCATATAAAAGCTATGTTTACACTATATTGTAGTCTATTAAGTGTGCAATAGCATTATGTCTAAAAAAAATGCACATACCCTAATTAAAAAATACTTTATTGCTAAAAAATGCTAACCATCATCTGAGCCTTCAGCAAGTCATAATCTTTTCGCTGACGGAGGGTCTTGCCTCGATGTTGATGGCTGCTGACTGATCAGCGTGGTGGTTGCTGAAGGCTGGGATGGTTGTGGCAATTTCTTAAAACAAGACAACAATGAAGTTTGCGGCGTTGATTGACTCTTCCTTTAATGAAAGATTTCTCTGTAGCATGTGATGCTGTTTGATAGCATTTTACCCGCAATAGAACTTCTTCCAAAATTGGAATCAATCCTCTCAAACCCTGCTGCTGCTTTATCAACTAAATTTATGTAATATTCTAAATCTTTTGTTGTCATTTCAACGATATTCACAGCATCTTGAGATTCCATCTCAAGAAACCACTTTCTTTGCTCATCCATGAGAAGCAACTCCTCATCTATTAAAGTTTTATCATAAGACTGTAGCAATTCTGTCACATCTTCAGGCTCCACTTCTAATTCTAGTTCTCTTGCTATTTCCACCACATCTGCAGTTACTTCTGAAGTCTCAAACCCCTCAAAGTCATCCATGAGGGTTGGAATCGACTTCTTCCAAACTCCTGTTAGTGTTGATATTTTGACCTTCTCCCATGAATCACAAATGTTCTTAATGGCATCTAGAATGATGAATCTTTTCCAGAAGGTTTTCAATTTAGTTTGCCCAGATCCATCACAGGATTCACTATCTATGGCAGCTATAGCCTTATGAAACGTATTTCTTAAATAATAAGACTTGAAAGTCAAAATTACTCCTTGATCCATGGGCTGCAGAATGGATGTTGTGTTAGCAGGCATGAAAACAATGTTAATCTCGTTGTACATCTGTATCAGAGCTCTTGGGTGACCATGTGCATTGTCAATGAGCAGTAATATTTTGAAAGGAATCCTTTTTTCTGAGCAGTAAGTCTCAGCAGTGGGCTTAAAATACTCAGTAAACCGTGTTGTAAACAGATGTGTTGTCATCTGGGCTTTGTTGTTCCATTTATAGAGCACAGGCAGAGTAGATTTAGCATAATTGTTGAGGGTCTGAGGATTTTTGGAATGGTAAATGAGCATTGGCTTCAACTTGGAGTCACCAGTTGCATTAGCCCCTAACAAGAGTGTCAGTCTGTCCCTTGAAGCTTTGAAGCCAGGCATTGACTTCTCCTCTCTAGCTATGAAAGTCCTAGATGGCATCTTCTTCCAATATAAGGCAGTTTCAGCTACACTGAAAATCTGTTGGTCAGTGTAGCCACCTTCATCAATCATCTTAGCTAAATCTTCTGGGTAATTCACTGCAGCGTCTACATCAGCACTTGCTGCTTTACCTTGCACTTCTATGCAATGGAGATGGCTTCTTTCCTGAAACCTCATGAACCAACTTCTGCTAACTTCAAACTTCTGCAGCTTCCTCAACTCTCTCAGCCTTCGCAGAATTGAAGAGAGGTAGGGCCTTGCTCTGGATTAGGCTTCGGCTCAAGGGAACCTTGTGGCTGGTTTGATCTTCTATCCAGACCACTAAAACTTTCTCCATATCAGCAATAAGGCTGTTTTGCTTTCTTATCATTCGTGTGTTCACTGGAGTAGTGCTTTTAATTTCCTTCAAGAACTTTTCCTTTGCATTCGCAACCTGGCTAGCTGTTTGGTGCAAGAGGCCTGGCTTTCGGCCTATCTCAGCTTTCGACATGCCTTCCTCACTAAGCTTCATCATTTCTAGCTTTTGATTTAGAGTGAGAGGCGTGCGACTCTTCCTTTCACTTGAACACTTAGAGGCCATTGTAGGGTTACTGACTGGCCTAATTTCAATATTGTTGTGTCTCAGGGAATAAGGAGGCCTCAGGAGAGGGAGAGAGAGGGGGGAACGGCCGGTTGGTGGAGCAGTCAGAACACACACAACATTTATCGATTAAGCTCACCGTCTTATATGGGTGTGATTTGTGGAGCTCCAAAATAATTACAGTAGTGACATCAAAGACTACGATCACAGATCACCAAAACAGATCTAATAATAATGAAAAAGTTTTAAATATTGCAAGAATATTTTGCATATTACCCAAATGTGACACAGAGACACGAAGTGAGCACATGCTGTTGCAAGAATGGTGCTGACAGACTTGCTTGACGCAGGGTTGCCACAAACCTTCAACTTGTAAAGACCGCAATATCTGTGAAGCACAATAAAGTGAGGCACGATAAAACAAGGTATATCTGTAGTGAAATGGGCTATTCTGCAGGCTCAACTCAGAGTTTCCATTTTTCTCACTGCATGAGTCCTTTGAAAATATCCAGACGTAGGCATAAACTCATGGGCTGCAGCCAGCATTACTGGGCTGTGCTGCACTCACACCTCCTTGATGAAGGCTAGAAATAAATTTCTGTTTAGAGGGCTGCCATTCTGCAGTAACACTTCGTTAGCTGAGGTTACTTAAGCACTTCAAGCCTAACATCTCGTTTTAGTTTTAAATTATGTTTGTCTTTTGGGTATAAATTTCCAAGCCCTATCTCATCTTGAAATTAAGTCCACAAGACAACACAGTGTGTATATGAAAAAGAAAGGGAAAAAAAGAGGGAGTGATACTGCTGAGAGTTGTGATAATACCATAACCAGCGTAAACTGGGTTATGACCACTGAGAATTGTTTGTGTAAACAAATGTTGATGGCACTGGGTGTCAGTGGTATGTTTGTGTGAAACAGAAAAGTATGCCAAGAATATCAGAAAAGAAACACTTCATGCCATCACATCTCTTACCAACATTTTCCAAAGAATGGTGTTTGTTTTTTACATACATACACTTTTAAATATACAGTGTATACGAGCTACAGTGCACTTTTTACTCAATATGCAGAAGACATAACAACATTTCAGACCCAGGGTCTTTATTCATTGCACGTCTTTCCAATGACAGCGGCGAGCTTTTGGCAGAGGCTCAAAGATGTGCTTGGGCGGGTGGACCTCTGTTCAGCAATTTTCTTTCAGCTGTGAGCATCGTCCTGCCGAGTTTTTAACAGGTCAGCAGGCTCTAACGCCCGACCAAAAAAAAAAAAAAAAAAAAAAAAAAAAAGGAAAGTGACTTCTTTTTCACAGTCACTGGTGAAAAGTTGAACACAGAGCGGTCGAGGTTCACCCGTGCTCTGCACCCGCCGAACCGAGGGGGATGTGGCGACACCGCTGGCAGCTGCGGGGCGGCTGGAGCCCAGCGATTCAGTGCAAGCGGACTGGGTGTTTCTTCTCTTTTCTTAGGGGGAGTGAGGAACTCCGCGTCCCCCGCCCTCATATCTTAACCAAGAAGGACTTCTGCTCCGAAAGCACACGAGATTTCTGCCTCTGGGCGGTGCGCGGAGCGGCGGCGGCCCGGCCCGGCTCCTCCCCGGGGCGGTGCGAGCCGAGCCCGCGGCGCTGCCTGCCTGCCTGCCTGCCTGCCTCCCTCCTTCCCTGCCTGCCTCTTTGCCTGCCTGCCTGCCTCCCTCCTTCCCTGCCTGCCTCCTTCCCTGCCTGCTTCCCTGCCTGCCTCGGCGCCGGGATGTCGTCCAGCGGCAGCCTGGGCACCATGCAGCGGCTGGTGGAGCAGCTGAAGCTGGAGGCGGCCGTGGAGAGGATCAAGGCGAGCGCGGCGGGGCGGGGGGGGTGGCGGGTGTCGGCTGCCCCCGGCCCGGCTCGGCCCGGCTCCCCCGGCCCGTCCCGATCCGCGGCGGCGGCCGGTGCGCGGTGGCCCCGCGCTTGGCTGCGGGGCCGCGGCGGGTGGGAGGCGGGAGCGGAGCGGGGTTTTGGGGGTCGGGGCGGAGGGAGGGAGGGAGGGATGCCGAGAGCCCCCGGGCACACGCGGGGCCTGCTGCGGCCGGCGGAGGAGGCGAGCGGCTTCCCCGCGATTGCTCCCTTGTTCTCGGCCCGGCCTGCTCCGGGAGAGGGCCGGGGGGCCCCGAGCCTCGGCCCCTGGCGCCCGGCCCGAGGCGGTGCGGTGGGGTAAGAGCCATTCCCGGGTGAAACTAGCGGCAGTAAATAGCGCAGCAGGACCTCGTTAGTTCTGCACAAGCAAGCGTGGTGATCCGGGGCGGCTCCTCACCGCTGAGCCCACCGGCTTCCCCCGCTCCGAGAGCAGGCGAGGTCTGCGGGGAGAGGCAGGATATTTTTGCATCCCCTGACACACCTGGGGAAAACGGGCAATTTTCTGTGCAGGCATGAACCTCCTCATGTCTGCTGACTTCCAGGCGAAGACAGGCTGGTGAGGCAGTCCTGTCGCCTGCCAGTTCCTACGGGGTTTGTGTGTGTGTGTGTGTGTGTGTGTGTGTGTGTGTTTGTGTGTGTGTGTGTTTGTGTGGGGGGGTGTCTCTAGCAGCCTGACATCACCCCTGCAGTCCTGTCAAACCTGGTTCCTAGCAGGTGGGGGGTTTCCCTGGTTCCACCCCTCCTTTGATAAAATGACTCTTTCCAGCCACATGCAAAGTCCAACTTAGGCTGTGAAGTGATAAAGGTCAAATTAATTTGCATCCTCCTGCTTTCCCCTTCTCTCATCACCTCCATACACAGGCTACTACTGACCCGTCATAAAACACGGGCTTCCCTGGTTTGAGCACTGTGGCAGCATACTGAGCTTCAGGAACATAGCTACTGGTTTATTTAAATGCCTTTTCTCACTACTCCTACCCTAGGCTGCTGAAAATTCAAAGTGCCCTTTGAAAGGTGAAGCCACCATGGCTTTTGGCATTATCCTGACAATGTATTAATATTGTTACATCTTATTAGCTAATACTAAGTTGACAGATCTGTGAGTGTAGCTTATCGTAGCAGTGATGTGCAGGAATCTACGACAAACAGCGTGATCCAGAGCAGAAATGCATGCAGGCCTTTTTGTGGCAAGAGGGAGGCTGAATATTTCTGTTCCTTTAGACCACCGGCGATGCCCTGGGTCTTTGTTCCTGCTCATCCTGAGGCATTTAATTTTTTGTTTGTTTGCCTTTGTACAAAGGGAATAGTTTGTGGTTTATTAGGGGTTACTTTGGGAAGGTCGACAGACATTGTGGAGCTGGACTTCTCTGGGACAGGTATTTATTATGGGTTTGCTTGTACTCTGAGGAGGCTTGGAGCTGATGAGATTTTGGTCTTATCTTTCTTACAGTGTTGCGTACAGCAGTCTCTTTCCAGGTCCACTGGAAGGAGCTTTGTTTGTTTCTTTTTATAGTCACAAATGAAATGATGCATTATTTAAGAACATGCCTTTTGCCCAGCATTGCCTTGGCTTCTTGACATAGAATGTAAAAGCACTGAGGAATATTCAGCTGGTGAAGGAACAGCTGGATCAGTTTTAACAGACACTGAGATGGGAGAAAATATATTGTTCTGGATGCCTTGAATAGACAATGTGTTTTCAGAAGGAATGTGAAATGAATGTGAAAACAGTATTAAAAATACATCCCATACTACAAAATCCAGTGGTGACTTTTTTACCCTGCCAAGCTAAAAGGGTATAAAGGAACAGTATTTTCAGAAAAAGGAAACCGAGTAGGAAAGAAGTACCCCCCCACATCTTGCATGCAGGAGGTGGCTGAATTGAGCATGCTTGTCTGATGAAATGCAGTAGGAAGCCTTGTGCTTTCTGCCTAAACTGGAAGAGTGAAGAATGTTATCGAAGGCATATAGATAATTCTTACACAGAGGCCAAAAGATAGGTTAATATCTTCCTGGGAGCACTAGTAGGATATACGTAGCTCTGTGCTCCTTGCAGAGCTTGGCAGTGATGAGCACAGGCGTGCAGTATGGAGCTGCAGAGCCGTGCTGTGGTCCTGCGGTGAGCCACGCCCTGACCAGCTCTCTTCTCATTTTCCCTGGAAAAACCCCCATGCAGCCCTGGCCTGGTCTGTGCTGGCTAGTGCCACCTCTGCCTTGTATCAGTGTGGTGCACAGTCAGGCACCAGGAGAGGGTCAAGTTTCAACACTGTGACTGAAGCAATGATGTTTAGTACTGTAGGGGATCAAAAGGGTGGGCAGGGTGGGAGGCCTCTGCAGCACCGGAGAGAGACTCTCTCCAGGAAGAGTGATGAAATCCAGTGAGTAGCAGAGATCCTCACTGTGGATTCTCCTCCTTATACTCCTTCAAAGAGGAAGTTGGGAGGCTGGGGAAAATGGTTCCCTTAATACCTCTTTACCTCTCTCCTCTCTTAAACTCTAAAGATAGAGTCTTTATAAATCTATCTTCTATGTTGATTCAGGCAGTTACAAGGGTGAATATTATCAGCCAGAGCTGGGAGGCCACGGACAGAACGAGGGTGAAAAAGCAAATGAAAAGATGTGTTAGGCAGGCCAGGCTTCCCAGCACAGCTGGGGATGCTGTTGGATCTGATAGCCCCAGACCAAAATCCCATCTTCAGTCAAGAGCTTGGGAAGTGTGGGTGCTTGCTCTGCCTGTTGTCTCATTGCTCCTCTGGTAACGCTGCAGAAACGTATGGGAAGGAAATGCAGTATTTCAGGAGCTCTGTAGTGAAGGTGGAGGTGAAGTCAGAGGGGAGTTACTATTCCCACAAACATTCTCAGTAATTCTTTTTATCGAAAATGTGGCAGAGAGCATGCCTGGGACTGTTCCATGCAGCTGCTCCCTGTGCCTGTCTGAGAAACTGGGAATCTCCCAACTTTTTCCTGACTTTCCTGACTTGCCAGGCACAGGTAGAGCAGGGGAGTCTAGTGCTGCAGCTGTCCTGCCCTCAGGTTCCTGGGTTTGTTCTGCAACTCTGGACATCAGAACTGTCCTATCTGGGGGCCAGAGTCTGGATTTGAAGGTCTGACTTCATTGCCAGGGGAACGTGGCAATTTGGACCTAAAAATCTTTTCCTTTTTTCCCCCCTCTTTCCTTCATCATTATCCTCTGTGTTGCCTTACAATTTTGAAGTAAAAATACTTTTCATAAATTACATTAGAATATAAGAGTTCAAACACAAACCTAAAATGAGGACAAATTCCATGGCATGCACATCGCTGTTCTATACACTGGTCTGGCTCATCACTGGCAGCGTCTCATGTCTCATCAGGGCTTTGTAAATGTGCATCTGTGTTGATTTACTTGGTGTTTTAGAATTCAAGCGCTGACTTGGCTGCACTCCAACTCTGTTTGATAATGTTTCTCCAGGGGGAAATGCCTAATACATGCTTGTGAATAAATTAGTTTCCTCTCTGGGTTTGTTTTTCCTTTTTCTTTGCTCAGGTTTCTCAGGCAGCTGCAGAACTCCAGCAGTACTGCATGCAAAATGCCTGCAAAGACGCCTTGCTTGTTGGAGTCCCCGCAGGGAGTAATCCCTTTCGAGAACCCAGATCCTGTGCTCTGCTCTGAAATCAGGTAATAAAGTCACAGCTATGACCCAGATGACTGATTTGAAACTCAAGGCCAAGGAATTACAAAGATACATTCTTACAGTTGTTTAAATGTTGGGTTCTTCACAGCAAAATGCCTATCACTTTCCTGCTGGCTCTACATACTGCTTTCTGTTTCTTTTAGGTGTGGCCATTGAAATATGCCTCTTTCCTACTGTTTGCCCCTTCTTGAGGGATTTTGGGTTTGGGGTCTTTTACTATTTTGTTTATGGTTTGGGGGGGCTTTTGCACTTGACCAGCACTGGCATCATTCATGCCCCCTAGAATAATAAAGGCTATCCATGAAACACTGCTGTGTGTTTGACGCAGCCAGCCACAGCACAGGCATGTATGCGGCTTGAAGAAGTAAGACAAAGCTGTAACACTTGCATATATTTTGGTGACTACCTCATAGCTTAGGCAAGAATCTTAAAACTATTTTGTCTTCAATATCATGTCACAGTTAATTTTGGCTGTGTCTGCCCTTAGGCTTTTTCCGTTGTTACTGTTGATATAGTGCCGAAAGTGGTGCAGGCCGCGAGGAGCTGAGATGATCTGTAATTGCATTCCCTGTAACTGTTTTAAGCACAGATCTAAAATACAGGATACTCCCTGAACTCTGTCAGCTTAGTGCTGTACATTGCTTTTATCTGTGGTACAACTGGAGCATGGATCCATCCAGCACATGAAAGTTTCTGGGATTCAGTGCTGTAGCTCCTACTCTGGTCTCTCTCATCTGTCTTTCTGGTATCAGTGATCACAGCAGGAGGAAGGAAGGATGTGTGTGCTAGTAGCCTCAGACTGGACCACCACTATAACTTTTGGTGGAAAAACCTTTGGTTCTTGTGCATGACAAATGTACATGCTAGTAGGATATTCAGAAAACAGTACTCTAACAGAAAAAGTAAAAATAGTTTCTGCTACTGAGGTGGAAAAACTAATGGGAAAGGAAAAAACACCAAATATCTTTGAGAAGGCTGTGAAAGTGAAAATTAGTATTTTTGTTAGAAGAAGTATTTAAACTAGAAGCTAAAGTACTTGTAGAATATTCCCCTTTCCCTTTCCAGAGTTCATGAGTTTTGTTTGTATCTCGTTACTAGCACAGTTTTGATTGTTGCTGTGTAGGTTTGAGCAGACAAGACTGAAGCTGAAGAGAGAGAGCACACTTGCTCTTTTTCTTGTGGAAAAACAGGATAAAGACCAGAAGATTTTCTCTTTAGTTACAGTGAATTTAGGTGTTATACTTATTCCTTACTGCAAATGTGATGAAGTTGATAGTGACTGTTGCATGTACTCTTCTGCTGTTGAAGTAGCCTATCTAACTCCTTGTATATTTCTAGGATTTGAATTTGACTGTATCATCCAGGCAGGATACAAAACATTTCCTCAAGTTCGGGTTTGCTTTGCATAATACCATCATTTTCTAAATGCATGGCTGAGTCCCAGATTTCATTTTATTATCTTTTGCTAATAGTTCAGTTATCTAGGTAGGAATTCAATTATCTTAGGATCATAAAAGATGACAATAAAATGAAAAAAGGCAGTGCAAAAATTTTGTAGTGCTCAAGGATGCCAACATCCAACAAAGGAAGGTGGTAATTCAGTCTGACTCAGTGCAAAGGATCTTTTGTGTTATAATTTGTAACAGAAATGTATCAGCTTAGAAGACAGCATTTAATGGACCTTTTTTTTCCTTTTGTAGGGAAGGTCATCAGAGAGCTGCCTTCAAGCATGACATGAATAACAACTGCCTTTCCTTTTCAGGAAAAGACCGTCTCTGTGCCCTTACTTTTGTGTGGCTAAAGTGATCTTCTAATAATTTATCTATTTGTTCTTGTGTATCTGTACTCCACGAGGCCACTCACTAATGTTTGTAAAGTTTTTACTATAACTAGTATTCTTTTCATAATTGTCACCATTGTTACTACACTATACTAACTGCACAAATATTCTTTGAGATGTTTACATTTTAGAAAAGAAAAGCACATGAATCTTTACCAAATTACTTATTTCTATCTTGGTACATAGTGATGCCTGAATGAAAGATTTTCTGCCTATGCAAATTACAAAATTTGGGAAAGTAAAAATATTTGTATTTTCCAAAGTAAAATATCCATAAAATGATCTGTTAAAATACAAAAGTAATTGCTCTTTGTAGTAAGATACTATTCTCAAGTGGAACTCTTTTTTTAAAAAAATTGGCAAGTCTTGGAACCAGCTAGACTGTTTTTCAAGTGCATTTAATGACGCATACTAGAAACTGATTGACAGAAAATGTAGCACAGGCTTGGTTCTTAAGGCATGTTTCTTACAAAACTTCCAATGGGTTTAATACTTCTCCTAATTTGTATTCATAAAGATACTGCCTTGGTGGAAAATCCTTGACAAATGTTTAAAATGTGACCAGACATTAAAACCACTTGAACACAAAGGTATTTGCATGCATATATGTCCAGGTTTGAAATACATGTAATTTAGCAAGTTCTGCAAATAAAATGTACTTGGTTATGTGCCTTCAGTTTTTTTTATAGAGCACTTTTACAAGGACAACATTAATGTTTTTTTACTAGGTTTTTTTCAGTTTGTTTACTATCCATTGTTTGTATTAATCTTTTAGAAGTTTGGAAATAAAATTCCTTTCCCTACTGGCTCTGAACTCCTGTTTAATTATAAGAAAGAGCAGACCCATTAGTGAGCTTTTAGGAGGATACTTTAATTTTAAGGTGGGAGAGGAGCCCTCATGGGTTTTTGGGAAGAAAAGGTTACTGATGGTTTTTTAGAAAATTTTGTGTCTCATTAATAGAAAATTCCTACTTGCAGGTATTTATCATTTTTGTGGGCACAGAGTAGCTAAGTGACCAGGCAAACAAATACATCTTGCAACTGTACGGAAGAAATTTGTCACTTTAGGTGAGCTGAATATCTAGTTTTCATAAATACTAACTGAAACAGAGTAATGAATGTCCTCCAGACAGTTCAGTCTTTAATAAATGTTTTTCATACTTGTCCTGCAGGGAGACGCTGAAAAGAAAGCATTAATACTGCCAGTACGAACTGTGCCTCCAAGTACAGAAAAGACTGTCTTTCTTTAAGAGCTTTTCTTTGGCTTCCTTTTCTTTGTAAGCCACTTGAGTATGTCTGACTGCTTTTCTTTTAGTACTTGACACATGCACTTACTGCAGTAATCTACAGGAAATAGTTATTCCTATTTGCAGAGAGGTGATCAGAGGCTTCGTTTGCAGTCAAAATGCTCAACTCAGTGAGGAGGGAGGGAGAGGAGGGTACACATTCAAATGACTGACTGACCAGCATCTGGCTACTGGTATTTCTCTGCTGCTCCTAACTGCCTCCTCCCAGGTAAGCCCTTTATACTTCTTTTACCTCCTGCAATAAACCCTCTCTCCAGCCCAAGTATTTCTCTCCCCTGGCCCACCTGCTATGCCTCCTTTTCTGCACTGTGTCCTCACCTGAAGCTTGGACTCACTGATGAGCTGGCACAAAGAGCTTTTAAGTTACAGTGTGTAAGAAAAAGTAGCTGTCACTAGCCTGTCAATCAAATGGTGTTGCCTCTTGGCTGCCCAGCCCAGCACCATTCGACATCTGTCAGCTGCAACAGCGCAGTCAACATGTGATGGCAGAGCAGCACTTTGCAAGTGTACTGTGGAGGCCAAACACTGCTTCACTGGCTGCCTGTAAAAGAGTGCAGGTATCTTAAATTATGCCTAGCTGCATCCCAGAGTCACCCACATCCAAAATCCAGATTACCCTCAACCCTGAGCTAAGCAGGTAATTCAGAACTGAACCTCTGCAGGATCCTGACTGCATCTACGTCCAGTGCAAGCAGTGGATAAAAAGACCTGGACAACAGTGGTAGAACAGATTGAGTATGCTCTGTCCTATCACACCAGAAAGCATGGTGGTCACAGTCCTACAGGAAGAAGGTATGTATTCAGGTCTCTTCAGACGGGTGTGCTCCCCACCCCTTCGCTTTCTGGGCATTGTACAGCTGAAGTACTGGGCAGAAGTAAAGGGAAGGATGGCAGCAATACTACCTCCCCATACTATCACGATTGCCTGGCATTGTGGCACGTAAGTGCCAGTGTGGAGTGAGTTTTAACAGGCATCCCACTCCTGTTTATTCTGTGTTGGCTAAATGAAGCAGCCTGAATCTTAGCAGCTTGGCTACTGCAGGTCCCCTGCAACAGGAATTTGATAGATGGACACAGGCAGCAGCCTGCCTCGATAGGCAGCAGAATATGGTATTTCAGCTGTCCAGTCAATAGGGCAATGTCCTGGCTCAAACTGAAGACCTAGCCAGCTTTGCACTAATTTGCTTGAGCACTGGGATGGCTTAGGTGGGGATAATCATCTTGCTGTGTAGCCCCTGCTGTAGCAGGTATAATCTCTAGCAGGCTGGCCTACAGCAGACAAGGACACCTTATTTTCCTCTAATGAAGGCCATGGAAGAAGTTGTTTCCCCAGCTGCTGGGGCAGTGCAGGGTGCCTTGTTACCAGTCTCATGACTGACGGTTTCACAAGATGCCTGTGATAAAGCAAATTAAGTGAATGCAAAAATCTGTACACTAAGCCTCTAGCATGAGCCACAAGGCCATCTTTTCTCACTGTCACCTCTCTCAAAGCCCTTCAACATCACTTCTCACAAACAATCAGCAAGGCTCTTTTTCCATCTTCACTTCCACCTGCCTGTTCACTAAGCAATTTGCAAATTTGATCCAAGACCTGATTATTCCTGCTGCTGATGGAAGCAACTCATTCTCAGACAAAAAAAGATGCAGTGCAAAGATGAAGTCACACTCCCTTCTTAGGCCCAGTTGGGGAAAAACAGGGACAGCAGTCAGTCATTGTTTAGTCAGCACTGATTGCCTCCCCTTCCAGGATGAAATTCTTTTGATACTCTAACATGGTGGAAGTCTTCTCAGTTACACATACTTTAGGACACAAAAATGTTTATACAGTACAATACTAACTTTCCTTCACACCAAGCTGACAGGAGAGGGAAAGAACCTTACATGTGATGAATGTGTCCAGATGTATGCATCTGTGAGACTGAAAGTCAAAAACAGAGTAAAAAACAAATGGTCATTGCAGGCCCTTAGTCTTATTTTCCATTATGCTGCCAATAACTAACCGTTCACTGACATTTTTCTATCTAATGGAAACTGAATGCAGACAGCACTTGGATTTTCTTCACTGATCTAATGCAAGCAAGATAGGGGTTGCCTCTGTTTTTGAAGCGAACTGTCATTGCTACTGTACGGATTATGTGTGCTAGCTTTTCATGAGCATTCAAACTGAAGTATTGGTCTCAACCTTTGTATGTCTGAAAGAAGGATGTAAATACATAGCTAGCAGTGGCAGCTATAATTTTCCCCACTGTGGTTGTCTGTGACTGAGTTTTTGCAGAGCTGCATTCTAAAAAGAACAGATTCCTGAGCCTAGCAATTTGGGAGACAGGAGAGATGGAAAATGGTTAGGTCAAGTGACCACAAAAATGGGCCAGAAATAGTGAGTGGACTGCAATTTTTCTTATTTTGGGCAAAATAGAGAAACACTGGCTTGTTTCTAGTTCTGGAAAAAATCTTTTTTTCAAGTTACATGTGAAAGGAGTTTTCTAAAATCTTGTAAACAATTTGGATACAAATAACTTGGCGATATTATTTTAAGTTAAAATTGCTATTAGGGCTGTCACTATAGCTTTTAGGAATTCTCACTTAAAAATCATTATCCAATTTTCCCCGAGAAACCAAAGTTAATCCCCTGAGCACCAATTTGTTTTGTAGCCAGACAGTGAATATGCACTTAATGAAAGCCTATGGTCAAGAAAGTATTTTACTGCAAGCATAAACCATCTTGCAACACCTGTTTTTTCTGTTATTGCATTAAAATTTTTTTTTAAAAAGTGGGTTTGAAAACTGAATAATCTCAACTAAAGGCCGCTGAATGAACACTGACATTCTGGAGCTGGCTGACATTCCTTTGCAAACTGTGTTATCGCCACACCTGTTCCTGCAGTGGGATGGAGTTACTGTCTACCATTGCTCCCATCTGTATTTCCAGTATTGTTACCAAATTTTTTAATGGAATATGGAATTCAGTTACTATTCTACCCTCTCCCTTCTATAGCTTGCAATGCAGACGACATTTTTTCCCCTGCATCTTCTACTCCTTCTGGCTTTAGCCTACAATGGCTGGCAGTACATCTCAAATGCTTCTCATTTCCCCATCTGCAGATGTACTGTAGGAGGCTGAAAAGCTTGGATGCCAACAAATGGTCTTCACTAACAGATGGTCTCCACCGGCTTACAGAGAGCGCTAGGGTCACAACTTTGAATCAAAACTATTAGAATCCTAAATTTCAACATATCTTTCACATGCCATCCATAAAACAAATGCTTTTTTCCTGAAGCCTGAACATGACTAAAGCCAGTTCAGAAGCTCATAACATCACATGGCTTCTAAGTGAGCTGTCACAAGGAAGGAAATGCAGCTGAGCCTAAAGGAAGAATGCAAAGCCTCCAGGCTTTATGTGAAAGAAAGCTCTAACATCTTCTGAGAAGTCTTAAGATTCTGGCAGATTTTGCTCATCTGCAAGTTCGGAAGCCTACACCCTTAGGGAGCAAACACAGGTACTTTGGATACTCTACATGCTTCCGCATCTGTGTTTTTCATTCATATTTTACTTTTTGTATGAAGAATGATAAGGTACCTTATATGACTTATAAGAACAAACAGAAAAGCAATAAATTCTCCAGGTTCAGGGAACACCTTTGTTAGTAAAATTTTAAACATATATAAAAGTCCTTAATGAGCAAATTGCCAACACTCTTCCTCAACCCCAATTTTTCTTTAAAAATGAACAAAGAACTGAATTTAATCGATTTTGCTATAAATGTTTTAAAAATTTAAAAAAGTATTGATGGTATGCAGCTCCTCACTCCACTCAAAAGAATTTAAGACGTGTTTGTCCATCACGTCTTCCAGGGACTCTTTCAAATGTCAGTCTCCTTTTTTTGCCCTGTGGTACTTCTGCAAATCCTAAATCTGGAAACAAAATGGAAAAAAATATAGATATGATAAACTATAAACACCACTGGCGTACAAGCTTAACTATGTTTCTCAGCATTAACTGACTTTAGCTTTAATAAGTAGGCTTTGTATGAAAAGCACATAAAATAACATAAAACAAATGTGCACAGATTAACTAATATTTATTACTGAACAGTTTTATGCATATTATCCTGTAACAATAACACAGCACCTTATGTACAAAATCAGTACATCAAACTGCAGTACATTTAAGGGTATTATTTCAGTAAAGATGTTCATGCTTATCTCTATCTCACTCAATCTTCAGTAACAGTGAAAGTTTATTTTTTTGAATCAGAGACACAGTGTTTTCAAGTTAGTTAAAAAGGCTACTGACATTCTTATAATTCAAGTATTTTTAAAATAAAATATTTGAAAACGTTCCTATTCAAAATAAGCTATTAGAACAAAATTCTGTTTAGCCTTTGCAAAAAGTATTACCAGAAAGTCTTACCAGTGACCTAAGAATTTCATATGTTTGAGTGGAAATATTGACTTGGCATATTGGCATTAATTGCTTATGGTTTAATAAAAGTTTGATCTGAAGCCTGCAGAAGTTCCTCAAGGTTCTTAACATGGATTTTTAAAGACCTAACTTGACCCTGCACATGTTTCTGAAATTTGGGATTTCAGAAAGCTTCAGAATATATTAAGGTGTTTTTTGCATTAGCATGCACATGTATCTTGTATACTTATTTTTCAGTTGGCTCCTGAACAATAAAGTAAAATAAGTCTGTTCTCCCAAAAGCTAAGGCAAAATCACCTCTCCTTTCTTTCTTTGATTCAGGTTTAAGAACATCTTTACCATATCAGGCCACAGTATTACAGAAATCCATTCACAAAGAGATCACAGTCTTTTCAAAATACTCTAACAGATGGTACCATGAAAACTTGCCCCAATCTCTATTTAAATTATTACAATTAGAATTTTCTACTAATAGTTCCATCTACAGGTTACTGAAATACTGTTAACTACCTAGCACCATCCCAGATCTCAATTTTAATCCCAATGAAGAGGCAACAGCCCTGTTCACAATTTCTGTATAAATACCTTAATTCATGTAGGCTGAAAATTAAAAGCACATGCAATTAACTTTTCCTCTGTTTACTGCCAGCATTGCCTTAAGCAGCCCATGAAACATAATGATATCAATTAGTTACTTCTGTTTTCATGAATGAGTCTGATTTAATTAGTGAAAACATTAGTGTTGCGCTAACCTTGCTGTACCACCAAGAGATTTAATCACACACAGCAGCAGAGAAAATATAAATTGAACTATCTGTACTTGGAAGGAGTTAGGTGCTTTTTTTCAAGAAACTCAGCCTTGGATTGTAAAAGAATTTGGTGTCTTACCTATAAAGAAGCAGCAGAGCTTAAAAAAATACTATAATATATGATTCAGTAATATTTAGCATGAGAGGGATTAATGATCCTTTCCTACTTTTAAAATTTCATAGATATCTATTATGCCTCATGAAAAAACATCTCGGGCTAACCGTATTTGAGAAAGTATATCAGGGATAAGAAAACAAGGCAGTGGCTGAAAAAAAGAGAAAGCTGAAGGTTTTATATAAGGACTGTACACACTTTCACGGTTAACAAAGTTTTGGAGTACACTTTATACACTATCTATTTAAAGAAATATGCTTTACAAAGATTTCAAGATAGAGTGTTTTAGCCCCAGAGACATTAGCAAATAAAAAAATGATTCAAAGAATAAGGAAACTGCATGAAACAAACTTAGCAAGTTATTAGGATGAAATCCTGACTCTATTAAAGCCAACAGCAAAACACAGCCATTAATAATATCTAAATTTCATTCCCTGAATTTGCTGAATTTACTTTTTGTCCTTTGAAAAAGTGCTTTCTAGTCTTTTCTTTTGCATTTTGTCTAAAATGTTTATATCTATGTTTATAAAACAGTATTTCCTGTAGCTTTTAAAAATAATTCTGGCAAGTTTATTATGCACATTTCAGACTCTGTAAAAGAGAGAAGAGGTTGAAGTTCATAAAATTGGAGAGCTAAAGTTTCAGTATTCTAACAAGGAAAAACAATTTAAAAATATTCTTATTGTTGAAAGTACAAATTTAGGAACTTTTCCACAAGAAATATATGTGCAAGTAAGTTCAGTAGTAAGGGAAAAGTGCAACTATTGGGTTGGATTTAACAACTCCTTAGACAAAATATGGAATCTATTCTTACATATACTCCTGTTTTAGGTAGAGTTACAAACAGAATTTCAGCAATTTCTGTTTGCTTTGCACATACCTGTCACATTTTTTTCTTCTGTCCATAGTAATGATGCACAATTTTTTCTCCTTCCTGAAGATTCTCTAGGTGTTTGGTGAAAGTTTGGACTTTGAAGCTCATCTGGATCAACAGGGGCAAATGAATCATATATGTAAGTGGATGAACAGTCATTCCAAAGGGTCTTGTCAATTAGAATTTCTGGGCTCCTAGATGTCACACCTCTAAATTCTTCTAGAAAACTCTTAGATCTCTCTGGAGATGCATATTCACTGAAAGTTGCAAGGAAATCCTCTTCAGAATTTTTGGAATAATGATCAGAGCTAGAGCACATCATGAAGGGCTGTCGTTGAACATAAACAGAATCCTTAACATCTGGATGAGCAGAATCTTCATAATCCTTTGGCACAACAAAGAAGTCCTGCTTCTTCCCCACAACTACATCTGAAGAACATGACTTCTTTTGCATATAACTTGAAAGGTCAGAGTTAATAAAATCCTCATGATGATTTAATGGTGGGATCATGGCTTCAGGATTCACATTAGATAGACCTGGTGGAGAAAAATTTGAACCATTTTGTTTGGAGAATAAGAAATTAGCATATTTATCTAACCTTTTTCAGAAAAAACAAGATACCACTGAGCATTTAAATTATAATCTGTATCCCCTCAGTGATAGATCTTTGCAGGATTAGACAATTAAGAGTCCAATACTCTTTGATTTTCACCTGGTCTCAAAGTAGACATATTGTGGCAGTACTACCTGTGCTGTTTTGTACCTTTATCATGCAGCTCTAAAGACTGATAATACTGATCATAACTTGGATAGAGTGTGTTGAAGCTATTCCAGTTTTTTGGGGGTGATGCACATTTTACTTCTACTTCTGGTGGAGCAGGAGGATTTAGGTTGTACAAAGATGTGATGTCACTAAAATGCTGAAATCAAAGAAAGATATTTAAGTAGTGTTTATAGTACATGCCTACACTGCCAAATATGAAAAGTTAAATAAGTTGTCATGATTCTAAGATTTATGTATCATTTTTGCTTGCTGGAAAGACAAAAAAAATGGCTTACCAGTAACAAAAGAGAGGCACGTAGAGCAGCCAATAAGCCAACTGTTTTAAAACTATAAAGACTCAATAATAGCATATCACTTAAAACAAAGGAAAATCAATACCATAATATACTTTCTTTTCTTTTGTTAGTCCAGGATTGCAAGTAATACTGGTTGCAATGGAGGAAATAAATTCATGAGATCTTTTTCTGTTTTTCCATCAGTAAACACTGCTATACACACATGCAATTATCCTAATAACATGCACAAATTGATATTCAGTGCCCAAGTATCTGTTCGCTTGATCCTTCATCCTAACTGAATGTTTCTGAGTCAACAAATGGTCTGTACTCCCTGAAACTTGTTCCAACACATTTTTAGAAGTGGTTAGACACACTTTGATTGTGTATTTTGCCTCAGAGGAAAAGAAATATATTATTTAAAGTATTCCCTAAATGGGACAGCTATTCAGAAAAAAAATGTTTTAGCCACAATATGACTGACTGTGTCAAATAATAAATTACTAGAGGACTGTCAAGAGGAGAAAAAGGTCAACAAAGTAAGTGTTTTCAATTTTTTTGCTCATTTTCTAAACTACAAATATTTGCTACATCTAAAGTTATCCAAGGTAGTATCACTGATAATTCTCTGAGAATGATGAGCAGATACAGAGAGGTGCAGTGAGTGATATCTGGAACTGATGTGGAGATGGGACATTTTCCTCCCTTTTTCCTTACTAATAAAAGCTTTGCATTTTTAAGCTTAGTTAGCAGAATATAATCATGCTATAATTTTCCCAGACTTGGCTAAAGTGAAACAGCAGGAGCACACAGTTTTAACTGCAAAGTGGACTCTTTTGGACAGAATTGTTCATCTTAATCTCTAGGGCTTTTCCAAATGCTTAGTACTATTAATATGTGAGAGATGGATATATTATTGTGTAAGGAAGACTTAGATGAAAGGAAGGAAGTTAAAATGTTGTGGAAACATTTAGTTGGAAAAAGTCTCTTGTGTTAGGGAAACATACAGGCTTGCATGCTGATAGCATACTTGATACTAAGAAGCCTGGAGAGGAAGCTGATCAATGGAATATTTTCCAAGTTAAGGAAATGTTCTAATAACCTTCACATGAACATAGCTGTGATCCAATAAAATCTGTTGAGAATTAGCAGACCCATCAATTTAGATATGAATAATGATATGCTAAAGCAATGCCAGTTATAACATATTACTTTCTTCATTTTTTTAAATGATATGAGGAATAGACATGTAGTTTCAGACAAAAATCCATATTATAACAATGCAAAAATGCTGCTTTACTACTTAAATTCATTTTGGCCAACCTTTAAAACTTTTTTTGGAACTTGTGGCAGGAGTTCCTGAAGTTGATTAAAGCTTGCAAGAAACAGGCTCTCCAGTGAAGATCCCTTCTTTAACATAAACTGAGCAACTAGAGGGTTGATAGATGGAAAAGTAAGCAGACATTTCTCCGTCTGGAAGTGGAAGTAATATTGTCAGATTTGTATTTGATCACTGTTTCTTTTTTTCTCCCCCTCCCTCTGCCTGCAGAATGACACCCCTTTGAAGTCTTTGGACATACAATGTATCATAGAAGCAGAGCTTTGAATCTGTGCACTTTATATAGCTGTTTTGCATCTGCCACATGGAAACTTTTTTTTTTTTTTTTTTTTTTTTTGCTACAAATACAGTATAGTATCACTCTTGCAAAAGAGTAACTTTTGCACAGTAGATTGGTAAAAAGGAAGCACAGCCAACAGACATTTCTATAATTAAGGATGAGACCAGCAAACCATGTAAACTTGATTTCAGAAAGCATTCCCAGATTTACTGAATCCTCATGTTTATTCTCCATTTAAGAGAATCACTTAAGATAAACTGAGAAAGCTGTTTTCGTCTGACAAAACAGTAAGATTTTAAAACAGCTATGTGACAGGTGCCAAATACAGTACCATGGCAGGCTGAATGTCACATGGAGGCCACCAAGCTGAGAGCTAGGATTTAAGAATGGCAGCTTTCAGTTTCTGACTTCCATAGAGCTCCATACTCAACAGAAGCCAGGATCCAATGCCTTGAACAGAGACAAAATACAACCAACTACTCTTCTGACTCTTTACCAGTATCCTTAACCTTTGACTTGGAAAAGCTATAATCTGATACCCCACACTTCACAGGAAGTACCAAAACCTGCTTTAAAGTATTTCTAAGTTTTGCAAAAGCTAAAAAGGATCTTGGCTTTCACACAATTATGCTTAAAATGCCTAAATCCACACATTTAATTTGAAAATATTAATATACAAGTTAAAGCACATCATATATTTAACTTGTGATTGACTGACCTGTTCCATCATTTATTGTGAATATCTAATATCAACTACGATATGAGAAGTTAAGCAAATTCATCCTATTTTCTGCTAAAGCAAGCCTGTAATCAGTTCCACTGGCTTCAGTAATGGAGGAATCTGTCTTCCTGCCCAAGGAAGCTGCTGTAGGATAGCTTTTGCAATTTGGACAGTTTTTCAAATTTAGTGTCTAGAACTAAACAACTCTATGCATCAGTCTACGAATGTGGAAGATACACTTCTCTATTGGTTAACTATGAAAGCACAGGCACAGTCCAAGTTGCACCTAATTTTGCTGGTTAGATTGACTAGCTGGTGGATGCCTGCAACATTATGCATATATTTTTACATTATGTTTATTTGTATACTTTACTTGTATTTTAAAGCACAAATGATGTGAAAAAAAACCAGAAAAACAAAAAAGCACCTAAAACTTTGAGTCTTAGCAACAAGAAGAAAACAGTATAATTTAAGAGAAAGATAAGCAAACCTCAGATGGCAAGACAGAAAGCCAGGACTTGTCCAACCACTCATGAGGATCGATATCAGATGCTATCAAAATGTTGTCAGCAATCTGACGAATTAACAGTGCTGTTTCTTCAATTCCTGGCATAAGAATCACCTAGCATTGATACACAGTATTTTTGATTAGCATTTATACTAAGGAGTAAAACTCCAAATGTCTTAACTGGCTACAGAAGGTAACAAACAGGAAAGCTTAAAGTTGACCCTGAACACAACAGCTAGTCATGCAGAGTCACTAAAGCTGATCCAGGCATGTCACATGGTAGAAATCCAACCTCTGACCAGTAGTCTGCCTCCAAATGACACTCCTTATTTATGCAAATCTTACGTAGTTGAAGTTAGTTCCACCTACAGCCTTTCATATGTGATCAAGTTCATGGATATAACATCAGTTCATTACAAAACAGATAAATATAAGATGCCTAAAATAGAACAAGTTTAAAGAAATTAAGATATTTAAAAATTTGGAGGTATAAGTAATTTTCAAATGAACTGTCAGCTACACTGCTGTGTACATGGAATGAAAAAAGCTTTGTCTTCTCTCTAACCTTCATTTAATTAGACAATTTTGAAATAAATTTTAATATGCAAATAAAAAATCACTTATAAAAGATGTCATGTCATGTAAAAGAAGCAAGTTACAGACATCAACTTTACGAGCCAGATGAAACCTCTTCCCATTTTTTTAATGTCTATTGCTTTAGATATTGGATTTTATATTTCTAAAGAAAAAAATAAAATAGATATTTTATCACGGTACATAAAAAACATGCAAACTAGCTGATATAATAGAGAAAACTAACACTGTATTTTCTTCTGCTTACTTAATAGCATACTATTAATCTGAAAAACTTAAAAATAAGACATAAGGAGAATTAACAAACATTCTAATCATTTATAAAACTAACGGGATGATATAATTTCTTAACTTCTAGTGGTAAAACACTGTTTTCAGCTGCTACTGAACCTGATTCAACCTGTACTAGAGGCTACCACAGTCTTTTCACTGACTTCAGTAGTACTGAACTAAACTCCTCTATCATATATATATATGTGTATATATATACACACATGTATATAGAGAGAGTTATGTTAATAAAGTTGAGCTATTTCATGTTTTTGATGTAGAATGCACACATTATTAAACGCTTCAGAAATATCACACCGTAAAGATTTAAATAGACTTGTAAATAGACTGTTACCAACAAAATTACCTTTACTTCAAAGTCTTCTGACCTCTGTGCAAATTGAACCAAAGTGGCATAAATTAAGACAAGGTGAAGCACAGTAGCTCCCCTGAGACTGTACCTATAAAATATTTTCATTGGACCATTAATATTAAATACAAACGTGTAATAATTCAAAAACACTCGCTACATGTGTTAATAAATATGTTTAATCTCTTGGAATTTAGAATACTAATTACAGTGCCTTCAACATTATTATCTGTGAAAGGAGAATTAGAATATAGTTAAGCAACTGAATAGTGAAAGATGCATTGTGAGGAAGAATATGAAGTCAGCCTTCAGTGAAAAGAAGTCTGGTCTGATGCAAAAGGACTGAGAAGACAAAACAAAGAATGTTATCTTGTTCTAATATGCAGCTTTCTTTAGTGATAAATTTGTTTTAAAATACCAAGATAGCAAAATTATCTCTTTTAACTTACTCTGAACTCAGTCTTTCTCTGGAGTAGAAGACAATCCAACAGCAGGTATACTGGAGTGATAATGCCATCAGCTTCAATATTACATTATCACAGGATTTCTCATAATTTAGTTCATCTATATTCTAACATAAAATTAATATAAAAAGTAAAAACTAAAGAAATATATTTCCATACCTGTTGCAACATTTTAATGTGCATCACTTTATTATACATAAGTGAGAACAAACATTACAGGTATTAAGACACATCTGGAAGTCAGGAAAACTAGGCTGCATTCCCAACTTATTTTGTATGACCTTTAAAATACTGATTGATTGCTTCATGGCTCTGCTTCCCTTCTGTAAAATGGAGGTACTAATTACAAGCTTTTCAGGGTGTTCTAAGATTTTTGAGAACGTTAACGATGCAAAATACTGTTACAAGCCTCCAAGGCATTTTCTTAACCTGTATAAATCATACTATAGTTGTACTGAATTTATGAAGTACAACATTGCTAAATGCTAGCACATGAGAATGCTCATCTGTATTGTGCTTGCACAAGTAATTATGTTATTCTTGATATATCTTTCAGGATCAGTTATGCTATCCCTAAAGTCATCCGTCTCACTACATAACAGATTAATAGAATTTAAGTATTATGCAACCTCAATCAGACATGGTCTTGTTTTGCATTTTATAAACCACTTTAAACTATTATTTAAGCTGTTACTTATTACAAAAACTAGGACAAACTATTCTCTAGATTTATTTAGATAACTTTATGAATCAGGAGGAATTAACAGATACGCCAGTGAGATTATGTAGCCTTACTGATATACTTGATTGGTTATTACAATATTCCTGTGTACAACCCTATTTGCAAGTTTGGAAATGCTTTAACAATATTTAGTACAATTCAATTGGAGTTCAAATGTGACATTTCTGAGAAGAAATGTATATACAGACAGGGGAGCATTTTAAACTAGTCAAACTGGCACAGACACACTTTTTGAGATAATGAACTTGGAAATAACTTGCGTCATGTATGCATTCCATATAATTAAGAGGAACAAAACATATGTCAGAAGGATGCAGAGATGACTTGGAAATGACATAACACAGTGCAGAATTCGGACATACTAGTTTCATTTTGTACCTGCAAAAAGATAGCAGTACATTCATCTACTGTTAAAACAACATATCGATCTGTACTTCCAAAGAGCCATAACGAGTGATTACAGCTTCTTTCAATGAAGGTAATGTTGTACCTGAAGAAGTTAAATCTTGTTACTAAATCTCAATTAAGTAAAACAATGACATTTTCTTAAAGCAAATGAATAACATGCAACTCTGAACAAAATTTTAAAAAATTGTACAGTATTTACTGTACCTTGAGCTCTCTCAAATTCCCAAGTTCACTTTAAATTGAGACACATTCTAATAATAAATATCAGTGTGGCAGTGACTTACTAAAATACTGCAAGATTGATTCAATTAAATTGCTAACTGAACCGAGTATTATCTTGATACACAGCCAGTGAGTGCACAAAAAAATTACGATGTATTATGGAAGCTAATATAAATAAATAAATCAAGAAAATACACCTATGTTGAAGTTTATGAAGTAACAGTTAAAATCTCCTTAATATCTCTTGGAGTAATTAAAGGTATATTGTGTTTGTTCTGAAAGTGAAAACGCTTTTAGCAATAGGATCTCTTGATCCTTCTTTTCTAATTAAAACTGTATCCCTTTTCTTCATGACTGTACAGCACAGGGAAAATAAACTGAGTGAAAGTTCCCTATCTGTCCTTTGCATGATCCTAATTTTTTCTGAGCAAAGCCTGCTTTTACTGGCTGTGCTAGCAGAAGACTCATTTAATAAACATCATTTGTTTATGGTCTTAGGGGAGTCCTGACTGATGAAGGGAAGTAGAGAACAGAGAACAGTCACACACCCAATCTCCAGGAAACACAAGAGACCTAAACCTGAATCTGCCAGCAGTCTCATAGAAACTTGATAGACAGTGTATCCAGAAATTAATAAAAAGGTGAATTACAAGTTTCTCTGAAACTACACACTATTTAATTATTTCATCAGTGCTAGGAGGTCTAGTGAAAAAGAACTGTAAAGCATCCCTGACTATTTCACTTATGGCCAGGCTGAACAATGACTTTCAACAGCTCAGTCTTTTAAAGAGCATGTCAAATTAAATGTGCAAATTATAAGTATTAAACTTCTAAGTGTGTTTAGCATATTGAACTTTAATTAGAAACAACTCAAGAATGGCTTCACAGCTGACTGTAGGATACAGTGAATGTCCATATGGGCAAGTGTATTCAGCAACCTGGTAAAATCAACCATCTATGTCTCTGATACCAGGTTTGAAAGACTAAACTGCTACATCCTCTATTTCTTCTTCTTTTTTTTCCTTTCATGATAAGAGGTACTTTTAATAGGTGTTTACTGTTGAGAAATGCAAGAAAACTATGGCAAAGGAAATAATGCATGTGTGACAATTTTTGAACATTAAATTGTTTGTGCAAGTTGAAGGGTTATTCAAGATTAAGTTAATATTAAATCTGAATTTCACATATAAAGTAGTTCTTTTTTTTGACTTATCTTTTCCTGAAATCTATGTAGGATCAGAAAATGAGACTGTTTTAGTTTGCACTTTTTTAGCAGTGCACTGATCGTTAAAATTAAAAAAAAACATACAAAGCAAACTGACAATACAAACTCTTCCAAGCATAAAGAAGCATTCAAGCAAATATGTTTTGGTCCAAATTATTATTTTCAGGGAAAGGTAGATAATTTTAAAAGTCGTTTTGATTAAAAGTGCCAGCTTATCATTAAAATTAATGAATTGGCCAATTCTGCTCTGGTTGACATTTGTGCGAACCTACAGAATGAAGCTATCAACTACAGTATAAAAATTATCTTGTTGTCTCTTGCAACGTTAATATTATAATTGCAGTAATGTGTAGATTATAGCCAGATAGATGATGCATGTCCTGGAAAATGGAAAATAAACAGTAAAATTAAAGAAGTCATTTTCACTCACTCCGATTCCAAAAGCTGAAGGATATCTGGCATGTTCACAAGTCCTTCAGATGTCAGAAATACATAGGGAATCTGCACCTCCAGAAGAAAGGAACCACAGTGATTGCCTAAAACATTTTGTATACATAAGGTAATAGTTTCATAAGTAGAAAATTTAAAAAATATTTTAAAAGATGTATCAATTTTGCTATGGATATATCCTTTAAAAATGTAGCTTCTTACTCAGTCCTAAGAAAATGCTTCCATTTTATGCTTTCTATGAATAAGATATTTCTGAATGCTTTTCAGATTAAGCTGTAACTTTTATTCCTTCAGATCTGCAGCAACATTCCCTTATAGTGAGGAAGGGTGGATACAGCTTGCATCAACTGTAAATAACCTAAAAGTCCTTTGTAAGAGATCACCAACCTTTACTACTACATCCCAGCCAAAACAAAGCTTGCCTCATAAGAAAAATACCTTCCTATCTTGCTGTACAGTCCAAGAGATAAACCAGTTCTGTTTGCTTAGCTTGAGCCTTCAGAATTTGTTAACCATTCTCTTCCACAGGCACATGAACTATTTTAGCGAATACAAAATGCTTTGCTTTCAGATGCCAGGCCAACTGCTTATGTATTATTACAATTCTGGA
The DNA here is from genome assembly GCF_036370855.1 of Dromaius novaehollandiae. Classification (NCBI taxonomy): domain Eukaryota; kingdom Metazoa; phylum Chordata; class Aves; order Casuariiformes; family Dromaiidae; genus Dromaius; species Dromaius novaehollandiae. The sequence goes on along the minus strand of NC_088132.1, from coordinate 15,611,902 downwards.
GAGCACTTACCCATTAGTATTGTTTCAGGGAGGGTGGTTTTAAAAGTCATGTAAGTAATATTCAGATTTTTGCACAGACTTTTCCAGCAAGAGTTCTCGGAATAATCATATTCCATCACTAATGAGAAGTGTGTCCAAGGGAAGTCTGCTCCAATATGCTGATTATGTACAATAACACAGGAATATCTACTGAGGCTTAAAAAAAAATTAAGAAAATTATGTTCATGTATAACTACTGCCAGAACAAAATCAACATATTTTTACTTTGAAGAAGCCTATTTACAAAAGGTATCCTTCCTGAATTTAAAAACTGTGATTTCCTTTTTTACTTTCCCTTCCCACTCCAAATATCTACCTAAAATGTTCATATTTTCCTGCAATTTTATAATCTGGCATTATCACAACACTATAGCCTTTTTTCCTCACTGAGGAGTCTTTCTAAAACACTTAGGGCTGATAGCAGTGGAAGTTCCTGTCAGCCCTACACCTAAACATGTTATTTGTGTTTGGCCATACTTTTCACCTTTCAGAATGGAGTTGCAGCTCCATATGCTGACATTTTTACTCTAGACTGGACGCTCCCACGGAAATGAATGGAAGTTTCACTAAAGTTAGCTTCAGGCTATGTCCTCAAAAATCAGGAATTTAACTTACTTGCTTATGATGTCTTTAAAGCCTAAAAAGGCTCCTTTTTTCTCAGTACTCAAATCCACAGCTTTTAAACCTGCATAAAAAGAATTAAAGCCTTAATCAGATAAATGAGCTTCTGCTGGCATAAGTGAATGCACAGCAATACGCAATAAATGTGGAACAACACAGAATATTTAAGTTCTATGAATTACATTGTGTGTCTTGAGAAAGTCCTACATAATTTTAGTTTGTATTGCACTGGCAAGTATAATGATTTGGAGACTTCCATTTTAGAGCCCAAGGAAGAAGTAAGGCTAAACTAGTTTGTACTCAAGTAATACTTCTGAATAACTTTAAATAAGAAATTGAAGGCACTGCTTGTATAATTCAAATTACAAAAATATAACTGGAAGATGTGGCTAATAAGGGATATTTGAGTACCACAAATGCCTCTCTTCAAAAGCTTAGTTAGTTGAATTCATCTGTATTTGTAACCAAGTCTTAAAATGTTAAAACAAACCAAGTAATTTTCACTAAATACTATTATAATTAGTGAAAGCACTGCAAACATGCCTCTTCCTTTCAAAGCATTCTAAAAGACAGCATGTCTATCTTTTAAGAGCACAGGCAATTTAAGCTTATTTTGAAAGGAAAAGAACAATACAACATACAACATTGCTGATAAGGCTCAATCAAGCAGGACCTATAAAAATGGATTAAAAAAATATCTATGAAGGAAAGAGTCAGTAGGCTTCCCTAGGCATAAATACAGGCTCAAATAACAATCTTACTGAAACATGTTTGTTTTGCCAGCTGAATCTCTAATGTTGAAAAAGCTCGTACAAAAATTACTCACAGGTAAAATGATCAACTGATCTAAATGTTGGTTGGCTTAGTGGGTCCAGGAAACAGGAAACTTTTTTGAGTGGTATAGCTTATGCTTACACATTCAGCAAATTAATAAACAAGGTCAGCAATAGATGGCTAAGGGGAATCATGACAGGCACCTACTGCTCAGTTAGGGTTTTATGTTAGAAAGCTTAGTTAAGACTTCTGAATTTGCCTTGGACTGCTGTTAGGAAGGAAGATAAGGAAGAAAAATTATGACCACTGCTCAGCCAAAAAAAAAGGGACAACCCACTGAGAGAACCGACACAATTATAATTAGGCAATGAACTGCCCACACCTCCTGTGTGTTCTGTTAAATAAATCTTTGACTTGACAGATGAGCTATCATTGCTCTTGCAAGAGAAGACATCATACCAGAACTCTTAATCAGTGGAAACTAAAATGACAAGAAAGAAAAAAGGGAAAATGGAAGAGTCAGGAGGCAGAAAACAGCTAGGAAAGTATATAGAAAGGTGCCTGAGGAAGAGAAAAAGCAGTGACACATGTGAAAAACACATAAGCAGGAATGTGAAACAGAATGAAAACCACTTTCCTCCTCTTTCAAAAATGCATGTAAAAACATCATTTACCTTCCACTGTAGATAAACTGTGAATGAGGGCAGCTTTTTCTCTATCACAGTCCATTCTTGTTATGATTAGTATCTGAAAGAAGGCAAGTAAAAGAAACTGTAGTACTGTAAAAATTGTACTTTCAGTCTGCATACATCTTTCTTCCTCCTTTGCACAGAAAATACAAGACTGACTAAATGGAGAACAAAAACGTAAACTTCAGAATTTTCCAGAAGAATAAGTTTATGTGCATAATTTTACAAGAGTTGGAGAAATGACACTACAAAAGACATCAGTAGCAGAATTCAAGAACAAAGCTGTTCTGGAAGAAATCTTAAACCTGAACATTTAATTCAAAGTAAAGCACTATTTACAGATATTTTCTAAAGACATTATACCACATTATTACTGTCACACTAGAGAGGTTACTGTTGCAGTAGAGTGATTATGGGAAAGGATGAGATTTTCAGACCAATCTGATACCTTTAAGGAAACAAAACTTAAATCGAAGACATCAGAAATTTAGCCTGCAAGATGGTGATGAACTGGAGGGAGGTACTAGATGTACTGCTGAGCTAATTGGCGAGATTTTCCAGATGGTAAATGGAATGCACTGAATTGCACTGAGTGCACTACTAAAGATAATATATCTCTGTGACTCATTTAATACTGCTTAAGATGAAAACTGAGAAGAATTACAATCTACCAAATTGCAGATATTTTTTAAAAGAATGGCTTTGGAGAAAGGGTTTATCTTGTGCAACGATTCAAATGACACAAGCTGAATTTGTGTTATATTATCACACTGTGTAAAGGAGCATATGTACACACACACAGGACTTACATCATAACTTCTTTTTCAGATAGGATGATATTTGAACCATTTATGCCATTTTATAGGCCCTTTTCATGGTATATGCCATGGATTAGATGTTTAAGAAGGCACATGGCATTTCTAACTCTAAGACTTATAACCACAAGAAATTACTTATGTAAATGTTAACACTATGCTAGACCTTGTCATAGAAGAACTCTTGGGTATCAGTCTGTGTGACAAGCTTAAAGTAGGTATCTATTTCCATATGTAGGTACATGGAACACACACCTGGCAAGCCATTTGCTCCTTTCAAAGCAGAAGATTTTAAAATGCTGACCTGCTCTTTCACGTACCATCCAACATTGTACTTATTACGTACTGTTGTGAGCCAGATCGTATTTTAGTGATATTCTCTTTCACATAATCATAAATACAAATGATAATGAAGTAAAAAATAAAGCCCAGAAGCTTATTTCAAATATGTTTATACTATTCTGTTAGCAAATTTTGGTTGCAAGGCAACTTCCCATGATAATCCTGCATCAATGCAAATTTTGGCTAATAAAAGTATAACCAGATTATCATATTTCACATCACATTAACCGATGCTGATGTGATGTGATAGAAGAGGAAACAGCTTATGTAATGCAACTTCTACTTCTCATTAAAATGGGAATATTCCTTCTGTCTATTCTGGGTCATTGAATTCTGCCTCCGAAAGTGCATAGTAAAATTGTGAATAAAATTACACATACTCTTAGATTGCGTAAGCACACATGTATGACCTTGTTTAAGTCATACAAGCAAGTCAAAACTGAGGAGAGTCATATGCTTTCAAAAATCAGATCTGGTGGAGTTCAGTAGCAAAAGAAAATTATCACTGGACTGAGATGGAGATGGCAAAGTTGTCCTATGCCCCCTAGTACAGCGTAAACCCTAGTATCACAAAACAAAATGTGTTACTCTCTTAAGAAAATAATGCTAAAGGCAGCTTAGAGGGGGTACTGAGAAGCTGACACCAAAAACAATCAAAAACATTTTGTTTTGGTTGCTTCATTTTCATTTTAACTTCTGAAAGGGTGTACAGTAAGCTCTTCTATTTTTCTTCTCAAGAAAATTGTATCAAAATGTGTCCAGAGCTCTTAGTGCAACTCTTTTAAGAGAAACTAAAGAAGAAGAAAGCTCCAAAAAGGGAAGCATGGAAAGGAATTATAAAATATGAAAGTGAAATTTTTGTCTGAGTGTTTAGCAGCATAAATTCTACTGCAAACAGTTAACATGTTTAAGAAAATATGTATTTCCCCTGTTTTCATTATGTGATAAATATTCTATTAAAAAAATGATAAGCTGCCATGGTAAATGATGTTTTGTACTGCATTGTATCATCTAAAATATTCACATATCCAGAAAAAAAATGCATCTCTGGGTAACTTGAATTTCCTTGATAACTCTATCTTCAATACTGTAACTATCTTTTATGGGTATTCGCCTTTCATATAATGGCAGGAAATTGGCCTGATACTGAGGTCAAGCACAGGTGTCTTAGATGACAACATGCATATGTTCCCCTGTGTGTGTGCAAAAGTACACAGTCCTGACTTGTCTCTGGATTTCTTTGCACCAGAAGACTGAGGCCTTCAAATGGGAAGTTATAATTTTCAAAAAGTGATGTGGTACAGTATACTTAATGAACAAAAAACACCTGCAATAATATGAAACCCTTGCAATGCTAAAACCTTAGAACTCTTGCGGCAAGGGAGATCCAGTGAAACATAACTCTGCGTTGCTCCTACTAGAGGTCCTAAACTTTGTTACCTAAATTTAACAGATAGTGTGAATTAGAGAGCTAATTATAAGACTGCCTTCCATAAACCATCCCTTGCTGAAAGAAATTAGTTTGATAATTATTGTTACAGTTTGGCAGAGTTTTGTTTGCTTAGAAAATGTGTTTACATTGTTAACCTTAACACTGCATTCCTCTCTATTACTTTGCATGCAATTTAGCATTTGACACCGAAGCTCTGTTATTTTGGGATTTGTTTCATGCTTGTTCTGGCTGCTGTACTGTACAATCTTCAGCTGCCTCCAAATTTTATCCAAACAGGATTCTAAGATGTTTTTATAGATATCCTTCGCCTTGCACAAATATCCTGTTAATAAAGAAACACAAAAAAGTAATCGTAGTGACAAAAGATATTTGCCAAAGTTTGTATCTAATCTACCTTTCAAGCTAAAATTTACATGAAGGTAATTCACACAGAAAAGCTGAAAATTTAATGACTAACAAATATGGAAGAACGTTATCACTGATCAGGTACATAAGTGGCCTTTAGAAAACTGCTATATCTCCTGCAATATCTGCTGTATGATTCCTCCCAGAATCACAGAACTTCACATTCTAGAGCTGCAGATACCAGAATTGTGCTCTTATACTTAAGTAGTCTATACGGCTTATGCTAAATTACAACTTTATTTATATTCACCACTCTCCAAAACTTAACTTCACAGTGGCTTTCATCAGTCTCCTCATATTATCACAACTATTTCTCAACAGACAGATATCTCTGAATGATGTGTTTTGTGTGTAAACAGAGAACAATGCCTGGGATATTTGAAAACATATAAACAAAATACATATCTAAAATACACATGTGCTCAATGTTAGCATAACATCACAACGTAAGAGGACTAAAGGGTATTTCACTGTTTGTTTACTCAGTATCTGGCTCAATTTTAAAAATTTTTCTCAGATCATTTTTAGTTGTGCAAAGTTTCCTGTGGCAGGTGTTGCTGGGATCTGGATGGACAGGTGCTGTGTAATCATGAAATAGCATGTAGGAGTGCTTTGGATAAAACATGATTGCTAACCGAGGAGAAGGAACTGCTCCTTTGTCTCCCTATCATCCTGCTAGTTTGTTAATCTCAGAGAAAAATTCTGCTGAGAACCCTACTTTCATATTCATTTTATATTTTTCTTCCCACTCTTTTATTGCTAGAAATATTTAAGTGAATACAAAATCTTCTCACCCACCCAGTTCAGTTTACCACAGGTATTTTCCAATTTATATCAGCTTTAAAGAAACATCCTCCTTCACGGGATAATTCGAAGAGACTAATGCTAGGTGTTCTGAACTACGATCTAGTGTGCCTTATCTCCTTCCATAAATACAGAGTGAGTCTAACTTTCCCAGGGCATTCCTACAAGCTGACTTTATACTCTTACGAAATCTATTCTGATACATTAGTGTGAAAATTCACAATACATAGCTATGCAAATTTGACAAGCATAGTGTTCTGATTTCAGGCATAAAATTAGGTGCTAAAAATTGTCATATCCCAAATCTGATTAACATAATAGCAGAAAGCTCAAAAAAGCTTCTGTTTGAGCTCAATGATAAGAATTAACCTCTAACTTCAAAACCCCCATCCCTGAGATAGGTTAAATAATATTTCATATTTTGCTTAAAATGCTCTCAGTGCTAAGTACTTCATCTCCAAGTAGTCTATGAATATTTTTAAACAGAAATTGTTCTACCCATTCAGTGGGTGGACTGTAAAAATAACAAGCACCTGTCATTTCTGTGTGATTCTCAGTTTCCAGACAGAGATTCCAACATAAATTTGTCTTTCTGAGACACAGTGAGAAAACACATTATGTATGTGGATGAAGTTCCCATGAATGTTTCTTAGGCAGATCCAAGTAAAAACATAAACAGTGAAGTGAGCACACCCACTACCAACATGCAATCTGCAGTGAATTCATGTCTAAGATGGAACAGAAAAAGGTAAGCAAAGGTGTCTGGAAAACATATCGAAGCTATGTTGGAAGTTTACTGACAACAAATAATCACAGCTTACAAACATGAAGGAATGACTGCAGAATACACACCAAGCATTGCGATTCTGGGTAGTATTTTTAAATTTTGAAAACAAACCTAATGCTGTGTCCAAGCCACATGTTAAAAGAAGGTCTCGAACGGTCACCAACAGATGCACCAGAGCAGCATGTCTGAACAGCATAGTCTCTTTCTCATCTACTTTACCTTTACAAATAGAAGATACAGGTGTGGTCTGTATAAAATTTCAAAAATTATGCTGTACATATGTAAGCATCTGAAAAGGTCTTAATATTTCAGAATTTTAGCTAAACAGAATTAAGCAGATATAAGCTTGGAAGGCTGGATGTGATGCTGGTGGCAAGTGACTATGAAATGGCAGAACCTTTCCCTTGTCATCTGACCCAGAGCAAGTAAAACACACTGTGGTGTTTTTGAAAGGTGTGTGGAGACAGACAGTGTTTGCTGGAGGAGTGGATAACAGTTCCCATAGGTCTGCCAGTAAATCCCCATTGACACATGGATTTCACTAAGGGAAACTTCAAATATGCATGGAAATGGGTAAATTACCTGTGCTGTAGGCCCTCCATATAAGCCCAGCTGTTCATCTTACTATTTCCTCACCCAACAAGACAAATCACTAAAATTTTCAATGACACCATAACTCCATCTAACCAGTTTTCCAAACATTTCAGAACTCTTCCCAAGAAACCAAAATGACTTATTTGCTTATTTATTTGCTAACCAATAAGCAATTTTAAAACAATGGTAACCTCATATTGAACTTTTCACAGAACCTTTTCATTAAAATTTAAACCATAAATTTTAAACCTACATTCTTTACAGGAAGTAGTCTGGATCCATCTAGTTTTCACATATAGCATTCCTATTGTCCTCCAATGATCCAAGTCTTAACTCATGATATCACCTTTCCCACACTTAATTAATATTTCTCAATGGGAATCTTAATCATCTTTGAAAAAGTCCATGGAATAAATCAAACAATTTATGGGATACAGGGTATTCTGCATCCATTCTGAATAAACCTGCAAGGACCTTAGTAAACAGTGAGGAATTACTAGCCTGAAGAAGGAAGGCATTTTGTGGAACTGCAACCATGAAGTGTACCATTCATTATCTGAATAAAGGAAAGATGTGAATGGTTCAGACGAAGTGGATTTAAGAAAAGAAAGTAGATTTCAGGATACTAAAAAAATATTTGGGAAGATAAATGACTACAGCTGATTAAGGAATTACTCAGAGATGTACTACTACACAGTTAATTTGAAATGTTAGCTAACTCTGAACAAACCCTTTTGTGTACTGTGATTAAGATGGCTTTTAGTTCAAAAAGACGAAGCACCTAGGAAGGAAAAATCGAATTTTTAAGTACAAATTTGGAAGAACTACTGAGAAACAAAGACCTTGGTACTATGTTGTACCAAAACAAAGGAAGTGATTGTTCCTCAGTATCAGTGATGGTGCTAAAGCTGAAGGACTCTGTCCAGTTCTTGTCATCGCTCACCATAAATATTTAAAAACTGAGTATAGAATACAGAATATTTAGAATGAAAACAACAAGACAGTAAGAAAACATGTTTTACGAAGAAAGACTGGAGAACTTGGTGATATTTAGTGTAAAAGGAAAGACTAACAGAAGAATAATAGTCTTCTAATACATCATAACCAGGCTGTGAACTATTGTTTTCTATGTTCATTGGGGAAGTAAGGAAAAAAACCCAGCACACTTCGAAGTAAAGAGGAATTAGATTGGATACAACACAAGTATTTAAAAACAGGGAAGTCTGTGGACTCTTCTATACATTTATACAAATACTCATTAGGAATGGACTGGATATGTTAGCGTCTTCCTCATCTCTATGTTTCTATGAATATTCCAGAAAGCAAATTCTTCTTTTCTTCTATAACGTCTGCACAGACCAGATAGGAGAAAAATGAAGTTGGAAAGAAACTAAATAGATGATATTCTCTTCTTTTCTAACCCAGGCTTAGCATTTTTCATTTATTTTCCCTGTAATCATGCAGATATGACAAAAAATAGCTATTAAACAGGAATATATAACAAAAACACATGCAGAGCTTTTTATTTTAAATTCTAGCATGAAAAAATATTAAATATTGCTTGATGTATTAGCAACATTTCTTAAGCATATCTAAAACTTCCTTAGAAATTCAATTAGAACTTCTTTTGCAATACTTATGTTAATAAATGTAATACTAAGGGAACAAATTATTTTGGAAGTAAAAGAGCTAATCAATTACTGTATCCCCATATGACAAACTGCTGAAAGTTTATCATTAATTTATCAAACACCTTGAACCACGTGTCACCAGGTAAATCCACATTAATCTTGCAGAAGAAAAACATCCAGATTTTCTACAAACATACCTTCTTTAAAGTGATCACTTATCACTTTCTCCTGCTGTTTTAAGAAAAACCTTGTGTGGTCAAATTCAATGTTGATAAAGCTCCAATTTACAGCTGCACGTACGCCCAGATGTGTCAAATCTTTTAGAACAGGTGCAGCAGTAGCTTCCAAGAGACAGTATGCTTGGCATTGGCTTTCTGGATAACACAATAAAGAAAACATTGCAATAGAGTCTGGATTCACATACTATTATTGGACAAAAACAAAATACTGGACAAAAAAGGCCCACCAAGCTGCAAGAGGCACCATCTTCTTTGTGAAAACTGTAACTTAAATGCTCACTGGGAGCCTCTGTGTCATAGAAATAAGCTGCTCCTCAAAACGCACAGCTGTGTTATTCTATCCATTTCATAAAGTGACTAAATGCCATCTTTAAATATTACGGTTTTCTACCCTTGAAACTCCCACTCATACTGCACTATTAGTTTTTTTACAACTTTCTTCTATTTTGTAGTCTAATCTTGCTCTTAGTCCATTTGATATCCATTTGTCACTATCATTTTGACTTCAACAGCCATTCTCCTTCACTGATATTTAAATTCTGATGTCTTTTGTTTAGCAAGGCTAAGCCAGCCAAGCTCTTAGTCTCATCATTCATTCATGCTAGCAGTCCTTAATAGCTTCTGAGTGGGTATTTCGTAATTCCTTCTAAATTACAACTGAATTTCTTGCTATTAGAATCCATGACAGCAATGTGACAGAGCTGTTTAATGCTGAACGAGTAGAAAGGAATGTTCTTTTTCTCAGGGAAATAGGTGAAACTCCTCAGTACCAACTTTTTAATGTACTCACCATTATAACTTAGTTCATCATATCAACAAGATCAGAACTCTGTGATTCTTCACTTTCAAGGATTTGCTATTTTTTTGAAAAATATATCCAACTGACCTATACAGTCATCCAATTTGACTAGTAGCTGACTTCCCTTAGTCATTGCACTATTTCCAAAGGGCAATTAATTAGCTCATATTTTTAAGCATTCTAAAAGAAAGGTGTTTATCATTACATACAGGTTTTCATCCTTTCTGGAATTACGTCAGATGCTATAGTATTTTGGAAGCATTCCTATATTAATGTATCATTTTCTTTTCAAAGCATATTTCCAGTCATGTATCTTTACTGTTCTGTTGGTTAGAAAAATGCCTGTGTGAATCTTTTTAACCTCTCTTTTGTCTATAGCTTGTTTTTAAGAAAGTTTTCTTTCCTTCATGTGCAAGGCTATGATGAATCCTTCATTTCAAGGACTGTTATGTGACATTCAAGCCCATTAAATACTATCTTTGCAAAATGTTAGTTTTTGTTTTGACTGCTGAAAAGCTTTAAATTTTTTTCAGTTACATTAAAGGAGCCTTGTTTCCAAAATGATAGAAACAACCATTAAAAAATAAGTTTGTACAGACATTATGTGATACTTCATAAACCCATTTCACAATTGGAAATGGATGAAAATACTGCTAACGTCTTTTACTGGCTCTGTGAAGGGGACTCCCTTCAAGCAAATGTGTAACGTGAATGCATTTCCATGCAAAAACAATCTATACTAGGCCTAAAGCTTTCATGTACTGGATGTGCTTACATTAGGACTGCAAAATACCATGGCTAAACACCTTGTAGGTGCTTCTCCACCATTTCTACTGCCCAGCAATGCAAAACTTACTATTCTGAGTGCATATTTCTTGATATAATGCCTTGAAAAGTACAACCTCAAGAGTTCATTGGGTAATGTTCAGTCACCTACTGAATAAAGTCATATTGGATTGTTACTGTTTTAAAGACTTTAAAGACATTTCCTACCAAAATCACTGTTATTCTCCTTCCATCTCCAATTCTGTCATTTAGGCTGCCAGAGAAAAAAATGCAGATTAATAATTTGGAGGGACAGATTGGCATGAAAAGACTCCATGTCAGGTGACTTAGTTTGGGCATAACTCAAAGGCAGTACTTTTCAGTCTGCATATGATCTGTAACAAAATAAATATCCATCTATTTCGAAGCTTTTCAGTCATAAGCCACAGACACTAAGCCTAATAATTTCCACATTTGTTTTGTGCGAGTGGACATGATTTAATATCAAATTCTATTATACTGCAATGCTATCTAAGATACAAGTTTTGGATATGCTGTATACCTGATGCTTGAATATTGACTGTGATGCTGCTTTCATTTTCCTGCTCTGTTTTTTCTGTTGTTACAGTCTCGCAAACAGAACTATCCTCTTTGTGAACACGCAAATGCTCTTCTTCAAGCTGCAGTACTGAATCATTAAATCACAGGTGAACATTTATATACAAGTATCACAAAACCAGCTCAATTAATAAGAAAACTGTTTCACATGTCACTGCATGCAAATAACTTTTCAAATGAAGTAGTTTCAATGGCACACATTACAATTTTTTTCATGAACTTCTTTACTGTCCTCATGTGCCTGTACACTCTGGAAAGAGCACCATGATTCAGAGAGTAGATGATGTTTCCCAAGAGGTCAGGTGCTGTCAGCCTCCTCTTTCTTAGACCAAACGTACAGAGCTGGGAAAAGGAGCTGTGAAGGAGCTGTTACTATGGCTCTACAGTATAGCTCTATAGTGAAGCTCATAGGACTTTATAGAGAGAGAAAACATGCATGAGAGCAAGCAAGCTGCTTCTAACTATAATGAGCTCAATCAAACTAAGAAAAATGTATCAGTGGCATGGGTAGAAAATGTTAAATACCATGCGCAACCCAGAAAGAACATAGAAGCTGCAAATGGCAGAAAAAAGAAGGAAATTGCACACTGAAAAGAATCTGTTCTCACTTCTTACAGCTATCTTTTGCAACTCCCTAGTATCTCAACAGCTTGTTCCCTTCTTCCTTATAAATACGTGTTCCTCAGCTACAGCTTCTTCCCACAAAGGTGCCTTTGGTAGCTCTACCTCTTTATTTCTGAGAGGGGTTGTGGCTGCATAGGTGGCTCTGAAACATTACTGACTATTTTTAGCTACGAACTACAGTTTCCTCAGTAAACAAACTGATAGAAGAAAAACATAAACCCAACATTTTTTTAGATTAAGATAAAACACCTCCTTGATTTTGAAAAGCTATACAGTGTTCAAAATTGGGTCAATAAATTATTTTTACTAAATTCCTCCCTTTTATTTTCTAAACTAAATATTATACAGAATGATATCTTTTAAAAAAAAGCTAAAAAAACAGCCCTAGAAGCAGTTTTGTCATTTCTTTTCTTCAATTAATTTTAGAAACACCCTTAATAAGAAATATTAATTCTTTCAAAGAATATAAAACAATTTACATGATTTCTACATTACTGTGCTAAGAGTGATACATTTGAATGGGTTCTCTATATACCAGACATCACTGATCTGCAAAAATTGGGTCTACCTTTAAACATGTATCTTTTTATACTACATTTAACTTGTGTAAACCTCCACAGGCCTATTTGCCTTTTATTTCTAAATGTAACATAGTTTGCCTTTTAACACATTCGTAGTTTTCTTTTTAGGAGATGCAGTTCTGCTCAGAGTTCACTAGATGGTAACATAAGACTTTAGTTCAGATATCTTGATCTTTGAAAAGTAGGATTGTTACTTTCTGAAGCCATGAAAGTTTTTTCATGTCTGCAAGCATCAGTAACAGACAAATTTTACCCACAAATGATTTGTTACATAAGATTACATAAGCACAGAGTTAAACAGATAACCTAATTATTGCTGAAAATTTTTATGTAACAAATTCTTTTTATGCTGGGGCATATATCTTAAACAGATAAAAGTTATTGTCAAAAATTCTGTTATATAAGGTCTAAGCCATGCCAAATTTTCACTTTAATACAACTTTACCATGGAAAGTGAATCTAGAAATATGACATTGTCTCCCACTATTTTCTGTTATTTACATATTTTATCTTTACATTTTTATTATATTTTCTGTTATACTTAATATACTTATATATATATACATATATATACACACACATAGATATATCTAATATACTTAATATACTTCTGTCATACTTGTGTATACCTGTGTATACTTCTGTATAAATATAATATTATGACTGGAAGAAGAGACAGAGTGCAGCCTCAGCAAGTTTGCAGATGATACAAAACTGAGAGGAGTGGCTGATACACCAGAGGGTTAGGTTGCCATTCAGAGGGACCTCGACAGGCTGGGGAGATGGACAGGGAGGAACCTCAGGAAGTTCAATGAAGGAAAGTGCAAAGTACTTCACCTAGGGAGGAGTAACCCCATGCACCACTACAGGCTGGAGGCTGACCTGCTGGAAAGCAGCTCTGCGAAGGACCTGGAGGTGCTGGTGGACAACAAGCTGACCATGAACCAGCAACGTGTCCTTTAGGCAAAGGAGGCCAAAAGTATCCTGAGCTGCAGGAGGAAGAGCATTGCTAGCAGGTCAAGGAAGGTGATCCTTCCCCTCTGCTCAGCCCCGGTGAGGCTACATCTGGAGTGCAGTGTCCAGTTCTGAGCTACCCAATACAAGAGACATGGAGCTACTTGAACGAATCCAGCGAAGGGCTACTAAGGTGATTAAGAGATCGGAGCATCTCTCATATTAGGAAAGGCTGAGAGAGCTGGGCCTGTTCAGCCTGGAGAAGATAAGACTTATCAATGTGTATAAATATCTGAAGGGAGGATGTAAAGGGGATGGGGCCAGACTCTTTTCAGTGGTGCCCAGCAATACGATGAGGGGCAACAGGCCCAAAACAAAACACAGGAAGGTCCATCTGAACATGAGGAAAAACTCTACTGTGAGGGTGACAGAGCACTGGAACAGGTTGCCCAGAGAGGCTGTGGAATCTCCATCCTTGGAAATATTCAAAAGCCACGTGGACACAATCCTGGGCAACGTGCTCCAGGTGACCCTGCCTGAGCAGGGGGGTTGACTAGATGATCTCCAGAGGTCCCTTCCAACTTCAACCATTCTGTGATTCTGTGAATATACCTTTTTATTTTAACAACTATTCTTCTATTAAGAAGAATATTCTTCTTAAAAATGTTCTACTTCTTTTTCCTCACTCTTATTTTCCATTCCTGCAATGCTCAACCTGAGAAGCCTGGGCTTACTTCATAAGCATTGCTATCAACAATACCAGGCCTGCAAACAACATTCTGTTTTCTGTAACGCCTGTTCTGCCCCATTGTTTGATGGGGTTTTCACCACAATAAAAGGCTAAAACAGTTCTTTCTGGAGAAGAAATGTAACCTTTGCTCACTCTCTAGGTTTTGCTGGTTCTACAACACTAAGAGTAAAAAGCAACTGATAACTACTGTTTTTCCATGAAAATCAGGAGATCTGATTCATAACATGTGAACAGATCTAGAGTAACAAAGTACCACTTAGAGTTGCTTTTCAGAACAGCACTAAACTCATATGCATATTTTATTAAAACAGACAAGCAAACTAACTAAAACATTTAAAGGAAAAAACCTAAAGGTATGATCCTTAGATGAAAATTTGGCCACACAAAAGACAATAAAAATTTTACCATCGCCTTCAAATAACTTTTACTTCTGTGATTCTCCTAGTATGTACTAGTATCTATTTTAATTGGTGTGAGAGAACAGAATTAAAACTGTAATTATGCCATAATAAATCGATTCACATACCCTTTTCAGAGCTACCTATGTCATTTTTCATCTCTCTTTGGGTGAACGTATGTTTAGATCTCAGTTTAATAAAGCTGCTCAGAAGATCAGAATCATCATCATCCCATGCTGGAGCTACGGCAACTGATGATGGCTTTTGGCTCCTGGGAGAATTGTCTTGTTTGAAAAATACATCTTTACAGACAACTGATTCAAGTGATTTGGGGATTTTCTTTTCTTGGTTTAAGAAATAAATAGGTTCTTCTACATTACTCATTTGTATACTTTCTCCAGTAAACTCTTCTACGGTTGTATCTGCACTGTGTATTTTGACAGGAGAGGCAGCATTCACATCCATGGAAAAGTGCTGCCTTTTAGTCTCAGGTGACATGTAAAGATTAGTTATTTTGTCCAACTGATGTTTTTCTGCAGAAAGCAATTCCTGGTTTGCTATGGAATTCTTCTCCTCAAGCCACCCTAAAAGATAAAATTTGGTTTCTACATTGCAACATGGATTCATTTCCTTCTTGGCTGGAGTACACTATTTTGGATTAATTACAGAGAAAATACATTTTTATTTCTTCTTTCTGCCTTCCCAGACTATTACAATCTACTTTTAGAACATTTGTGCTGATTGTTCCCAAGTCAAAATCTACAATGCTGAGAAAACAGAAGGTCACACTACTGGTTTGAAAAATTTGCACCATTATACATTGATGTTATCTTCCTAAGAATGGAGAACAAAGGGGTTTGATTAGGAAGAAGGCGAAATGCTTAACAGCAGCATTCTTACAGGAAAAAAAAAGAAAAAAGGCATGCAATTACTGCCTTTTAAAGATGTGCTTTACTAGAACTGTAAGCTTTCGTGTTGCTGCTGCATATCCATGTTCTCTATGTATACATGCATCTAAACACTTTGCAATATGTAAATAGCAGTTAAGTGGCAATGTTCTTCCATGAGAGCAGCACCTATTTGTAGCACAGTATGCTACAATTCTGAAATTGCAGTCTGTCAGTCTTTGGTGTTCTACAGACATGATTCACACATTGCAGCCAGGCTGCAGTTATTCTAATAAAATTTAAACAACCGTTTAGTATTTTCTGTTGAAGCTTGATAATAAGTATGAATTGTGGCCCATGAGAAATTCTGAAGTGGTTCAAATCTTTTAAACCATAACCAGAACAAAAAATTTCTGAATAACATCATAAAATAAAGAATCTTCACTGTAGCCTTTTCATAGTTCTTTTAATTTGCTCTAAGTTTCCAAAAGTGGATCTTAACATAGTAGTGTTTCTACTTTATATCGCTATACACATTTCATTCTTGAGAATAAGAAATCTTCATGCCTACCTTGTAGGAAGTATGTGACTGTCACTGTGCAATTTTCTGTTAAAGTACTATCCTTGCCTTTCTATCAGTAAGACTTTTTGAAAAAAAAAACATACTTACATTCCAGCTGATACGATGTAAACACAGAGAATGTTTCTACTTCTGTAGGAAAAAAACTATTTGTACTACTAGAATCTAAACTTAATTGCTCTAAAGTCTCTAAGGAGACCGGACTTAATCCTAAATGAAGCCACCAGTCCACTTCCAGTGAGCTAAGCATTGGTGTTTCTATGTCAACAGATAGTAGTTCTTTCAGTTCTGCAAGCGAATGATGCTGACAGGTAAGTTTAACAGTCTGACACTCTGAAGAAAGAGAAATTAATAAATAATATTAATATTTGAGAAACATGAAAACAGAATGTCATTTTGAAAATGAAAGCCCCCAAGTACTCATGACCTACCACATATATCCCTTGGTTACACTTTCATTAGCAACTTGGTGTCCATTAATGGACTTAAGTCCAAAGCAGCTAGCATTATTTGAGCAAGTGTGCTTTTTTCTTATTGTGTGTGTTTGTGTTAAAATTTTTCAGCTCTACTAATGTATAGCTGCATTTCTCAGGTTACAAATGGGTTTACCTGTCAAAATTATAACGACTTTATATAATCCTTACCTGGAAAAAACTGAAATTGAATAGTAATGAGACTACTATACCTTTTACACATTACAATACATTTATACATTTTCAACCATAAACAAATTTACAAATGAACTGGATGATGTAGCAGGTCATTTACTCAATCCTGAGACTTATAAAACAAAGGGAAATAACATGAAATAAAATAAAGTGTTGCTGTCAGAAACCATCCATGGCTTATTTTGTTTTTATATAGTTTGCTTCTTAACAGGCAGTCTGGTGTTGTCAACATATAACTTGTTTTCCAATAACAGTACTTTTCTATAGAAGCTGTTTGAAAAAATATTTAAGGATAAATAGCTAACAGAAAAAAGTTAACTTCAACAGATCTTATTACTGAATTTCAATTACCATACTCAATAAAAAAAAAGCTGGTAGTAGTGAACTGGTTATTTTCATAATGAAGTAAATCCCTTACATCATTCAAATTATCTCCATGGAACAATATGTGACAGACTAACTTCTTTGTTGTCGTATACATAATTTAATACCTACACTAAAAAAAAAAAAATCAGGTAATCCAAACTTTGGTGGGTTACACCAGTTGGATAAACTTCAAGAGCTGAAGAGAAGATATGCTCAATAATATATCATTATCTTTTTCACTATATCACCTGCATGTTTGTGGAAGTCTTCAACATCAATTAGAAAATCTATACCTTACCTTTAAGCAAAAGAGATTTCACACCATCCTGGTACTTCTCCGATTGCCATACCAAACATTCTAAGTATTCTCTGGAGGGCTCTGTAATAAAAATACTAAGAAGAACATAAAAACAAGACTTGGAGGAATGACTTTTAACAGTATTATCCGTTGAATTTCAAAACCAACTGATTTATACAAAATTACTTGGTAAAATGTCTGCTTTCTCCCCAGACTTCTCATTTATTCATTCACTCATTCATCCATCCATTCATGAAAAGTTTTCTTGTGCACATATAGGGTCACTTCATGCAAGACTACTGTGAGCAGAAAGGGGTAAGAGGAATCAGAAAGGTTGTACATGTATCTCATGAATTAAAAGAGTACTGAAAAATAATTCTCTGTAAATTGTGGTTCCCTCTCCCAAAAGATATTTAAATCGTTCCTGCCTCTGGCAACAGAACAAAGGCTAGTCTCACAAACAAGATGACAAAGAAAAGGTGAAGCAATCCTGCTTCTACACCAGTGAGAAAAGACTTAAATTTCATTGCTGTTTGCATTTCTCTAGAACTTGGACAATACATTTGCACTGTATCTCTTCTGGAGAGTTTGTAGGTGATGCTGCTCCACAAATACTTATTGTTGCCTACTCCAAAAGTGAAACTGGATTTTCAGGCTATTAAGCCTCCTAGGAGGAAGAGAATTCTACAGCAGAAGGCTGTATTTCTTTTTCAAGTTCCCTGAAAGAAGGTCACAGATATGGATTGTGCCCTCTGTGAGCAAAATACAGACGGTGCAACTTTTCTTTAAAACACTTCCCTTTTTTTAAGGCAAAACTCAAAGTAAATAGAACTGTCTAAAAGAATATGACCACCAACTAATAGAATAAAGTTATTTTTACACTAATTTAAGACTACTTTATGATAGCATTTATCCCTACAAAGTTTTCATTACCTGTTACCAGAAAGAGGTTCCTCTTGGAGTCCTGTACCCAGAAAACTCAACTGAGATCTTTGTTGTATGCAAGAAGGACTTAAAGGTACTTCCATTTCCTCTTTCAGATACGCAGCATATTTAGCTAGAAATTGCATAAAATCCACCAAAACCAAAAAAAGTTACTATTTTATGAATTTTATTACACTAGTGAAGCTTTGTATTAACATGTAAAATAAATGCATAGGACAATTTGTTATTAAAGCAGTAAAAATCAGAGAGTGACATACTTCACATTTTAATTTCCAGACAGTTATGGGGAAACTAACGTATAGGTCATATTTCTTCACTCACTCTGTAATGTGATTCTGTCTATGTACACTCCCCACATAAGGTAATGATTATGATTAAATCACCAAATATTATAAGGATAAGGTTTTGATATTAAGTATTGATCACTGATGGCCTTCGTAGGTAGTCCCCACATAAATGAAACTACTCTGATGAGAGAGATCTCGAGCAGTTTTGCAGTGGCCTGTAACATTACAAATACAGATGAATGAACCCAGGAATTCCAGAAATAGAAACCTCAGGAGTTTAAGGACACAATTACTCTGTTGAATAGAATTAATATTCATTGGAATTTCAGGGAAGAAATTAATTCTAATATCTTATTTTTAAAACAGTACACATACAAGTCTGTGATGTTAGAAAATCCCATGCAAGTCATTTTTCACATGCCATTCTTGCTAAATATATTAAAGCAGACATTTTAATATTTTTTTAAATTAAAATCTAGGACACAACTGTATTTTTGTTGATTTTTGACATTGTTTCTTAAAAACCGGTGGTTTATGTGATTGCCCTGGTATTCATCTCTCTGACATTCTTCTAATTTTTCTAGTCAAATTGGACCAGAAAGTAGAGATCAGAAAAAAATCCCAGGTCTTATATGTTCTGTGAGAACCAATAGCCAGAAAAATCAGAAGTAAATCAGCGCCCTCATGAAGAAAAAAGAATTGTAACAAATTCCATATCCATTCCAACAGGCAGCAAGCAGCTGCAATCACCACATACACATTTTTTGGCCAACAGGCACATAGCTGGCTCTGAATCAGCCATCTGCCCAGCTGCATACAGCTGCTACTTGTGCAAAAAGGTTAGAAGATAGAGGAGGAAGGATACAGGACAGTGGTAGAAAGCTCTAGTATGTACAGTACGCATTGAAAAAAATAAGAAAAAGTGTTTGTACAAGAAAGAAACAGTCTTCCAACCAATACATTTTCTCTCCCATTTACTTAGAAATGCGAGACTTAGCAGTGGTTGAATTTCACAGACTGTTTCTTGTGGCGAGAAACTATATGAACACTTTTCTCCCAAAAGGACAAGGAATCGTTCTTAGAACAGCAAAAATTCCTCACATATTTAAAAAGAACAATTATTTCTCTTTGAGCAATAATGTTTGTATTCTTCTCTGTTTTGCCTTTGAGACTGAAGCATTTCGACCAGTAACATCAGGTAAGCTCTGCCTACAAACAAGGAGTCTATACCCCATTCCACTTCTAAGAAGATAAATGACTGAGTGACTTTTCTTGTCCCTCAACTCCTTTATCAATTGAGAATCCACATAGCTAGCAGGATAGGAAGGCAAACAAATGTGTATCAAAAATGCCATTATTTTATGACTGGTTCTCCTCTGAGTACTTGGCCATATATTTCACTCGTGGTATCTCATAAATAGCAAAATCAAATGTAGGAAAAGACCGCAAGGTATCTCTGCTAAAATTTAACACCTGATACAGCTAAAAACAGTGTCTTACCAATGCATATGCAGGTTTGCAGGTCTCCATCCTAAAGATCTGAGTACTTTCGAAGAAAAGAGACACAGAAGCTACCTATGACCTGCTGAATGAGTCTTGCCTGATTCAATGGTACAGCTGAGCCAGCAAACTGGTAACACAGATTAATGTAGTCAGATTCATTTGAAAACAATTTGAGACAGGACAGTCTGACTACTAACCTACTCCTGAAGGACAGAAACTATCCTAAATGAGCTCAAAGACAACTTGTAACTACTACATACAGCAGGAGGGTCTCAAACTGCTCAGATCTACCACTACACTTGAGCTCCCCTTTTTTATAATAAATTTTAGAAGTCAAAAGCAGACAGCTGGCTCACTGGGTTCAGACTGAAGTTAATCACGCTAGGCAATAATTTCCAGATGGTTCCTATGTATAACTTTGTATGGTGGGTTTGCCTTGAGCCTTTGTATCTGACAATTTGAGCTGATATGACTGCTCCCACCAAAAGCCCATTTTCACTACAATATAGTATCAGAAGCACTATGCTATCAGCTTTAAGAGGAAAGCTAGTCTAGTTAAAACCACACACAAACCAAGGTAAAGAGGCATCGTGGTCTGGAGGGAAAACATAGTATCTCAAGGATTCTAGTAACTGTTGGATGAAAGACCACCAAGTGAACATGGACTGGAGGCTAACACTGTAACACTGCTACCGTGCATAGGCCAATGCACTGATATGCTTCTCCTGAGATCAGTCAGTCTTTGTAGAAATTTTTCTGCTTGGAATTAAAGCTGAAAAATATCAGTGGATCATTTTGCTCTCTCTTTTAGCCAGCCAATATTTAAGCTGGGAAAACAGTAGGGATGGGAAGAATATCTGTTATTTTGAGAGATTATTTCTGGAATCTGAAAATATTTGAACTGAGGTTGGATAGTAAGCCTGAACAGACAAGCACCAAAACTGTCTGTCATTAGTTTGTATTGTAAGCTACCATCATGCTTGACTGATGTTTTTTCAAGCTATTCAAGGTGTATACATAGAACTTCCTAAGACCAACATATTGAAAGGCAGGGTTCAACTCATACAAAGCAAAACTGAACACTTCCAGTTTACTTCTGTGGAAAACAGCTCTGTGACTATCTGATTTTATTTCTTGATCACAAAGCTATACTGGACCATTCATAAAACAAAACTTCTGCTCAGGAGTTTTCTAACTCTAGAAAGTATTGACTCAGCAGCGAAATCTTAAGTACTTCTCCCTGAACTGTCCTCCACTACTCCTTTTCACAGTGCTTACATAGGACCTTAATAAACTTTAAACTGTGCTCTTTCACTCCACAATTTGAATCAATTTGCCTTAACTTTCCTCTGCCCTCTCTGGGTAGAGAAGCTGTTAGACAAAAAAAAAAAAAAAAAAGCTTGTAAAGTTATTCAAGCGCAAAAGATATAGACAGTACTTGCAGCTAGAAGCAACATAAAGCAAGTGAAAAGTTGTGCTTCACTTGTAAAACTCTTGAAAGGAGTATGGCACTTCTACCTCCTTATGGTACAACTACAAAATAGTAGATTTCACAGAGCAAATGTTCTGATCTTAAGTACACGTGGCACATATAAACCCAAGAACAGGACAGGCGAACAATTACTTGAAGAATTTATTTTAAATAATACCATTGGATTTATCTAGGTCTTCCTACCTGACTCACAGAAATCCAACGCACTTCTGCTATTACTGGAACAAATCTCTTCCAGTTTCGGACAATATTTGGCAATTTCTGATTCATTTGTAATTTCTGCATTGAGAGCTGAAAACCAAATTTAAAAGATGTCACAAATTAGCCATTTATTCATTTTTCCTACCAAAGCAACTTTTTCAGGATTTTTTTTTACTGGGTCTCCATTTTACTGGATGTCCATAACTCCTCACTATGAAGAACTGCAGGTATGTTTAGTAACCCTGCAATAGGCTACCGCAGGGGACTAGAGCAGTTCACAGTCTCCCCTTGACAGTGCTGGAAAACAAACGCAATATAATATAGTCTTGCTAAAATAAGTATTTTGGGTCACTATCTGAACCACTCAAAGTATGTACGACTACAGTGATGTGATTTCTGGAACAAGCAGGTGGTCTCAAAGTATTTCACTAGCAGTTTGTCTATGCATTTTTTTTTTTTTTTTTGCTACTAAAAAGGCCAAAAACAAAACAAAAAAGAATAGGTTGAAGTCTCTATACAAAATCCGCAAACCTCTGCAGTAGAGGTAGAATCATTTGGCTTAGTTAGTACTGAAACACGGTATGTAAGTAC
The DNA here is from genome assembly GCF_036370855.1 of Dromaius novaehollandiae. Classification (NCBI taxonomy): domain Eukaryota; kingdom Metazoa; phylum Chordata; class Aves; order Casuariiformes; family Dromaiidae; genus Dromaius; species Dromaius novaehollandiae. The sequence goes on along the minus strand of NC_088132.1, from coordinate 15,589,401 downwards.
TAAATGTATCAGACAAATGCGCATGCAACTGCCTTAGTCAGATATGCAGATGCTTTTTAAAGTTTTGTCTTATCTTTAATATGTGACTGGATTACCCAAAACTGCTGCCCTAACAGTAGCAGAATTCAACATGTATCTACCATATTTAAAAGCATGAATCTTACTTCTTTGAGCAACACTGCCTGCTTCCCATCCACCAAAGAAGTCTTTACTCACTTGTTTGCTGAAACTAAGCTGTTTTTTCCATCAAAATTAAAATCTCAGATAATGTCTTTTTCTCTTAACTATACAAGATATATGCCATAGATATAAGTTCAATAGCCAATAACTGTCATTAAGGATACACCTCTTATCTGTACTGTAAAAGCATTTAGTAACTTCTCCTAAAGTCCTTTAAAGAAATGACTACTGTAATTTAGAATGTTCTGATTATTCATGGAAACATTTAACCTTTTTTTTCCTAGAAACCTGCTTTGGCTTTTGCCATTAAAATGTCATTAGAAGCCATATGCAAGCAATTGCCATTACATGCAATTTATATGGCATGACTATACTGCATATAATCCTCTTGGGTATATCTCTGGAAGTAAATTTAATTGCAGATAAGAAAACATAACACTAAATTATTGTCTTCATGGAGGACTGGACATTGGGAATTATGGCTCATGTAACATTTGACTTCAAGATTACAACATAACCCTGGACTGGACTGTGTAGTAAAATCAGGTCAAGCATATAAGTAAACCAGCTCTCACTTTCTTTGATCAACTCTTCACATGTAGCTTCATCACCCATAGTTTCTGGAGCTAATTTTAACAACTCTTTCAGTTCCAAGTATGATGGAATCTTGATTTCTGATCTGCTTGTCCTGTAGACTTCTAACTCATTAGGCAACATTAAATACTGAAAAATAGTAACCACAACACAATGGGAAAGTAAATTCTAGATTTCTCTTGATGCTACTGTAGAGATTCAGCTTTTTTAAAATCTTGAAATAGTTTAACTCGAAACTGATTTAGGTGCTTTTAACAATGATGTCATATGATGTGCACACAGTATAAACAAAGCTTAGTTCAAGACAAAGAAAAAAATAGAATAGAATAAAATAATGTTACAATATTTCAAAATGAGCCAGTAGAGTAAGAAGACTGGATCTGAACTTACCGTTCCCATCAAGCAAAATCCTCATTTATTTCACTGAAAGTTTGGTATATAACTGGATCATGTTATCAGCACTGTTACTGGCACCAAAATGTATTTCCCCAGTGGTGTGAGACTATGACTGTGATAGCTTTCTGGTTATGCTGAATAAAAACTCATCATAAATACTCTGAGGGTAGTTCTGATGCTCAGAATCCTTCTCAGTATTTTCTGAGCCCCACTATTCCTCCATAGCGCTGACAGGGAAAGTCCTGGTATATGTTTTGGGACTTGGGAGGCTAGTTTGGTCACTTTTTAAATATAAATATATATATATATTTATATATGTGTGTGTGTCTGTGTCTGTGTCTGTGTTTTTGCTCCATTTTTCAAAATTCTACCTAAAAATGTACATTGAGTCACATTATGTTTCTACACAGTGGCCAAACTAGCCTCCCAAGTCCTAAAACATGTACCAGGATTTTCCCTTTCCCTTGCACACATCATGTCTTTTTATTCTGGTTTATTTCTACTCTTAGTGTAATGGTACTTACACAAAAATGCCAGTAAGATCCCAGCAGAAACAGCTGACTGAAGTGGGGATTCATAACACAGGCATCCAGTAATTAAAAATATACGTATAATAATAGTTGCTTTTTATCTGAGAAATAGGAACGCTTCAAATATTTGTCAAGTATGAAAAGAATTCAGTAAAATGACTTGCAGATGAAAAAACACTTGTGCATAACAATCAATAATGTAACTGGAAAGAAACAGCTTTGTAATACCTCTTCATCTTTTAAAGATATTGGACTGAAGTTCTCTTTAATTCCCTGTAATTCTTTCTTACTCTCTTGCATCTCCATTTCATTTTGGAATGTCAAATATTTCCTTTAAAAGATCATAAAACAAAGTAAGTGACTACTCTTTATTATTTCATATGTAGGATTAAAAGTCTTAACAGTAACCTTGATAACTATATTTACAGGAAGTTTTTCTTTAAACCCATTGCTTCCTAGGAAAACAATTCCAAGACATGCTGCAACAAGCTGTGTAACTAAATGAAATAATCTTCACAGAAAATTGTACAAGCATAGCAATTTAATATTGAGACTTGTCTTTAAAGAATGCAAAAGAGTATTAAACTTGTTCACTGGCCCAACATTTAAGGCCCCTGGCATGTCGAAACTGTTTCTACAAATGCTTCAGACATTATTTTCTTCTAGAAACAAATTTTTTCTAGTATATAAAAAGTTTCTTTTATCGCTAACATTCATATCATTCAACATTTGAACTTTCTGTTTCCAGAAATCATTCAGCATCAAACCAGGCAGAATATGCTCACTATTTATTAAAATAACAAATAACCACTAGTTAAACTGATAGAACTTTTAAAATGCTGACAAGTAAAACTTTGGAATCAGGCTATTTCTAGCCCTGAAAAACTAGGCTACAAGCAGCAGGATAGGTCTGAAGATTTTTTCGAGACCACTGGAAAGCCTCTTATTGGGCTTGCTTCCGGTGGCCACTACAAGCACTGAAACTATGAAAAGAATCACTTTTAACTGGGAGAGATTCCTCGTAAGTTCCTGGAACCACTATTTTACTGAAGGAATATTTTAGATTGAAGAGTATAAATTGTTCAAGGTCTAGCCATGGGATTCTCATCCAATTTTATTTTCAGCAGAAGTTTGTCTGATTAAAGGATGCATCTCTCTGTGAGTTCCACTAGGAGATTTGAACTCCCATCTCAGAAAGGCTGTCAGCCTTGCCAGTAAGAAGTGGATTAGTAGAAGGTCAGAACAATTTTTGTAGAGGATCACACTAGCGTTTTTTCTCCTGTAATTAGCAATTCTGCAAATTACTGTAGAATTTGGATCATAACATTTTTGCAGGAGTACTCTACCATGTGCATGTAGTCTTATGCCTGGCATGCATTGCAAGATCAGGACTCATGAAAAAAAGTCATTTTCCCCCCACCATTTCTACTACTGTATAGGTACATAGTTAAATTCTGCTTTGCCTTGCTTGAGAGACATGCAATCCTATCAAGCGCAAAGGAAGTTATATGAGTCATTCAGGCATAGAGTAAATCAGCACAAAATTTAGTCAGAATTTGTTAAAAAATATATACACAGATGAATATACTCACAAAATATTAGCCATGTTCTGAATATAATTGATATGTTTTACTGTATCAGTTTGTTCAAATGACATAAAGGACACATTTCAATTAAGTTCAATCAACTTAACAATAACAATTAAAATTTGAATCTGAAGAACTACGACTCAGCAGGATGCATGGATCTACTGAAGGAGGACAGGCAGGAGAGGAAGAAGGAACATGCAAACTTGGGCAAATTCCTGGCCCTGCTAAATTCAGTGGAATTTTACTGATAAGGCATTAGTCAGTCTGATGAAGGTTCTTTAAAGCATTTTTCCGCATGCCAAAACTAAAATCTTGATCACATTTGACAATTACAGAACCTAAAAATTACACTATTTGATTTATTAATTTCTCTTTAATAGTGTATATAAATTCCATCCTGCTCATTTTTTTCCTATATAAGAAAAGCTAAAATCTTTAGTCATTGCAAATATAAAGAAATTGTTTAACATATAACAGAAGTTAAGATTTTAAAATGTTAATGGTATTACACAGAGACTATTATTTATGTTAAATAATATACAACAATTTTGTATATACCTGAAAATGGTCTCTTCTGTTAAATTCTGTCCTTCAGAATCTAAAAGGGGATCTTTCACTAAAAAAACCTGTAGCCTGTCCAGAAGGACATATAAAGTAGGGAGTTTTTTACTGTAATTTTCAAGATTATCAACAAAAACAAGTTCATCTCCAACATATAAATCTGAAAATAAATAAAATACATTAGCAAGTGGTATAAAAATAATAAGCATTATCAGAATAAAGATAATTGTTGAACAACTATTGAAATGCTATAAATATTAGCACAACAGTAACATTTTTACTTCACATGTTTTATGATTTAAGTTGTAAATGCAACAAAGCCTAGATTGCCAGTGGTTCATCTACTAAGCTCTGATTCTCGTCTGCTTCCTCTTTTGTTATATGTAACACTCGTTAAAAAGAAAAATGAATTTCTTGTCACTCCCTTATTTGCATTATCAAGCTATCCTAAAGGAACTTTTGAGGTGCATTTTGACTGAGTAACTTAGTTCAGTGCCACTTATGACAGGCTCACATACTCCAACAGCCAATAATGAAGCAGTCTCTACTGTACTACTGTATATCTAAAACTAAACATGGATTTTGTAATTCTGCAACAGTGATCAATTTATTTAAAAAACAGAGAGTCAAAAATATAGAGGTGACAAACTAATATGATTTCAATAAAGATAAAATTAAGGACTTAAATTTCTTTTGAATTCAGATTGCTACTCTCCATGAGACAGAAACTGATAGAGGAATCACAGATTTATTTGATGCAATCCTTTACACTTGCAACCCTTTACTTACACTGAAAGGGTAAGGAAGGAGAGTAAAGAACTCCCTTTTCTTTTACTAACTTGGAAGCCTCCTGATTCCCACATTCCTCTTCATTCCTTAGATAACTCCTTATCTGTAATACCCCTCCTTTCCTTTCTAGTGGCTGAAAATGACAGGCACCCAATATGGCCCCTCAAACTATTTAAAATTTTATGCTGCATAACACAAACAGCTCCCCATAAGGAAATTTATCAATTCAAAAATAAATGCCTTGCTATAATATGCCTGTGTTGAATGAAATGACCAGTTCAGGGGAGGCTACTAAAACCTATAGTAGCCTACAAAGCTTAGAATACCTCCCAGGAAAGAAATATACTATCTTATTAACTAACTACAAGTTACATGTTCTGAATCTGTACTTCTTTCTTTTCTTAAGACAATCAGGAAAACAGCCTAGAAGCACTTCAATATTCATTTAAATTGTAGTTGCAAAATTAGCACTAAAATTACTCAGAAAATAAAAACTGCTTTGGCATCATTAATTTGATCATGTTGTCCACAAAAAATATCTTCTATCATTTCTTCCTCATTTCATTTTTGTAATTCAGAGAAAGCAGGATAACTTCTAACATGCCAACACTAAATCAGGTCAAATAAGGCATGTAACTTTGCTCTTGACTTGCATTTCTAATCACAATTTAGCTATAGTTTCTATTAATTTTTGATTATATTAATTTATGTATGGTTTTATTGTAAGTGGCTCTATTATTTGAAATGGATGAAAAGGGACTGTTTTCTTTTCAGTTAGTCTTAATATTACACTAATGTGATTCAAACATTTTAATTAGTGCATTTCTTTGTTAATTTTAACACATTTAATCTCTTATACCCCAACTCAGGAAAGTATGTCTATTCAGGAATGCACTTAAGCATGTACTCAACTGCCCTCTTGAAAAGAAATAGATACAATCATGTATCTAACTGTTTTCCTTATACTGAATTTTACAACTGGAGCAATAGCTGAAATTACAGATTCACAAATGCCAGTGTTAGAAACCAATACAAAATTGGACTATTAACTGTACATTAATTATTGAGAACTTGTTTCTAATTTAATTTAAAGAGACATAAATGGGGAAGAAGTCTAGAAATTTACGTTACTGACTGAACCAAATTTGGTTTTCAGCTTGTCCATTCTATTTGCTTGGGCATACTTCACAGTTTTAACCCGCTTACAGTCATCTGCCACTGTAGTCTAGCAATAATTTACTAGCTACACTTTAAATGTAAGCACAACCTATTATGCTAAATTTCACAACCTTACTGGAAACAATTTTGTTTTAAACAAGAACCTTCATACCATGTGCAGTGCTACAACTGTTTTATTTTAAGAATTACTTTCATATATTACATCTCAAAAAGTAAAATGACTCAAGAAATTGATTTTGGTCTCTGAAAGGAAACACAGGTTTATATTAAGGGGAATAACCATGAAATATTTTAATATGCAAAAGCAGGTATAAAAAATCC